>NW_009952533.1:7489567-7510581 GCF_000747805.2 Chaetura pelagica | reverse complement strand
GGAAAGACAGACCAATTGTCAACAACAAGGAGTTGTTAAACAGTTAAGCCTTAATGAAAGGCTCAAAAATTACAAGATTTTTATGAAAGTTAAAAGAGGCATTTTATAACAAGAATTAGAGGACGCTTACCATGATTTTGCCAGGGGGAGAAAGAGAAGAAATGACAGATCTTAGCAAAGAGATTTAACTGAAGGGGCACAAGGAAAAAAAGTGGGGCAAGTAGGCCCTAGGAGCAGGGCTGGTTTTCTAAGACATAAAAGTGGAGTGAAATTCAAAGAAGGCATCTCATATGCATCATTCATCATTCATATTTTCAAATGCTCACGTGTGGGGATTTTTTCATTGCAAAGCCATATGACAATTGATGGAGGTCTGTAAATGCAACTGCAACTACTTGAGGGTTATCAGAGAGATAAGGGCAAATATGCATTCTTGACCAGACTGAGCTGAGCCAAAGACAGAGTAAAATACAGGACTGTGGTCTATGAATCAGTGGAGGACTACACATCCTGGTAGGAGAGGATCCACTCTCTAAAGTGACCAGAGGCAAGTAACAGCTGTAATAGTAAAAATTAATAATTTATATTTACTGTCTAATTGACATTGACTTTGTAGTTACCATAGGAAGAAGATGATTAGTCTCATCTCATTCTTTAAAAGGCAAAGTAAATGGCTCTTCAGCAGAAGATATAGCTGATGTTGCAGACAAATACTATTCAGGTGTGTTTTCTGAAAGACACAACCAAGACAATAGCTTTTCATAATCTAATTTCACAGAATTTTGCTTTACTACTGACTTAATTAACGAATTTTACAAGACATCCAATCAAGACAAGACTACCTGTTGTGTATAGATTGAAAGACCAACTGATTTGTAGCTTGCAGAAATATACAATCACTTTACAAAACTGTTGGTAGAAAATCAGATGCTGAAGACACACTAAAAAAATCTGAACTCATCCTGGGCTCCTTATTTATTTTTCTGTTCATACTGTAGGCTGCAATTTAATGCAGGGGCAATATTAAAGGATTGTTTTGTTTTCATCCTGAAGATCTTTCCCATGGCTATATTTTATCACCCAAATTCTATTAATTACCTACAACTATAATCTTACCTACAATATCATGGTTGCATATATATTAAACTGTATCAAATACTTCAAATACTGTTGTTATGTGTATAGATCTTAAATACAATATTTGGATATAGTATATATTTATACTTCTTTATTTACTGTATATACATCTAAAACTGGGAAGGGATACTTTTAAGAATTCTGTCAGAGGACTCCAGCAACTGGAGATAAAGTATTTGAATAGTAAGCCAGTTTGTGGCTACATTATGTCTTACATTCACTTATTCCTTTTTAATTGTAAAACTATTACAACTATCCTTTTCCCAGGTGTATAGCCTGGGAACCTTTGTTCCAAAGTTACAAGCCCTTTGAATTAAACTGATACAGTTCCTTCATAGAGGAGGTTAATTATCTGCAACTGGGCTTTTGATCTAAGGTTTTATTTCTTACCATATATACAGCACTTTTATATTACCTTACTGAAGCAATGTTTCTTTAGCAGTAGTTTGTTTACATATTAACTTGCAAGTGAACATTTAAAAGTGGGCCAGAGAACAAAGTAAAACAAGAGCTAGCACTGTGCCATGGTAAAAATATCAAAACGGAAGTCAATCTATACATTGTCAACCTTGCAGCTAACTTACTGAAAGCAACCTTCTTAAAACATCTACTGGCAAACCCAAGAGAGTTATACAAGCATCAAAGGGGAGCTCTGGAAAGTAAAAAAGGTTTTAAATACATTGCGGGTATTTGTTTCCAAAATCCATAGATACAGCTTAAATAGCAGAATAACATAATCACTACATAAATTTCCACACTCAATAATGGAAAGCAGTGCAAGACCCTTTTATCACCTGTGTGTGTCTAAAACCTCTTAAATGAGAATTATGTAAATCATAAATAGGTAATCTAAATTGCAGTGAGAGCAGAGCAACTAATCTCTCATCCATCTTCTGAATTATTTCAGTATGGAACATGCTGTGTTATTGTTACCCAAAGAATGTCTAAAACCAAGGGACAACCTGTTACTGTTTCCACAAAAAATGGAAATTGAAAATATGTGAGTATTAAAAACAAAATATGAAGTATATATAAATAATATTATTTTTTAAAAAATATACAACAATATGATTGAAAAGAAACTGCTTGGCTCTGGTCAGAAGAACCTAAATCATTGTTGTAATATGACAGAAAGGCTGTAACCTTTCCACAGTTACTATAGTTTGATCTGAAATTCTTCATTATCTTGGTTTTGGGGGGAGGGTTTAACTCTGCATACTAACTGGTTTGATTTGATTTGCCAATCCTTAAAATATTCTATTTTGGTTTTTGGCTGAAAAAAAAATAAAATTATTTGAGGTTCAAAAATAGTGCTATGGGGAAACTCAAAGTGCATTCAAAAAAATCTAAAATCTGATTTCTTCACATAGTTAAAGAAAACATGTTTTAGTCCCATGTTTAATTTTAAAATATTTAAAATATATTAGAAAAATTTTGCAATAGATGAACAGCTTTATCATTGTACGAGCCAGTTTTTATCAAACAAGATGAGATGGCTACAAAGGAAAACATGAAAGACTTGTGTTGGATCCATAAGCACTTCCCAGCTTTTTGATTCATAATTAGTGTTATGGGGCCTTTAAAAAGCTGCTTTGAGAGCGAGTTCCAGTCCAAATATGTTGTCAAATTTATGCCACAGAACAAAGTATTCAAGGTAAGGAAAATAATACATTATAATACCTAACGAATAATGAACCAGTATGATCATTAGTTTGTCATTTGCTTCCTTTCATAAATAATTATGATGACAATGGAACGCAGTATTCGTAGTGGTTAATCTAGTTGCCTTGATCTTTGATTTTCTTAAATGTGATAGGTAACTATTTTATTTTATTGTTTTTAGAAGTAATAAAGAACTTGTACTGATTGTAAAATATATAAAGAATATACTACACATATACTGTAAAGGGTATTCCATTTGAATTCAAAGAAAGAGGTTCTTAATGTCCAGTAGATCACGTAGCATGTCTCTTTCAACAATTCAGGGCTGTTTCCTACTGGAATTTCTTAATTATTTAACACAAACTATTATTCAGTAACATCAAGAATGTTAACTCCCTTTACATGCTAGGAAAAATTATTCACCTGTCTTGAGCACACATTGTTGCAATGTAAACATTTTTTTGGCTAGTGTCAGTTTTTCATTTCATACTCTATTTAATCATTAAATAATTCCTCTATGTCTTCTATGTCTTCATTACATCTCTGATATTTACCCTTGTTTTATAGAAGCTTGAACTTTGGACAAGGGAGTAGCTCATATTTAAATACATGCATATTTTTATCTGTAGCTTGAGTCCTGATAACCTCCAACTCTATGTTAAGGATTAAAGTCTCTGTAACTGAATATATGTTATTCAAAAATGTAATTGAGAGTTATGATATACACACTAATCTGTTTGGAAAATGAATGCTGCTTTTTTATAATGAAGCTAAAATGAAGCACTTTAAGAGCAGTTACCACTGGGTAAATCTAAGCCACAGGAATAGCTTTTTCTCTTTAAATAAGCAAACATATAAGCAACTGACAAAACTTTTCTTTAACAAGGCAAGAACAGTTGCTGCTTTTGGCTGTCACAGAAACTATAATCTAATAAAAAAAAAAAAATTCATAGGTCTTTGCAATATTTGCATTACATGTGAAGGAAAGTAGAAAGCTAAAATCACATCTTTGCCTATATACAATGTATCTAAATGTCTTTATTAAAGATTTAGTTATACATTTCTCAGGGAATCTGTGAGTTGTGATATTCATAACTAAGAAAGTTTATTTGCTGTGCAAGTTCATGTTATCTATGAAGGTCCAGTATTTTTAATTGCTTATTTTGAACTGTGTTAGGGGTTTTTTTAAGAGTATTTATGTCCTAAAACTACAAGTCCTTGAGCAGCTTTTCTTTATATGTGCATACACTTGCAATACTGTTCTTCAGTCTAAAAAAAGCTCTTTCCTTCATTGTAATCCTTTTTTGATAAGTAAGTTGACACAGTCTTTTCTCAGCCTGCATTATGCTTGACTGTTGTACTAGGTCTAGTGTAGATAGAGTTAATTTTCTTTATAGTAGCTGGCATGGTGTTATGTTTTATATTTGTGACCAAAACTGTTTCAATAACTCACCAGTGTTTTAACTATTGCTGAACAATGTTTGCAAGGCCTTCTCTTTTTCTCACTCTGCTCTCTCCAAACACCTCCAGCCCCTGGGGTGAGAGGCATCATGGCTGGGACAGCTGATCCAAACTGAGCAAAGAGATGCATCATACCCTGTAACATCACACTCAGCATTAAAGGGAGGGAAGGAGTTTTTCAAAGGTAAGTATTGCTCTGAGACTGCCTGGGCATTGCTCTGTTGGGAGGTAGTGAGTGATTGCTTTTGCATTACTTGTGGGGTTGGTTTGGTTTTTTTTTCATATTTTTTTCTTTACTTATTTAATTATCTTTCTCTCAGTCCCTGGGTTTTTCTCACTTTTACCCTTCCAGTTATCTCTCCTGTCTGACTAGGGTGGGGAGTGAGCAAGAGACTGGGAGGCAGCTTTGCTGCCAGCCATGGCCAGCCCACTACAACTATACAATGCAATTTCTTGAAGACACTTGCTTCTGTTTCTGTGATCTTCCTAGCAATCCTCCTATGCTTCATTGTTCTTGAGAAGAAATGACCAGAAACATACATTATACTGAGATGTCATGAAGAATTTAGAAACTGGTGCTTCCATTAGGAAATAGGGAACTGGCTAGTGCTGGGGTTTCCTTAATGACTGTATCACACTGGTGATTCATACTTCAATAACATGTTCCCCTACCAGAACTTTGTGTCCAGCTTATTCAGAATCCTGGAATGTCTCAAGAATTTTTCACTATTTGCAAAAAGCTATCCCCCACCCTCAAAAATAACCCAAACAAAAACCCCCCAAAAAACCAATCACCAAAAAACCCCAAGTATGACCTGCTTAATTTTTGAGTAATCTTAATTTTTTCCCTAACACAAAGGTCTTATCTTGACCAGTCCTTTCTCCCTTTCCCTCTGGGCTTCCTGGCTAGTCTCAATGGTACTGACAGACATCATTAGTCCTTGCATTCCTTACTCCAGTAAGCAAATCAGCTGCCTTAGACTTTTCTCTCTTCTAACAACCTGTATTCTATTTTTGTTCATCCTTGGCCTCTCTTTTTTGTATGCATGATATGTTGCTCTTCTCTTATTTGTCACCACACAATGTTTTGTTCCTGCTCCTTTCTCATCTTCATTCTCTAGTGTAATAAACCTCTTCTTGAACATTATTTATCCTGCTTTTGTGAGTCTCTACTTCTGCTCTGTTGTACAGGTACGTGTTCTCAACATATTCCCTTAGACATCTTGTGCAACAAAAGCCTGTAAATCTTCTGTGTTACTACTGCAAATTTCTCTCTAAAATTATACCATCACTTTCACCTTTCTCTAGTCCTTGGATATTTTATTGAGCAACATCTCAGCCATAAAGTGTTTTTTTCAGATCCGTATTCAAGTACAGTCTACATGAGCTCTGCGCCTCTTCATTTGCATTGCTTCTGCAATTCTTCTCCCTCAGTGTCTTCTTTGCCTCAATAATTATAGCCTCCTTTAGAGAACTCGGCCCCTTTCCCCAGCGAAATCTTCTCCTGTGCAATTAATTGCTCTGTCCTCTTGTGCTGGGGCAATCCCTTTCAAGGGGACAAAGTGCCAAGTAGCTGCGCAACTAGAGAGCTTCATCTATTTAAGGTTGTGTACTGTGCATAATTTAGCTCATTCTCTATGCTCAGAGACATAGAGAGAATTTTTAATGTCAGAATCTATAAGATTAGAAAGAAAACAGGTGTTTTCCCCATTTGTATCCTAGTCTTGTATAAAAGAAGCTTGCTTTTTTTTTTCAGGATAAAAGTTATGGAGAGTAAAGATTTAATAAACTAATAGAAGTTACTAAAGAGGGAATGGAGCCCATGAAAAAGCTATACTTGTGAACTAGATAGATGTTTCAGTATTGCGCCCTTAAATAAGTAATTTTGAAATCAAATTTTCATGGATTATGAATAAGTTTTAGAGGAAAGACATTTTCTTAGTGCCTTGTTCTGAAGTTAACAGTGGAAAACACTGCAGGCCAAAAGCACAGACTCAGCAAAGGATCTTTCATTCCTAGGTTCCTCTAGACAGTTTAAAGGGAAAAAAAAAAAAAAAAAAAAAAAAAAAAAGAGGGAAACAATGTCAGAATGTATGTATTCTGATGGGATGGAATTCAGAGATAAAAAACAGAGAACCACATTAATGTACTCAGAGAAAACAAGAAACTCTGTAGCAGGTGGTGAATTTTTGCAGCTGTAATTTTAAAATTGGGCATTCTTTAAATATTATTACTATTTGATTACTTACCTTTCACCCTCATCTCCCCAACAACTATAGCTTTCCTTTTTTATTATTGTATAGAGTCAACTCTGCTGTGTAGTACTATTCTACCTAGCTTATTTTGTTTGTGTGAGTAGTGTTGACCTTCAAAAGGGTATTCTCAGCAATCACCATGGCATAAAACTCTTTCAGTTTAATCACTTATGCATTTATGTGTTCTTGGTTTGCTTAAATACTTGTTGATTTGACTTTGACAGTCATCCAGTAGGACTTCCTTCTCCTGCATGCTCTTGCTAACTGGTATTTATGCCAGATATAATGTTTGCAATAACTCTTTGAAAATTTTTCCAAAAGGCCACAGAGTCATTGCTATTCCACTCAATAATTTAAACGTTAGAATCTGAAATGTAAGAAGTTAAATATTTCCTTTGGCCTTTTTTTGAAAAACATGCCTAAGGCCTGGGGCTCATACCATTGCTTTATGAAGATGTGTCTTGTACTCGACTATAGGACTGAAAGGGAGCTTTTCCTTGGTGCAAAAGTAAAAAGTATATCTTTCCAAAGAACCCTGTAATTGCAGCAGCAATGAAACCTGACAGAAGTGCTGCAGTATTTAGGGATAAATATTACTAGTAGAATGTAAATATGAATATTATAAATTAATATTTTTAGTCTTTCCTGTCTGTCTGCTTTCACAAATTTGTCAGTCACTCTCAGAAAAGGGCATACGCCATGACCACAGGCCTCATCCATTAATAGCTCTCCTTGATGTAGGAGTGCCAGTTCCTCATTTACATGATTGAGGGACCAGGACATCAAAGATGTTGCTTACTGCATAGGTTAGACTTGCCCCTTGCCTGTCAATTCAGCATTTTTTTAATTAAGCATTTAAGCATTTTTTTACCAGCTGGCAAAAAACAGCCAGAAAAGAAAGCTCATTTATGCTGCTTTCTTTTTACATCCTTCCATGTAGTCTCAGACTTTTCAGGTTATCAACTACTTACTAAATTATACAAGATCAGCTCCATGTTGTCCTGATGCAAACATACATGACTTGTTTTGGGAAATCTGGGTTTCAGATTTCAGAGTGAACTAACACCGGATGCCATGATGAAAGGTCCCTGAAAGAGATAATTGGGTGTTCACATATAATCCTCTAGCTATAAGCACATACAATTCTATAGCCATCAACCACTGACCAAGTCTGAGACTAGGAGTGGATCCAGCTGCACCAAGATTCCTCTCTGAGGAGTTTAGAAAGCAAGGGGATCCTCTCTGAACCCCATGACTCAACAGCAGGGTCTCCCTTACCTTTTTGTGTCTCCAGTAAAAAAAGTACTTCATAGGACTGCTATAAGCAGTTGTGTATAAAATACTAGGTAATACTGCAAAGCAGAAATAAATCCCTGGATGCCTTTATGTTATGGTCTCCCTTACCTTTTTGCATCTCCAGTCCCTGTGTAAATCATTCTAAATTAGAATCTGATATTCCTGCAGTATGTTTCCTCCCTGTAGTAAGTAATAGAATGAGCCTTGCCATCAAACTCTGTTAAGTCACACTGTTATCTAAGCACTCATCATAATTAGTGAAAAGGTCTTACTGAATATATTCTTCTGGATTAGTAAGCCGTTGAATCACAGGAGATTCAAAATGTAAAGAACTTGAATAAAACACTAAAAACAGAACTAGAACTCATAAGCCCTGGTTTGTTTAGCAAAATGTGTCCTCGCTTGTATATAACCCTGTAAATATTAGCAATATTTTCCTGGCACAGCAACAAATATCCAGGGATTGAAAATATAATTAGGAATAAATTTTTGTGCTTTTGGAGTAGGATGTTAACATCTAAAACAGTGCCAAACACAGAGAGTTAAACAGTAAAAAATGTAAGGGATGTCATGCTGACATACAAAGATTAGGCATCATTAGACCATAAAATAGTTATCACAGGAGCAATTGCTTAGCAAACAATGTTTCAGTCTCAAAAAAATACTCAGCTCAGAGACTTTGAATGGTATCACATGCTAATAGAGGTCTGTAACACACTCGTCACAGATAGAAGACTAGAACTAGCAAATGGTGTTCAGACCTTTTTTTAAAAAAATTAAAAATAAAAAAGGAAAAAGATAATTTATTATCTCCTCTTATAGCTACACTTTCACTGGAATTTACTGTATCCTGAAGTAAACAGTCTGAAATACTCTACTTTTTCTTGTGTTTTTATTCTTCTTCGAGGAGCAGAAAGTAATCCTCACATGTGCCAATTGTCATAGCTTTACTGAAACCAATGAAGTCATTTCCAGAGTTGTTGAGAATTTGACAAAAAGGTTAATCTGAGAGAAACAGACTAAATCAACAGTCAACAAAGTAACTCTATTGTAGACTTGTCTCATATTTCTGCATAGAAAAGGAAAAGAAGTTTGGAAAGGAGATTATTTTTTCTTAATATTACTCCAACTCATGTATAAATAACAATGCAGTAAGAATTACAGCCACTGATCAATCATTCTTAGTTTCTTGCCTTAGGATACAGGAAAATTGATTATTGGAACATAGTGTGTGCTACAGAAGCCTCCCCATTTCATGTAGAACTTGAATGTATTTTTGTGGAATGTAACAAATTATGAGATTGCATAGTGAGCCATGTTTTCTATATGTATGCAAGTTATGAGTGCAATACAGTAGTTGTCATTATTTGAGGTTCCTTCAATTTGTATGGGTGATGGTTTTCCTTCATTTCTTGAGAGCCAAATGCAGAATGTACAGAGGAATGGAAGAAGTTGTGTGTGTACAAATAGAGAGCTGAAGCAATGCTAAATTTTCTTAAATTGATTTCTATGTTGTAACCCTTAAAAAAGAATAAACAGTAGTTCATAGTTCTTAACAATGCAGCACAGCACTCATCCAGAAAACTTCAAAATTTTCTTTCAGGCAAGGTGAGTCTAATAGCAAGTACATTCATTGTAACAAAAGTGTTTTTAAAAAGATTGAATAAAGTACTTCATAGGACTGCTATACGCAGTTGTACATAAAATAGTAGGTAATACTGCAAAGCATAAATAAATCCCTGGGTGCTTTTATTTTATAAAGCAGTGCAGAACAATATTATTGAAAAGGAGTAAACCCTTGGATGAAATTATAGGTCTGGGATTGCTTACTTCATTGATTTAACATACAAGATGTTAAGGCAAAAGCAAATCACTTTGTTGACAGTATTTAAGTGATAGTAAATCTTTTTCAAAAGCTCCCACAAGATGCAAAATAAACTGTAAGAGATTAAATATATAATGTAAGTTTAACCCATGGCCACATTGCAAAAAGTCAATCAATTGTATTAAATTAATATTTATGTATATAAATGTTACTTGAAGAATAATTATTACTCTTGCTAAGTAAAAGGATAATTTTGGGAAATAATGTAGCCTGCCAGAAAAATTACTACTTCTTAAAAATTGGGAAGTGCACATCCTCAGATCAATATCAATCAATAAAAAAACAAGCAAACAAAATTCAACTCATTTAAAAAAAACAAAACCTGCTTTCAGCAGCTCCCACTGAAATAAATTCCTGATTCAGCTGTAGGTAACTGGTTTAGTAAATGAGCCACATCTGCTTTGTAGGAAAGAATAAGAGGAGGTAAAGATAATATTTCCCCACAGTCTTTTTCAACCAAGTTTTTTGATCACTTTTGATGGGTAAAGCTAGAAATTAGTTCTATGTTATTCTAAGCTAGGGCTGCTATGGTGTTTGATCTGCCTCACAATCATAGTCTCTTAAAAAATTTTAAAATGAGAAAAGATATTAAAAATGGTGTGTCATACTGTTTGCCTAAACAATGCTCAGTTTGCTGGAGGCAATAGAGCCCTCCTGTCTCATAAGGCTTTTCTTTGCTCTCCCACCAGGGCTGCTTACAGCTCACTTGCTACCAAAGGAAGGTGTCTATTTTTCCTGAATGGAAGCACAACCTTGCAAACTAATTTAGTTTGTTGCCTTTTGTAAAATTTGTTGCCTGTGAACAGCTAACAAATTTTATTTCTGACAGATATTCACCCAAATTCCATGTAAGGTCCACATGGCTGGTGAAGTGAGAATCAAATTTAGAAGTCTCCAAATATATGGCCATTCACATACAGCCTGGCACTGTCTGCTCTTAAAGCCAAAACAGGCATCATGCCTACTGCATATGAGACATGGTGCAGAATGCAACTGAAATTAAAACTGTAAGGAAACGTCACATAAATTATCCCAGATGAGTCCCAAGCTGCCACCTGGCTTCTGAAACTTCCCCGACTAAATGTTTGAAGTCCTTTGGCTTAGCTTTCTACTGAAGTCTTCTGATTGCATTCTCAGTGACTCATGCTATTAAAAATAAATCTCTGGGCATTTCCGTGTGGGAACTCAAGAGGCCAAGGAACCAGCTGACTCTGTCTACATGAGCATTCATCTTTGGGTTTTTTTAAAAACTTAACTGATAACATTGGGTGACTATTCGGACATGGGAACAAAACCAGAACAAAATGAGGTTTTGTTGACCTATCTCAGGTCAGAATGAACATACCGACACACTCTTGCTACTTTCAAAGATTACAGCAACTCCCAAACAAAAAAGCAAAGTTGTTATCAATGCATTTTTTTCCAAGGATCAAGATGGCACAATAGGCTCGTTCACCAATGTTCCTTGTGCCCTTTCTGTAAGACATGCAAAATGGATGTTCAGCATAGCAAAGAGTATGGCTAAAATGTGCACACTCAAGAGTTTTACACTTTTATTCCCTAAAATATATCCTATTATTTTGAGAATGCTCCTTTTTTTCCTTCATATTGAAATAATTCAACTCATACAAGACAAGATTCAAATATTCTTTAAGCATGTTACTTCCATTCCTAATTCTTTGGAATGGAGACTAATAAAAGTTGTAAACAAAATATAAAACAAATTGGAAAGCAAAAAAAGTTGTAACTCACAGTCTGCTAGGATAAAAGCACTGTAACAATTAAGAATCAGAGTGTATAACTTACAAAATGGCTAAAGACACATTATGGTTGTTTTGGTTCTGGGTTTTTTGTCTGGTCAAAAATACAAAGTAGTACCTTTAAAGTAAAGGTTTCTTCCAATTGGAAAAAAAAAATAGTGGTTATATGAACTAAAGAAAATTACACTTTAATTTGAAAATATTTGAAGTATAAAAATAAAATTAAGATACATAATTTAAATTAACGGGATTTTGTTTTCTGATATTTAAGTCAGGACAAAACAGGTGTCTTCTTTTGCTTTAAGATAAATCCATCTGTCCCAGTTCTTAGATGCTACCACACTTTTGATATACATATGAGCACTGAGCCGTTAGGAAAGGTACTGGCAAGATCTCTATGTCCTAGAAAGCATGAGAGATCACTCCTAGCCCTCCATCTTCTTGAATCACCTTATTATTGAAAAGTCATTTCTATGAAGCATAAAACAGATCTTGAGTTGGCCTTCTCAACTTACATATGTTGTTTCACATTCAACTCTGTATCTTACTCAGAGTGGTAGTCAAATTATCTATTATTTTCTTGTTTAAAAATGTCACATATACCCAGCCTATAAATAAGCATTATTTTCAAATCATTCACCTTTAGCTGGATGAAAATTACTGGAAAACTACTTTGTCCTCACTATGACCCATGTATCTTGAAATTGCACACAGTTTAAAATGAGACCTGAAATATTAATATCATTTAAATTATGCAAAATAATCTACAGGCATCTATAAAATCTTTTGAATCCAAGAGATATTTTCAGTTACATGATGGCAGGAGATGAGTGGGGGTTTTGTCCTTCAAGAAAAAGTAGAACATGAGAAAAGTTTCACAGAGGTTCTGTTGGGAGAAGAAGTCTCATAAATACTTGAAGAGTGAGTGAATCAGTAATTTACGTGCTTTAGACATTTCTGTTATGTCACCATATATTTTTTATATGTTCAGGTACTGTTATATAACCGCTAACCAAGATTACAAATGTTAGTGGCATTGGGGGGTTTGAGTGCAATGCACAAATCATGTGGTTTTGAGTATGGGATAACAGAAGAGTAGCAAAGTCAGTAATGCTGCCTGGGTTATATATCCTCTGGGTATCCAGCTGCTGAATATTGTTTTCTCAAGGCTCAAGATAAATTTGAATAGAAAAAGGAGAGCTACACTCCTTGCTCTTATCAGCTACAGGGAATGCAAATGGTAACAGCAGGTACCCATAACAGAATTTGCAACTGGGTTTATGGCCACAGGGAATTCATAGCCAGTGTATCATTGCTCTTTACTAGGTTTTCCCTAGAGTCTATCTAGCTCCCAGTTCCTTCCTTTTCCCTGGTAAGGAAACGAAAGCAAACATTGATTTTAAACTATGGACTCCTACAGGTAGAAATGATGGCATAAGCTGAGGAATGCATATGAAATCAATGCTGGTTTTACTATAAAAATTCAATAAGGGATGTCCTGGCTTGAGCCAGGATAGGACAAATTTTCTTTCTAGTGATTTTACTTTTCTTTTAAGTAGCTGCACTTGCTGAAATTAACAGCATGGTTTTTGGTCATTGTCTGCTTCTAGGACTGGAAATGCTCAATGTTTATAGTTCTGCTGGAAAATGATGGGCAGAACCAAGGACATTGCTTGGTGCTGAAAAACATCATGCTCTGAAACAAAAGGGAGCGAAGGGGTCACACCTGTGACCCTCCAGTTAGGAGGAGCAGACCAGACAGGTGACATAAATTGACCAAATTAAGTATTCCATCCCATATGCATCATACTCAGTATAAAGCTGAGAGATCAGGAGGGTCAAGCTTTCTTTGTCCATGGCTGGCATTCTGGTAGGATGCTGTCTGTTCATCTGCCTTTGATCCCAATGTCTGTGTTCCTGAATCTGTGTGTTCCTGCATCCAGCTCCCACCTGCCACTGGCTCGAGTAGTCAAATCTAACTAACAGTTTTTATAGAGCAATGAAGCTTAATTACCTCTTGTAAGTGTTTTATGTGGGGAAAAAAATTTCTTCAGTAGTCATCTTCTGACCTGATACCAGCATACTGTGTATCAGAATCTCAGTACATGAATGTTTTTGAAGACTGGGGGGCAAAGAGAACTTGCCTGTTCCTCCAAAACATCTCTGATGTGATGTAGTACATGTAAATTTTTCTAGATTTCTTTTTCAGGTGTCCTACATCAGTCTGCAGGAGCTAAGCAGAAGTGAGCAAAGCCAAGCACAGGAGATTAATATAAACGAGAAAAAATATACCAGGAAGCCTCAGCAGTTTTTCCAAAGCAGTGTTGTTTGCTTTATTTGTAATGATCTCTTAAAGGTGTGAATTTCACAATTCACAGCATATTCATATTCCTTTTGTTATAGAGTTACAGAGAATACTGATTCAGTCACAGAATAAGCTCAGTTAAAGGATACTAGCTGAGTAATTTCTAAATTGTGGTAAAAGTTTCACTAGCACACAGGCAACTGTGTGTCTGATTTTTGTCTTTTTTAAAGCTGAGTGGATTTAGGAATTAATTTCAATAATTTTATATGCTACTTAGTTACATGTATATCTGCATGATTACTATCAACAAAAGATAATAGCTTGGTTGAAACAAACTGATTGTGTTTGCCTTTGAACTAATTATTTAGAAGGAAAAAAAAAAGTGGAGTTATCACCTGCATTTTTGAAAGTCACAAGTTGTTTTGAGATCTCAGACTTTATGTTAACTCTAAACTACTTTTTGTCTAATGTTAGCAACTGCAAACATCTGCTAAGATGGAACCTGTTTTACTGAACTACAACTATTGTCTGAACTACATAAACCTAAATGCTAATGTTTCCCAAAAGAGATTACAAAACAGCTCAATAATTCATACAAAATGCAAAAGGGAAGCATGTATTATGTCATTGTTATGGCTGGGAAACAGACACAGTAATATTGCTTTACTGGCTTCTGGTCACACATAGAATTTGTGGAGCTTTCAGGAAGTGGACTGAATTCTCCTAAATGCCAGCATGGTTTTTAAGGTGAACAAGCATTCTGCTCCTAAGAAATTATATTAGTTTCTCCTCTGGGATCTCACAGCGAGATTATTTTTCTGAAGTTGGCTATTAAACTAAACACTTTACAGTAAAAATCTCAGTATCTCAGTGACATCTAAGCCATGTTTCAAAGATCTTGAGACACTGCATTGGTTTATTATGCAGTTTCATAGAGTTAATGTCACAGACTAGAAGAGGCTTCCAGGAGACCAATTCCTAGTTCCAAGACAAAACCAAATATCGGCTTCTTTTTAAGTAAAAGATACCACTGAATTTGGATTATGGAATGTTACTGCTTGAATAAGTTGGTTTCTGCTGACTAAACAAAAATGTAGTCCTAAGCTTTTGGGCACTTTGAGGATTTGGGGGGGTTTGTGTTTGTTTGTTTTGGGTTTTTGTTGACCTTTTTAATTCTGGTAGATAACATGACAAACTCAAAACTTTTACAAACCAGAGAATGTAGTATTTTCTCCAGCTTTTTTCGTTGCCATTGTTGCAGGTATCTCCTGTAATGCCCAGTCCCTGCTGGTCTCACAAAATATAAGGAAGCTAATGTACTGTTTGATGATACAGGATATTGGATTTGAGGTGAACAAACAGCCTTTCCTGTGTGGTAGGTTCATCTGTGACTGTTCTAAGGAGGGGAAATTACATTGAACAGTGAGAAAGAGAGCAATGGAATATCTACAGAGGCAAAAGCCTCATGTTCTAGATCTTTTTGTTTGAAAGAAGAGTGGTAGCTGAAAGGGGGAAGCATAAATGATTTCTAAATAATTGACTAATGACATTAAGAAGAGTACACTCTGCCATCTGGCAAATAAAGACTGCTTCTTTACAGGAAGAAATTGCTAAAGTCCAAAATGCCATAGCATACCACTCAAATTTTGTTGACAATTTTATGTGCAAATCAACAACAGCTGAGAAGTTCTGTTAAGGTGATTTGGGGTCTTAATTCTTGCATATTATTTGGTCATCTCTCCTTGGAATTGGTATCTTGATGCAAAATGAAGTTCACATAATTTATTACAGAGAACTTTAAAATTAGACCTCTAGTAGCACAGAGAGATGTATCTTGGAAAGGCTAAACCTGATGAAATACACTGCAAAAGTCTAAGACCAGCCTTCAGCATTCTGGATTCTGAATAGAAACAAGAGAGCAGGACAGTGGGGCAATTCTTTAACTATGTGGAACATGGTAACGAGGGAAGAAACATCTTTTTGGAACAAAATAAGCATAACTGCAGACTTGAATCTGTAGTCCATTAAATAATGTTGGGTTTGTCTGGACATGTTTATATTTATTTATTTTTAAGTAAAATCCTGTAGCTATCCAGTATCTTTTGGAGGAAACTGGAAATCAGAGTCATCATCTCACTGTTTTTGTATAGGTACTAAGCATGCAAATCAAATTTTTCTGTCAAAAGGTTTGTTCCCTGTTGTGACAGGGAAACATGAAGAAACATTTGAGAATCCAGGGAGAGGAAATTTCTTACCCGTATAAGAATTTAGCCAAGACATAAAGGGTTCCAGTTCTACTTTTGCAAAGAGTATCATGAGACACTGAGCTTTATGAGTTTAGTTGGAAATTTTCTGATAGCATAGATGAGAACTAACTGTTAATACCTTCATGGAGGATGTCTTTTTAATATGTATGTCTATTATTAATAATAATAATAATAATAATGTAAATGGCAGAATTAATTTGAAATGACAGGATTTCTATACCTCTTTTTCTTAAAATCAGTGGATACAAATGACACTGAGAAGTCTTTCCCTCTCCACTGCGAGATATCTATTGGAAACTACCCAGGAAGTTTGTAATTGAAGGCAATCCAACAAAATCCCATGTTCTCTCCAAAAGGACTTTGTGAATCACCTGTCTTGAGCTGAAGTGAAACTTCAAGATCGCATTTGTTTTCTTCAAAAAAGAAGTGTTAATATACTTCCACTTAAAGCTGCTTGTTTTGCAAGTAAGTTACTATGCTGACATTTTCCTCTCTTTCCAATAGCTAAAAAGCTGTGAATAAACTTTTCCTGGAGCAGCTTCAATCAAAATTATTTCTTGGCTCAGGAAACTCCTAGTGAATGTTGGGAAAGAACTTTGATTCTCAACAAGGCTGTGCTGCGTAGCAAAATGACTACGTGGCATGGAAATGAAGCTCATTATCATCAAAATCTACTCAGAGACAATCTAGAAGTTAAAAGAGTATACCAAGGAGACTATTCCCCATCAGAGTGTAGCTTACTACCAATCACTAGCTCACCAGTTTGCTGCAGACAGACCAAACACCAAAGCTGTAAATGAGTAGACTGCATCAGTTAAGTGGATAATGAAATCTTGTCTTACTAAACTTTGCAATGCATGGAAGACAGATGGATTTGCATTATTTGGATTGCCAAGCTGCATCAGGACCATTAGGAATCCAGTCTACAGAAGCCCTTCAGGTCTTGCAGTGTATTTGCATGATATTCCAAGGCTCGAGCACTTACTACCCACCATTTACACTGCCCCTGATCAAGTTGCTAGACAAAATGGACAGGAGGGAGAATCTCAGAGTTGCAGAATGACCAAAAAGGTTTCTGTTGGGAGGTAGAAAAGAAGTTTGAAATGGTTAATGGTGAAGCTAATAGCAACATACAGTGTTTGCCCCAAGTGCCTGAAAAATTTTGCCTATTTGGCACAGCACCAATGAAGACAAGGGAAGGGACTTTTACAGTGGTTGGGAAGCAGAACTGCAGAGGCTGTTGTTGATGCAATGTAATCCCTCTTGAGTACAACATCAAGGTTTTCTGCAAGGAAGCTAAAAGTTGAAGGTTTTTATGCAGCTGATCATTTGAACAGCTTTGTAAGGTGTGTCATGCACTCCTTATGATGATGCATTTAGCCTTTGTCAAATATAAATGGTGTCTGCCAGAAGCAAACCTCCACCAGCAAGGCAAACCTTACAACATTAAGTTTGGCCTGGAAGATGAAATATTTCAAATTTCATTGAATGGAACAATGCAGATGTAGTGGGCATGCCTACAGGTATTGAGGCCACAGGTTTAAATTAGCCTACAGTGCTACAAATGCAGTTTATCTGCCTGCTGTCCTTGCCATAAGCACAGAAAGGCAAGTAGCAGAAAAAGAGGTTATCAGTGACATGAAGTGTGTGGTTCTTCTCACCATGTCATTGATTTTAGGACCATATGGCTTTTCTGGACTGGAGTTTTAATTGGAATATTCTCCAGCAGGACCAACCATTTCTGCAGGTACGCCAGCAGTCGTTTCTGCATGTTTCTGTCTTTCTCAGTACTGTTTTCTGACAATTTTCCATGCTTCTCCCTTTTTTCATAGAGGCTTTGCTGTTCATTCAGCTGTCTAATCCCTCTTCTGGATATGGTAACTGATGGATCTTACTCTAAAGGCATGGATGGTGAGCTGAGCAGGTAAGAAAAGAATATTAATTTTTGTGTAGAGGTTTGTCTGTTGTTTTGAATGGAAAATGTACCTCTCTAAGGAAGAGACTTTATTATCCACATTCAGGAGCTAGGGAACGGAAAATATTAATATTACATCCATTTCTCTTTTGCAACAATAATGAAAGTTGAATTTTTCATCAGGCTTGGAATGTTTTTTATGTGCTTTTCCTCTTTGTTTCTGCCAGAGCTTCAAGAGAGAGCATATCTTCATTCAGCTCAGCTGAATACAGAACAAACATTTTAACACAGAGAAAAGAAATAAACACCCAAGGTTGGGGCTGGATTATTTCATTTTCATGAGTGAGTGAATTAACTACATGTACTGGTGGCATTTCAGTGATCTTTTTAAAAGTAAATTTTGGACAGTCAAATTGAGCCAGAGAACATTACATTAGGACTAATGAATCAGCTAACGTAATTAATCTTAATTTGTAGTTTCTTATCATATGGTAAACTATTACAGAAACTTTTAAGAAAATAAAATATTCTGCTTGTCTAGGAGCTGTTAAAGTGGAGCAAGACACTGGGTGAAATGTACATCTCCCTCCTTTATTTACTTTGTTCTCATGTTTATACTAATGTAACTGATTATTTTAAGGATTATTGTCAGGAATAAACTCTCATTCAGAAATATCCTTAAAAACTACTTTCTTCAACACCACTTCAGAGCATCACACAGCCCACTGGCTAGCACTGGGCAGGAACCAGTTCAGTGCGTGCAGAAGCACCCAGGAGTGCACTAAAGATAAGCAATTGTGAGCCTGTAGATTAATATAATCTTTTTGACTGCTTCCCTGTCAAGTTCCCAAGGACCAGCTCCTCTAATCTAACTTTTTGTTTATGGCATCTTTTCTTCTAGCATATAGAGATAACTCAGAGCAAAGTGGCCAACAGACAGAGATTGTTACTCAAAGTCATTTTGGTAATGGAAGGCTTATGTGATTTCTGGAAAACAGACTGGGAATTTTGCTTCATAAATTTCTGGTAATATTGTAACTACCTGTCTGTTCAGCAGTGAGTGATACTATACCTCCATGACCTGATCTCTGGAAACTGTTCTGAAACTTCTAACATTATCACAACACTCTTAGTTAGCTTTTGTGCAGTAGTTTCTAAGATAGTATTTTATATCAATAATCTCTGTGAAAAATAAACAATAAGATAGCTCAACTACAAAAGCATCATCCAGTTCAAATCTTTATTGATCACTGAAGATTTAAAGAAAAAAAAAAATCTTTATAAAATTATTGCAGAGTGCACAATATGACCTCAGTGGATGTAATTCACTCTGCTCTTTTCCTCATAGTAGACTATTGTACCATTATTTACTATTTTAAAATGATTTGCTTTTTTGTCTTGCCTTTTTTTACTTTTAAAAGGCACAAGATAGATATTAATAGCAATATGTTACATCTGGCATTAGATAGTTAGCTCTATTGAGAGGGATGTTGTCTTTTTGTTTGTACCTACAGCAGTCACTGCATAGAAATATGAGAAATAGCATAAAATTATTAATTACAGAGATTATAAAGTAAAAGCATAAATGCCAGATGAACAAATTTGTACATACCTTTAAAAGGGGTAGTGATTCAGTTGTATTTTAAAATGTTCACTGACTTTGGAAGCAAACAAAGTCACTTTCAGAAGACAGGAGACTTTTAAGTTATCATGAAGGATGAAGGAGATTAAATAGGTAGTTATAGCAAAGACAACATTACTATGACCAGAGGGCAAAATAAACTTGCTTACTGAGACAGTCATACAATCCTACCTCTGCATCTTGCTACATAAGTAATGGCTTTTTATATTCTTTAAGAGCAGTAGGGGAAATACTACAGTCAAAACAACACTGGCTGTATTTGTATTTGAAATTCTCAGCATAAATAGCAAATTACTTATTTGTGGTGCATGTGATTTTTCTACAGACTTACAAGCATTGTGGAACAACTCGTACCTGCTCAAGACAAAGGCTCATGACCTGCTTTGTCGTTATCATATATTATATCTTCAGTACTATCTGAGAAGTGTTAGGATATGCAATTTTGTATGAGAACATGATCAGTAGACTTAAAATGTAGGAGCAAAGACTCAGGGAATTATATTCTGGTGCAGAGGGATGCAATTTGATTCAGGAGATGGTAGAAGTGTAGACCAGAAAGAAGGAGATGTAGAAATGAGAGCACTATATCATGGTATAATTTTGAAAGGCCTGGGACCTGGCTCACAGTGCTAGCAGACACTTAAAGCCAGCCAACAAGCAGAAGATACTGTGATCCTCCTAAGAGTGATCTTTTATCTTTTACCTCATTCTTGCAACAGAACACAAACAGCAGAATTGTAAGGAATTTAATTAACACAATAAACTAAACCTTATATAGAGGGATTCTCAACATGTGAGAGACTGGGGTGTGTGACTTATCTATGGTATATTATGCACTTATCTGCTGTAATCCTGCCAACTTTTGATAGGCTACATTGGTGGGATTTGAGTTCCAAATTATTCTCCATGATGAGGAAGGCTATATTTTTCCTGCTTTTAAGTAAAAGCTTTGGCTATGGCATAATCACTCTGGCGTTTTGCACAAAGTCATGTGAAACTGCTGGGTAATCAACTATTAACTGAGTTTTTAGGTGATTAAATCTTTATGTCATTTCTGCAGAAAAGCAGCTGGTAAACCAATGGAAAAGATAAGCTATAGTTTGAAGTATGAGCAATTACATGTTTTGAAATGAAGAAGCTAAAGAAGCTTTGAGATAACACCAAAATGATCAAAATTCATTGCCGCAAAAAGTCCACCCTGTCCTTAGCAGCAGCTTCACTACCACAACTAGCATGAAGACCATTCAGAAAAATTCCTGTTTGGCTTTTTCCCCCTCCCTGCATATTTAGGCAGGCTGACTTTGCACAGGCACCCACCCACCCACAGTGCCGCACGCTGGCAGGGAGGGCTGTGTGGGATGGGCGTGCAGAGGCCGTGTGGAGGTGCTGTCCTGGCAGGACTGTGCACAGTGCCTGCCTTGGAGCCTGC
>NW_009952533.1:7481633-7489451 GCF_000747805.2 Chaetura pelagica | reverse complement strand
GCTGAACCCCTTGCACAGGTGATGGCCCACAGCTGGGGCACTCTGTTTTGTCCTCCATGGCAAGGTACCATGCAGGCAGCTCTCTGCTCTGCGGTTGCTGTGGGACCATCAAGTATTTGATAGAGAGAGAATCCCTCCCCAGGCTGCCAGGTCCCTCAACAATGAGCTCAGGAATGGAGCCGACCTGGAGGAAGGAAAGAGCTGGCCTGCCAGTATGGAGCTGCCTGCAAACCTGGGAGGTTCTGAGTGCCATACACTAAAGGCTTTTGTGTTATACTGTGGTCACCTGGCTAGGTTGCATACTAGAAATGCAACTGATACAGAATCATCCAGAAAGCATGTTGGGGACCTCTTGAAGAATGCTGCGGAGGTTGGAAACTTGCAAGGATTTTCCTCCTGCATTAAACACCCATAAGGGTGAGGGGTTAGATCCTCACATGTTGCAAAAGGTCAGCTAGACATAGGCATTAAGTCCAAGCAAGAGGGAAAGACTGCCAGAACTTGCTGTACCACAAATAAGCTCCGCAATGCAAAACACAAAATCCAGACCTATTTGCTATGTAGTTCTGGTATGAATGAACAAGTGAAAAACAAAAACAAAGCAGAAAATTATAGGGTGCTAGGGATCTCAATACTGGAAATGCTTCCAAGCTTTGAATTTGCTGTGTTACCTGGTTTTCTTATTGGGCTGTAAAAAAAACATTTGAAGGTTTGCTGAGATTGCCTAAAATGTCATGTTGTTTAAATTACACTTACTGTCCCTCCAGCCTGCTCAGTGTTCCAGCAGAGTTTCATGTTGGCTGCACCCTCCCCAGCATCCTGTCTGCTGGAACATTACTCACAGCAGAAGCACAGAATCTGCATCCGGGACATCATGGATCTAGAGGTGGAAAAATAAATATAAATAATGTTGCAAGAGTTTTGAGAGTCTCTCAGCTGATCTATTAAGAACATTCAAAACAAAAAGTTGCTAAAATTTCTCAAATAACTTTTGCAATTCCCCTTTAAATTTTCTAAATTAATGGAAAACAGACTTTTTAAAAGAGTTATATTATTATCAAATTATAACTTTTTTGACTTCTGATGACAATTGGAAGAGAGGCTGTACCCAAGTTAGCTGGTAGTAAAGTAATTAACATCAGTATAATTCTGTCTTTTATAAAGGGCTAATTCCTATAAAGCAGTAATGATCATAGTAATGATCATGGCAGCTGTCTAACCAGTCCATTCCCCTTTGTATGAACTTTTTACACATTACACAATAAAACCTGATTGGAACGTTGCCCATCTCTTTTAGAAACCTTTCTTTTTCTAAGATTCACTTTCAAACTTGCAAGTGTTAGCTTTAGTTGGAGAAACAAGCACGTTTTTTTTTTGTTCAAACAACTGGTTTTGTATTCACTGCAAGACCTTGAAGAGATAGAGCAGAAAAGAATGAAGACATGTTGACAGAACACTGTATTTGGACATTAATATTAGTATTTTTCATAAGAGCAGTCCCAACACAACCTACAAGAGAAGAAGTTTGTGAAGAAGGCTGCCTACAGAAGTTGTGGAAGCTCCATCCTCATCAATATTTTAAAAATCAACCAAGCCTGGAGCAACCTGCTCTAATGTCGAAGGTGAGAGGATGGAAGAGATGAATGACATGTAGATGCCTTCTTCTGGTGTAAATTATTCAATGAGATTAAGCTTTGAATTAAAAAGTACTATGATGGAGGAGGGAGGCACAGATATGTGATTGCATAAATATTATTTTATTAGGAAATTAAGTTGAACACTGATTATTTCAAAAATACAGGCTGGGAACACAGTACTATTTCCATATATGCAAAGAGGCTATTACCTACTGTCTTCCTACCTTCTGCAGCTGGTTATCAAACAGTAAGACATGCTGTCTGTTGCTTTTAGTTTGGTCAAGCTGAAACTGTGAGAGATGAAATTTTCTGCACTGAATGGCTTATTTAGGCTAGTGATTTTCTTATAAGTCCCATCAAGTGTAGTTCAATCATTTCCAAAAACTAATTAGCAGAAATATACATTTCTTTCATATAAAGAACATGTTTATAACCATTTAACTACAGCTGCTCTTTTTAGTAATGTGTTAAGTTTGGCAACCTAGAAAAACCTAAATAAACTTGTCCAAGTCATGAGTGGCTAAGTGTACATAATTGCAGAAGAGATTTGTTGGCACTGTGTAGTTGGTCTCCAGCAGTCTCTTCACAATGAACATACTGCATCTCAGAGCTTCAGAGGTGATCAGGACTCTTTGTATGAAAATAAAGACTTCCTGCAGGAGCAATGTGATGAAGGCTGAGGAACAGAAATCAGTGATGCTGCTGGTACGCAGCAGAGGAATTCAGGGAGCGTCACTGAATGGAGAGCACAGCAAAGAATTAAGACAGTCTGGAGATGAAAGGATGGAGGAAAGGTTGAGTGTAGCAAAAATAGGAGGGTTTACGAACACTAAAGCGTATTCTGTTCAAGAACTTGAAACTCTATCCCATGCTGTTTGCCTTCCCATGAACTCATAATTTTAAAAAGTTATTATATATTTAATCACAGTATCATGTAACAATTTCCTTTTTCTCTCACAGGATTTATGAACAAAATGGATTCTGCACACCGAATGGGCTGAGCTCCTGGAAAAAAACCAACCATTAGTGAAAGCTGCAAGCAGGAAGGCAGCAGTAAACCCCAATCTGATTACTTTTTCTGTAACCAGTATCCAGTGTTGGTCGCTGCAGGACAGGCTGACATTTGGAATCCCCAGGATAAGAACAAGAAGCAGAGCAATCCCAGGTGGGCTCCTAGTGCCACTCTCCTTCCCATCACCTCTGCTGCCCAGCAGTGATCTACGCTGTGTGGCAATCCTAAATACAACTAATCATGTCAACTCTAGTAGCAGGACTAATCTAGCCTCAAGAATGTGGAACACTGATCTATTTACCCTTCCAAGAAGCAGCATAAAGGAAAATTCCACCTAGCAATCATACTATTACCAAAGTATTAGCAGAGAAATGAAGCATACTTTCTGTTTTTCTGAAACAGGCTGCAATAGATGAGCCTGTGAGAGTTGCTATAAATCCTCTTCCCATGTTCTTTAAAGCACACTACATTGCACTTTGTTTTAACAGGTATGCAGATATCTTATTTTAAGATGCTTTGACACAGCCTAATATGACATCCAAACTGAGGCTATGTGTTTCAGGAAAGAGCCAGTATCGTTTATACAGATGCAGGTTTTTTTAACAAGTGTGCTCATGTTGATACCTTTTTCTCTTGCAAGCAGGTTCATTGCAGTAACCAGCTGCAGCTTTCAGATGTCAGCCCATAAATTTTCATGTTCCTGCAATACCTCTCCTTCATCCTGGAAGGGCAGGTAAGGTTCTGACTTCTCCTTGCAGGAAGACAGATGGTGACACTTTGTCACTTGCTGGAGACACACAGACCTCTGGGACAGGTGCTATAATTCTTAATTAGCCAGTTCAGCAGCAAAAGAGGCCAGAGTCGATGTCTAATTTTCCATAATGAATTACATAATTGTTTTTGTGTTAACAGTAGTTACCATCATGTTAACAGTCACTATGATATTTAAGATATGTAAAACCTTGTCAGTGTAGTTATTCCTTTACATAAAATGGGTTTTCTACTACACCTGTTGTTCACAGGATCATTAGCTCAACAACTATGTCGTCATATTTTGTATCTGCATATACAGGATCAGTGGCAGATGGTGACCTGACATCACTGATGAACTCAAGTCCTTTCTCCAGCAGAGACAATAAACTTCTCCACACCATCCTTTTATTAATAGCTTAAACTCTAGGGAAGAAAATTATTAAGCATTTGACATTCACAGACTCCTGGCAGGGACTTCAGCTGAGTGCAGGAGGACCCATTTTTGGCTAACAGTTTAGAACATGGTGATCCCTCCACTCAAAAATTAATTACAGCCAGAAAATTTGTTTCACTTGTATCTTTATTTACAAAAAGGTACGCTAAAACATTTGATACATTCTGGTCATGAGTGGGCTAGTTTAGCAACTTTGGTATCAGATTTTTTTTTAACTGTCACAGGGTCAACCATCCTAGTCTACAGGTATTTTTATAGAGCAGGTTTTTAAAAACAGCTCCTCAGTGGGCAAAAAAACAGCCATTTTTTAGTAAAGAATTCTTAAGCATTGGCACTGGAGTAAATTGATAAACTATTAAACTGTTAAGTTGTAATTTATAGCAGTTATAATGGCAACAATGACTGAGTGATCACCCTGTGCTGACACTAAAGACATAGCTCATCTGTTGCAGAGTGAAATACTGTAAGATGGTTTGTAACAGTGCATATATCTTGCTACCTGCTGATAATAACCTACTGGCAAGGACAACAGTTTAATTATATAGTACATCTGCTGGCTTCCAAGTATTTCTGCTGCTCTTCACTGGTTTCTTAGCTAAAGAAAAATAATTTTCCTTATTTTATACGAGTACATTAATTTATGTCCGGAAGACAGAAAACATTTATTAGCTGCTGAGATGCCTGAAATCTTTGTGTTGTCATCATGGTGTAAAAATCCAGCTGCAGCTGCTCATAAATCCTGATGGATGGTGAAGAACAGGCCCCAGATTGGCTAACAGATGTGGGGGAAATCCCATAATAGAACTCTTACAGAGACATACAGAATATTATCTCAAAGGTGGTGCTAAGCCCTGGTCAACTGGGATATCCGCTTACACTAATACAGTACAGACAGCTTGGCTGAAACAATGTGTTTCTCATATAGTCCTTCCTTCTGGTTCACAGCACCCATTTTAAGAACAACATTGGTCCAGCAAGAGCAGAACAGCCTTCAGGAACCTTTGAAATGGGCACCAACAACTAAGGTTCAGTGTTGGGCACAGAAGCAGTGAGAAGGTAAATTGATCTGGGATAAACGGTATGGAGTCAGAATTATTCTCTTCAGTGAAAGAATAATCTGTGTCTAGCTACTGGGGACCTCCAGCCTATCCCTTTGAACTCCAGCTCAAAAAGTTTTAAGCATATTTTCCCATGAGGACCTCTTAATAATGCTTTCTCTCAGAGTTTGGTCCCTCCAGAGACAAATACAACAGCTTGTTTGCAAGCAAGTCAGCATTTATTCCTGGAGTGAACTCTTGTCCTATCAAAGCCTGTGAAATTTAAACCAGGAATCTGGGCTGAGTGAGAAGAATGTCATTAAATTTGGGAACAACTTGTAAAACCGTAAGGTGCTGCTTCATACACATTTCTTTGAGTAAGAGGTAGCCGATAATGCATTTTCCACCTCAATTTCTGAGCAATTACATAAAATACTTTTGAAAATTAGAAATATTTTTGCATGCATGCAGAGCCAAGGGACATGTTTGAGATGTTCTTGCTTTAACTAACACGCTATAATTTGGTGTAGAGAACTGACAGTGCATTATAGTCACAGTTAAAATAAGCTTTGAAGTCACTGTCCTCCGTTACGAGTTTATAAATGCACAGAAAGACCTCATGAAAAACATGAATGCAAAGGTATTTACGTTCCTGGGGTTTAGCTGCTATTAATGGTGCAGTGATGAAGTAGAGGATGTAACAAGACCATGTCATGTGCAAAACCAAGAGAAATACAATATGTGCTTCTATGCAAACTAACAAGTTTGTTCCAAGAACTGAGGTTGGGCTGCTATGCTTTACTGTTCCCTGCAAGCAGTAACACTGTGCTGGCCTGCAGAACAGTGGTGTTTTTTACACCACAAAACATGTTCTTTTGATAGAAGAGTATGTCTCACAGAGGAGCTATTCCAGATTGTCCTCTTCCCTGCTGTGCTGTCTGCAGCAGGCTGAACTCCCTGAGCTCAGAAGGGAAAAACATTTGGCTGACAGAACCCTACACCTAACATTGGAAGGTTTGTGTCAAATGTATTACTGGCCATGGCCTGGAAGATGCTTCTCTTCTTGCAAAGCCAGGCAACAGCAAGCAAAAGTGAGAGAGACTTCTCAATCTTCAGAAAAAATCTAGCATTATGTTATCCATACTACTCAAGCATCAGCTTACATCTCTGTCCCCTGTGATTCCTCTCTGTTTTCAGTGAATATTTAGGAAGCCTCAGAATGGATCTGACCATAGCATTATTTTTCCCAGAGAATTAAAACATTTTTAAAGACAGCAGGGTATAATATTACCTTGTAAAGAGCTGGCAAAGCTGACCTTCATTGTTTGAGTTTGCAGAGCTAAAATAATTGTGACAGGTTATAAATTCATACAACATGTTCTTGGCATTTACAGCAGCCCAGTAGGCTCCCAAAGAATGAATTTAATACCTCTATTGATCTAGAATTATCATTTCTTTGTACTAAATTGATCTCAAATTAAGTATCTCCTTCCAAGATAAAATAACCAAGTGATACCTTTTGATTTATCTAGAACATGTAAAATAAATTCAAACTGTAAATAAAAATTGACTGTTTGGAAAGTATAGCAAAACATATTGTTGTAATTATAATCAGGAATTTGTTCTGCAATTATCAGACTTTTAAAATTAAGCAGCACAAATGTGTCTGCTCTATACAGAAGGAATCACAAGGTAGTGATTGTGCACAGTAAGGAGAATTTCCTATTACTGGCTTCTACAGGGGTCAGTTTGCAGGTCTTAACAATACACTCCTTCACAAGTTTCTGCCTTACACATCCTTTTCTTCCTACCATTTGGTTTCATAAAGTGGAAAGTGGTATTTTTAACAGTGCGAGTGTATTTGCTTACTCGGGTTTACTGCCAGCTAATACCTCCCTAGCTGGTTACTATCAGCTACAGTATCTCTGTATCACTGTTTTCAGTAGGATTTTACGTGACTGCAGATTTTCAGCTCCTTGCCTGCATTTAATGCTCTTTCAAGTGTATACATTTAGGTGGTAAATAACTTTTCTCCCAGCTCCTTATTCCTGTTCTTACTATCTTAACTAGGCTCACACCAGTATGTATTTTCTCCTCATTTTTGCTTTGTGAATTTATTAGAAAACAATGACAAATTTTCACTGCTTAGCACCAATTCTCTGCACCTGCTAATGTCTCACACAGCAGAAACAGAGAAACGGGTGCTAGGTGAAAGGTTATATACAAGACTTAAACTGTATCTTTTATATTTGTAACAAATCTTACAGACAATTTTAAAAAAAAACACCTTCAAATGCTTGGAAGCTAAGCGGTAAGAGTTCCCTCATGTTTAAAATCGAAGAAAGGAGAAAAGCAAAAGGATGTTAAAAGCTGTAAAATACTCACAAGTCTTGGAAAAGCTGTGTAGCAAGTCGGCACAGAAGAAGTTAGGATTAAGTTTGCAGCAGTGACAGCGGCGACGGCTCCAGCCCCTCCTCGTTCTGTTTTACTTTCAGTTGTTACATAATACTGTGTGGCTAGGTTGTACCAAATACATATGGAAATTATTCTCACTACAAACAGCAGGCATTTCTAAATCAGAAATTTCCCATTTCTGAGCAAGTTTCAAACTTGAGGGGAAAGAAAACCAAACAAAGCCAGCATGAGGAAAGACACGTGCCTGTGATTTAGGAGGCAGGCAAGTGACTGCCAAACACAAAAGACAGCTACTTGCTGTCCCAAGCAGCAACATTTATGCATGTTACTTCCTATCCTTCCATAAAGGGAAGTACACAATTTGTGCCCTTGCCTCTGCACAGTCCCTTCCCCTTTGCAACGTATCCTCCCAACCAGAGTTCAGAGTTGCTCATCTTGGAAGCAAATGCTGTATCTGCTCCTCTCCTCTGCAGCCTAAACAGTGTTTTACCAGGGCAGCCACTAGAGGAG
>NW_009952533.1:7461419-7481255 GCF_000747805.2 Chaetura pelagica | reverse complement strand
GGTTGCTTCTCAGGGCACAGCAGGAGAGAACAGCACAGTCATGGTAAAGGATTGGCAGGACAGAAAAGTATTTCACCAAAAGGGACAGCATCTGGCTTGTGGATTTTTTATGTTAAGTGTGGGTTTAGTGCCTATCATAATCTCAGGGCATGGCAGCTGTAGTCCTGAAGTTCTTAGTCACTTGATGATGAAAAATGTTTCTGCCTTGAGCTAAAATTTAATGTCCTGACAATGAGGCTCGGTAGCTCTCTAAGAGTACTCTCAGGTTTGCAGGAATCATCACGTACTCATGTAAAGCTCACACACGCCAGGGTCAGCAGTGACGGTAGTTACTTCCTCTCCATGCAATCATCTTTTTGTCCCCTTATGCTGGTTTGTTATTCTGTGCACATCACAGTCTGTGAGGTGGTAAAAATATTCTGCAGCTAAATGAGAGGGTTTTAGAAATGGCTCTGTCTCCTAGCTGAAGAAAATATGAGTTTCTAGAGTTGAGTATTTCCTTCCTTTTTCTCAGTGAAATAACACTTTTTTCAGGAACTTTATTTATAAAACCTGGTGAACCATACCACTTAGTTTTCTGTGCTGGGATATTCTATTACAACCAGATTCCAAAAATCTAGTTAAGGACCTAAGTAAGGCTTCTGTATCTTGAACCACGATCATACAAGAGAGAAAAACAAGGACCAGAACTGAGTGTTCCAGAGAATAGTTCTAGATGGCTGCACGAGGAATTACCTACATGAGGCAGCTTATTGCCATTTTTCAGCCCCCCTGCACACGGCATTCTGTGGTTCAATACTGGGCTCCAGTGTCCATTCTGCACAGGAGGAACCAAATTGAAAAGCAGCCATACCAACAAGCTCCTGTACAGGAGCTGGTTCGGAGTCACTAACACTGCAAAGAAGCTTCCAGCAATTTAACACAAGACAAAAAAGCAGAACTCATTATTTCATGCTCTCTAGGGGCTCTTGGTTCTCCCACATGACTTTGTATCTGTGTTTCCAGAAAAGCTGCTACTCACCCTACTTTTGCTCTCTCTGTAAGTACAGAGTGTTAACAGCACTTTATAAACAGTTGTGCAAACATGGAACACAAAATCTGCCTCAGCCGACAGCTGTTAGAAACATGGGCAGGATTTGAAAGACAAAACGAGAAAGTACAAACTTGTCTGGAATTCTTGCTGTGACAGTAGAAAAATGTGAGTGAAAAGGAGGCCTCAGCACTGGAGAGAAGAACACCAGCCTGGGCAAATAAACCAGAGGAACATAGTCATTTATTGGTTTATAATAAGGGCACTTCTAAGACAGGAGTGGTCATGAACACCCCAGTTTCTTCAGTTTACTCTGGCTCTTTCTAAGTGTGAGAGTAGATAATTCCAAGTATGCATGCGAGTATATTTGGACTTGAGATCCTAAAGTCTCTCATACTTGCCGCTGTTTAAAACTGGAAGAAAACTGATTGGTTTTCCATTTGTCTTTTCTTTTCCATGTGATACTTTTGCTATACTATAATTTGTCAGAATTCTCTCAACAAGGAGAAATGTATAAGCAAGCAGTCAAAAACAAGCACACAAAGCTTTTGGTATTAATTAATTATATTCTGTCAGAGGAGAGAAAGAGTCACTAATTATTTTTTTCAGAAATCACTTTCCAAACCGTTTCCTTTGAAAACTGCAAAATGGAAACACTGTATATAGGGTGGATTATTTTTTTAAACTAGGTCTCTGGATTTTTATTTTTTTTAAGAATTACATTTTGCTAGCATTTCTGAAGTTAAAATGTATAATTTTCTAACTTAATATAAAAAGTGTTCTAGACATTACAGTAGTTGTATATTAAAATGATGTGTTGGTATGTATACAATAAGGTGGCAATACCACCTGCACTCCCTCAACATTTATTTCTCATTCATTTTCTTTATTACACAAAAATGTGCTTCCTAATTACACAAAGAACATTTTACAGTCATCTAAACACTACTGGCCACATCAGGTGTTTATTTATGGCCTAAATTATTCTCCTACTTTCCTACAAGCAAAATCACCCTATCTAATTTATGCAAGTTTCATTCGTAGTGGACACAGGCTGTTTGGCAAGATTTTGGCAATTACTCTCACTAATGAGCTACTAAACTGTAATTTCATATTATAAGTGCAGTGACAAAGAACTTGAATAACTTACATCATGCAAACAGTAAAGTGAAAGCAGATGCATGAATGTCATTTAGAAAATAAAACAGGATAACTTAAAATTCAAACATGACCCCATCCTGATCTGAAATAGGGTCACTGAAATATTCTGTGTGGTGGTACAACAGCCAACAAGAAGTCTGGGTTTGGTGTGTCCTGTAAGTTTGCTTACTGTCACAATTTAAGGCTGGGCTGCCAATTAAGCGAAGGACAGATGCTCTCTGTTAACCCCTCTCCCTTTCAGAAAGGGAAAGGAAAGAGAATGAGAGAGAGAGATTAGGGGTTGGAAATGAAACTGCACAGCTTTAATGAAGAAGTAATTATGACAGAGAAAATAATAAAATATATTAAAATATATATAAATTAATAAAAATATATTAAAACATATACAAAAGCAATATTACATTTTGTCACCCCTAGTAACACTCATGTCACCACCAAGGCTGCAGGGCAGGCCCTGGGAATGTCTCAGCTCCTGGAGTCATCAACCGATGGAAGCTGGATGCAGGAAGGCGTGGATTCAGGAACACATGGATTGGGATCAAATGCAGACAAATGGATGGAGTCTTCTCAGGACACCAGCCATGGTGAAGAGAGCTTGACCCTCATGATCCCTCAAATTTATACTGAGTATGACAAACATGGGGTGATCAGTTTTTATCACCTATCTCATCCTCTACTCCCCACAGGAGGGTTGCAGGTGTAACCCATTCACTCACTTCTGTTTCTGGAACATATGTTTTTCAGAACCAAGCAGTGGCCTTGATTCTGCACAGCATTCTCCATCAGTAACTGTAAACAACAAGCATTACTGTACCTAGAAGCAGACACTGACTGAATATCATGCTGTTAATTTCAGCAAGTGCAGCAACTTAGAAGAGACTTAACTGAAAAGTAAAATTACTAGAAAGAAAATTGGTTCAGTACTGGCTTAAACCAGAAGACTCACAAAATTAATTCCTTTGGAATTGGTGTTAGCTCTGTCACTGAACAGCTGAGAAGGAAGTAGTGCTACAGGAGCAAGACTGAAGAAGTGGGAGGAAGGCTTTTCCAGATCAATGTGGTGTGGAAGTTTATACAAAAATGCTGGCTTTTCCATAGCCTGCAAAAAAATGGCAGTTCCTGTGCGGTGAGATTTCTTCAGGATGGCCCTCAACTGAACCAAGTCAGGCCCAATTTTTTTTCAGCTGCATTTCCAAAAGCTTAAGGATGGAATTGCACTATGATCTTCTCACTTAGTGTCTCAGTATCAGTTCTTTTGCAAAGCAGCCTTGAGATGGAGGTCTTCTTTGACATGTGCTCTGATAATACATTATGCTCTGATAAGTATAATGATGTTGTGTTTTTTTCAAACAGAATTCCAACCTTTTTAGAGAATCTGAACCCAAATGTACAGGTAGGTGCAGAGGACAGTATTTACAATCTAGTGTCTCTTTCTGAGTATCTTCTATTATAGTGTTCCTGCTGTGTTTTAATTTTTGCTGCAGGGCTGAACTACTACACTCTCATCTATCACCCTTATGTATTTATGCATAGCAAATGAAAGAACTGTTGTTCTCTTCCTCTAGGTGACAGAGTGGATATATAGAGCTGATAAGCCAGTACAACTTTGGCTCTCCCCATTCCTAGTGTTGCAGCTGGAGTAGCTAACTCAGGGAATGCAGCCTTCTGCTTCTGAGGAGTCACATCCCAGTCATCCCAATGACATTCACCATTAATGCTCGCCAAGAGCTGGTGTGAGAGCCTTGATTCTAGATAGTGGCCAGCAGCAGTGTGCCTTACTCCTGAGCATGAGAGGACAGAGGGGAACTTGTATCATGAGGGAATTATTTAAGTCTGCTTTTTTATAAATGCTGGGAAGATGCATTTACAATCTTCAACAAACTATAAACATAGCTGAATTTGAGAACTGTCCTGCACCAGTGCTGTAGCAACATATAAACCAATGTTCAAGTCTGAAATAATTCTGTGGTAGACTTATTGCTGCAATAGAGCACTGCAACCTAGAGTTACTAGGCAGGAATGTGTGCCTTTGGAAAATCTAGGCAACTTCTGCTTCATTGCTGCCATAGGACTATAGATCATCTGTCCCTTTTTCTCCTACTAAATTATAATGTGTCCTAAATTATAGGCCCTTCAGATCAGTTATTAAAAACTTCTGTCATCTTAAAAATGCTATTTAATTTCTAGACACATCGGGAGAGACATTAATATTCTACCTTTCAGAAGCATGCACAACATTTCTGGCATGTTGTAATTTATCAACTATTGCCACTACACATGAACTATTCCTATTTAAAGAGGTAGTGTTTCCAAGCAAAACCGTATCAATTGCTAAGTTAGACAAAATAAAGCAAAGAGAAACGGAATTTAGTGCTTAAAATTAGTCAGAATATGTTTCTGAATCTGTGGGGAAAAATATCACAGAGAAATATGTGGTTCTTAGTTGGATTCATGTGAGGAACCTGTGATCTTAAGTGGCTTTTTAGTGCCCTATGAACAAGCACTATCCAGTTTGGATATTTGCAGTATTGCAGCCTAAAAGTTTTCCAGGATTAAGGGTTGCTCTTTGAATTGCATGATAGATACAGAAAATCCTACACAAAACTAAATAAATATGTGGGGAAAAAGCTGGCTAACATCTGGAAAGGCCTGTCTTCACCATAAACACCATAGTTCTGCTTGTGTTATTTCTCTCTGTATTAATCAACACTTTGTGGAGTGCCCAGACTACAAATCTCTTGTGGTCTACACTGTCTTAGTGATCGCTGGTGTAGGGAGCTACATGCCAAATCCACAAAACTGTTAGTGAATCTAATAATTATTGAAGTTCCTAGCTAGTCCCCACAAGAATAATTTTCTACGAAAATGCTTTTTTGAAGTTCAGTGCTGAGTTTAGTTGTCTGAGCTCCAGCAGGGTAGCTGGAGCCTAGTGCAGTGCCTTGGGAGCCAGGCACATGTAGCTGTTAGGTTTCAGATGCTGAACAGGGCACTGTCTAAATTAGCCAATTAGCAGGGCTGGGAAAATTTTTATGAGGATTTGCATGCCTGTGGCTGCACTGGCCATGCCTCCATCAGGATTCATAGCTCAGGTTTCTCTCTTGCAAGCTGTGCTAGTCTTAGTTTAAAGCACAGAATTCAAAGATGTGCCAATCAATTATTTTATTTGTTTTCTACTAGATAAGTGGTTTATAAGTGTTTTCTCAAAAAAAAATTCCAGAACAGTGACTTAAAGAACCAAAACGTTATATTACAATAATGAAACTGAATCACTTGGGTAGGAGGTGGATTCTTTTCCTCAAAGCTGTTTGTCAAAACGGTTTGTTGAGATCTCTCAGTCTTAATCCATGTAACAGCCTGCTTTGGGGTCACTTTGCCATTTGTAGTTGGAGCTTTCAGGAAAGCAGAATTAGATCCTAAGCCATAAGATGTTGCAGATAAGTAAGTCCTAGTAAAAAAGAAATAGCATACAAAAGAGAGGGCTGAAAGAGGAAAGAATGCAACAGAGTAATTATATGCATTCCATCAATATTATTTACTTTTTTTTTCTCTTTAATACTTAAATACAATAACCATGATATGCACCATATTTCTAATTTGATAATACTGTTTTATATTTTCATTATACTGTGATGCAACTGGTCTCTTAATGCTCAGAGCTTTCATGACAAAGGTAAAAATTGCTCAGTAGTAAGTAATTTCTATAGAAATAGAGAAGATGTTTAGCTATGATATGAACAGAATGTATTCTAAACATCTGAAACTTAAGAAACTACACAAAATATACTGTATCTAACAAAGAGGAAGGAGTTTCTCCAAGTATTTTACTCTTATTTTACTTTTAACTTAAAATTAGAAGTTGTGCCAGATTCAAGGCTGATTTGTTTTGTCACATCACTTTCAGGTTCAAGGGTTTATAAAGAGTTTTTGTATTATGATATACTATATATTGTTTTAATATTTAAGAATATTTTATTATTATTTAATATTATTTAATATTGCACTTTTGCAATATTAAACTCCCACATCTCCCCACAATATTTTGTTTGGTCCTTCACGTGAAAGAACCCATGTGGTTTCTTGTAGGGAATCTTAGTATGTGGCATACTATGTACAGAAAAGATGAATGCTCTGAGAGTTATCAAAACTTTGACCAGTTAATGAAAAGACAGTGTTTTGAAATTTGCTAGCAGTAATTGGTCATTTGTCATTTCACAACTGGAGTTTTTTGGTAGCTTTTTGCTCAGATCAGCAATTTTTCCTGTCTGTTGTTTCTTACATTTCCTGATTACAGCTGTGATTCTGAAGCAGCAGGTTCTGCTGAAGGGTGAGCCATTGCTTTCACAGGCAATGTGTGGGACATGGAAATGTTCAATGAACATAGGAGTAGAGCTTCCCTATTTCTAATCTTCAGTGCTCACTGAATTCTTCTGTCCTCTGCCTCCTGACTGTCTAGCCTGAGTCACTGCAATGCATTGTAGGAAATCTTACCATGGCAGGTAGCAACAGAAATGTACAGGATGTTCCCAGTCCTCTCCAATTCCCTGATTATTTATCAGTGTGTACTTTGTATGCCCTGAAAACAGCAAGAGATAAGGAGTTTATGGAAAGGATTACCAATATGAGGCCATTGAACTCCATTTGTCTGGTGAGAGGTTCAGGTGAATTGTTGATATCAAGGTCCAAAATGGGGTTGGCTTGCAGATGTAAATAGTGACCCACAGAAGCAGAGACTGCTGAGCATAACTTCAGAGCTGCTCAGCTCCAAAGAGGCCGGGTTCATCCACAGGGAGATGAGAAGATCCCACTTCCCAGAGATTTAAGGCATACAAAGTGACTGAGATGGCTGATTCAGTGTTTCCTCACATCAGCATGCCTAGCTACCCCTAGTCTATGACTCTTGTTACTATTCAAAGGGAATCAGCTCAAGGTTGCTCCAAACAGAGAACAAAGGCTGACTTCTGGGTCCTGTTGTGGCATAGAGTGTAAAGCACCAGGAGCCCTTTAAACCCTGACTGCAATAAAGTGTGTCCAAACTAGGAAAACTGACAATAAGCCAAAAACTTTTGTCAGTATGCTTGGATTGAGGTTTCTATGCAGGAAAATAGAAGATGAATGGTGCTCAATCAATTATGATATTCTATGCAGAGCTGAAAATGTGAGAGGAAGAAAAAAAAGCAGCTTTTTGTAAAAACAGATTATTGAAGAGACAAGACCCAAACCACTAATTGTTGCTAATTTTGCCTATTGTTGTGACTCTAGAACCTGCTTGTTCAGTATTTTTTCAAAGTAGAATCCAGAAATATCTGAAATATAAATAAAAGTTATATATACTGAATTTTAATCAAGATAGGTAAAAAAGTTTTTTTCACTTCAACAAAGTTGAGACCTTACTGCTATGAAAGGGAGTTAAAGAGACTGTAGAGGGCATCTCAGTTAGGAATGCAAGCACTGATACGTGGCTTTGAGGCTTCATGTATGTTTTTAATAAACAAATCAAGCTTAAACTCAGGAATATACATTGCCTCAAAAAATATTTCCATTTCTGAGAGTGTAACTACACATAGTTATCTTAGTCCATACATCCTATATAACAACAATACTAAGTAGTGAACTTGCAAGACATGGACAAGTTGTCAGTGTAGGCACAATCCAGAAGTACTGTGGACTTGATCAAATGACTTGACATCAAGTGGATTTGATGTCACCTGAGAAAGGCTAATAAAATCTCTGAGACAACTATGCCATTTCTTGTCACTTTCCAGATATCTAAATTATTGGCAACATTTTGTAATTTGCTTTTTTGTACCATAAGATTCCTTCTGAAGTGACTCCCACTGAACTTACCAAAGAGCATCTGGTTTTGTGCAGCTCCAAAAATACAGCTAGTTTACTGTCTTTTAAATGTATGTGGTGTGCCTTAGGGGAGGGATAGAATTGAGCTCCTGATGATATTCCACTTCCTTGCAAACTTTTCCATGTATTTATACCAGTGGTGACTGTGTGATTTCCTAGATTTTACATAACATGCAGCTGGTACACAAGATTGCATGCTTTACTTGTTTCATTTCTGGGGGACTGTATGAAATCAATTTTAATCTACTTTCACACACATATTAGTGAAAGCTCAGATATAACATTCTGATAAACACAGTTGCCTTCTGGCACACCAGAGGAGAAAGGTACATCTAACCTTTGGTAAGGAGGAAGGGCTAAGTCTTTGCACTGAATGTATGAAAAAGTTATTTGAAATATTGACTATGGTACAAGCTCATAACGTCCTAAACCAAACATCTCAGAGGCCTTTCTCATTGCCATTCACACCAATTAGCAATAGCTATATTCAGCAACTTTTAAGAAAATACTGTATGCTCTGCTTTGCCTGAAATAAGAGGTTTGACTTAAAATTATGGTTTAGTGCTGATTTGTCCATTTCTAAGAAGCAGGATAAATATAGGAAAGTAGTGACCTTCTCAAGGTTGCCTAGGGAGTGTAAATTTGCTTCTGAAGAAAAGTTTAGATTTCATGGTCATGGAGAGCCTTGCTACCCACTTTGAAGGTGAGCACTGCTACCATAAAGAGGCAACTTTAGTCTCCATAAACATGGGTCAGGAGCAGAAACCTTCCTGTGCCAAGTACAGCATGTTCCTGTAGTCTCTGTCTTAAAGTGATTGTTAGGGTCTGAGTGTTTATCAAGGACTTCCTTATTTACTTCATCTCCTTCCCACCTCTTCTCCAAATAAGGTTAGTCCTTCAGATTTATGACTCTTTCATCAGTGATTGTACCTTCTAATATTTTGCTTAAAAATACATCACTGATCTTTCTGATCTGTATGGAGTGTTCTTCAGTTGTGTATGTAGAATCATAGAATCATTCTGGTTGGAAAAACCTTTAGTATCATCAGGTCCAACCATTAACCCACCACTAACCATGTCCTTAAGCACCACATTTACATGTCTTTTAAATACAACCAGGGACAGTTTAAGAGTTATCTGTGTTAATAATAATAATAATTTTTTTATTAATTAAATTATTGTTATTATTATTTAGTTATAAAGGTTTGTGACATTGGTTAGTCCATCCTTCTGCCCAAGACGTGAGCATGTGTGCCTAAGCCACACCTAGTGGATAGTTTATTGAAATGCTCTTCAAAACCTCCAGTGTACTGAAGAGCTTCACAGGATTGTGGCGTAATAATGGCATGCAAGAGAGGTGCACAGCAAAGGTAGAACCCTCTGACAAACGCAGGGAAACTGAAAGAATGAGAAAACACACAGCAGTCAGGTCTTAGAGGTGGGCAAAAAGAACTTTTAGATGGCCAGAGGAAAGTGAGCACTCTATTCTCTAGCTCAGGACCAGAAGTGATGTTCCTTCATGCAAGAATGAGAGGGCAGGATGGAGATGTGTTTAAAATATCTGTTCTCTCTGACCTAGTGACAGAGTCAATTTGAAAATGTGGGTAGTTTTATGCCTTGGGTATTGTTATGAGCCATTCATAATGTCTTGGTTCTGTTTGTCATTTACTGCCTGCCGTCCAGCCTCTGGCTGAGCAGTTTTATTTCCTATATTTTGTGTAGTTTATTCTTGGTTCCCTTTTTTTTCCCCTTAACTTACCTCTGTCAGGAAATGGCTGATTGTGACTGTCTGTCTTGTCCGGAAGGTGTTGGTTGGTTATCCCCATGCCAGTTTTGAACAGCTGACTATTCAGATTTTGCATTCAGTTTAGGTGTGTTACAATTTGGACCATTTCTCCAGTTTTTCAAGATTATTTTGCGCTTTGCTCTTCCCTTGCAAAGCATTTCATTCCTCCTGTTTAGTACTGACACATTTTGTCAGCAGAGCTTTCATTTGATAGCTGCATCACAACTGAAAGTGCTTGAATAATACTGGATGACCTACCTGTGTTCCTTTCTTTCAATTACACTACTTTCTCTGTAAGCAGCACTCTTGAGTCCACCTTTCCAACAGGTTGTGCCCCCTCAGGCTGGCAGATTCCTTGCTTGCTTTTATTAATTTCACATGACATCACGTCAAAAGTCTTGCTGAAGTCAAGGCGATGTGACAGCTACTGCTTCTCCTCTGTAATTTAGACTTGTTATCCTGTCACTGAAGAAGAATAATTTGTCAGAATTTGTCTGTAACAACATTTGTGGGCTTCTTCCTACTCTGATTTCCATTTTCTCTGAGCATTTCTTCTGATAGGTCTTCAAGAATGGGAGGCTCCCTGTCTGGCCTGTAGTGCCCTCCACTCTCTTTGTCCCCATCTTGAAGACACTCTGCACCTGTTTTGACCAGCCTGGACCCTAGCATGTTAGTCAAAGTTTCTAAAAGGCAAGGAGATAGGAAGCCCACATACAGTCTAACCAAAGGTCTGTTGGCACAGGATGCAACCTGCCTGCTGTTCTCTGGCCAGGAGCACATGCAAGCAGAGTGAGGGCACAGGGACCCATTCCCAGTGATACCCTTCTGTCCTCCAGAGACCTCTCATATAGCTTGTTTCTTTGAGGCAGTAGAAAACTCTGCAAGCTGTCACAGTCATTCATGTCAGATCTCCATGAGGAATCCTGTTTTGTTCCCAGTTGTTCCTATTTGTTCACTATTTGCCCTCTACACTTTTCCTGATAATGAGGATTTCCTTTTTTTTTCCTTTTTTTTTCTTTTTGTGTGTATGTGTGTGACATGATCGTGTCTCTGTCATAAGCAAAGTTAACCTTTTAAATTTTGTCATTAAGTTCCGAGTGGTTTTCAGCTGTTGTGTCTATGTAAGTGAAATGTTGTATATTTTTATATAATTCATGTATCTAAAAATTATGGTAACTCCTCCTTTTGCATCTGTACGTTCCTTATACAAAATACCACCATAGGTATGGAAAGTACAACTCTTTCATTGCCCAACTTGGCCCTATTTTGAATGCCCACTTTGGCCGTCAGTGATTGTGTATTTGATTAATGAATGCTGACCTAGTTCTATCTGTGCTGCACTTTCAGAAGCAAGTAAACCTTTCTGTGTAAATATTTGGGCCTGGGATTTTTAAGAAGGTGTAGGACATTGCATGACAGACTGCCTAGTCCAATCCTATGAACTGTTGCAAGTATGCTTGTGTTTCGTTTCCCCTAATTGCTTCAATCTCTTAGTCACACTTCAGGTCCTGACATAGGCTATTGCTACTAGTTGGTATGTGTAGAAAAATGAAACAAATATTTTCTGGCCTTTAAACTTGTACTTCACTTATAAACCTAGCCCAAACAGAAGACCAGCACTAAAAGCAGGGAATAGAATAGAATAGAATAGAATAGAATAGAATAGAATAGAATAGAATAGAATAGAATAGAATAGAATAGAATAGAATTTAGGTTGAAAAGACTTCTAAGATCATCAACTACAACTATTAACGCAGTCCTGCCAAGTCCACCACTAAACCATGTTCCCAAGCACCACATCTACATTTATTGTTGATGTCTTAAGCTCTCTTATATGGCTTATAGTTCTGGAACTCTGAAATTACTTTTCAAATCGTTCTTTAGGTGCTTACAGTGGAAAGTATCCCTCAAAATATTTGAAAAGAACTGAAAAAAAAAATTGATTTCTTTTGCTGCAATCTTCCACTATTAACATGTTTTGCCAGAAATCTGCTGACCTTTAGAGATTAAAACACATTTATTTGAAACATGTCAGATAAGGAAATATGAGCTGATAAAAATTGACATAGCCTGCTGTTTTCCCGCAGGCTAAGTCATTGCTTACCATTAAAGAGAATTTTGAAATTTTCACTTCTAGGAAAATTACATTTCTACTTGAAAAAAAAATATTATATTATTTCCTTCTCTGTTCTTATAATGGCTTATGTTGTTGTAACAAATAAACAATAGGATGATAGCATATGTGGAGTAGATATTTATAGGAAAGGGTCAGTTTTCTAAGACAATTTTTCACTTGGAAAAAGTTCACTCTTGTGTTGCTGTCTTGTAGAAAGATGAAGATACTTTTGAAGTGTAAATGTCAAGATTAGACATGGTGATCTTGTGGATGAAACTGCTAACATAGGCTTTTTGAGGAAGATTTATGGAAGATCTTCACATCTAGCAATCACAAATGACAGAAGAAAGTGCTGACTGTAAAGAATAGACAATTCTATACAGTAGATTAGCAAGGGGACTTAGCAGATATGCAGATGATATCCTTGAAGCTTTAAAAAGATTTGTGTTACAAAAGCCCCAACCAACTTAATTGGTTTTCTGGAACTTTTGACTCTGCTCAGTGTGGGGCAGTGAAATAATAGACCATTCTAGTAAAATATATGAGCATTATTGCAAAAAAAGGAAGAGAGGTCAAAAGGACATGTCAAAAGGAAATGGAAACAGATGATTTCTGCGTTGAAAAAAGGGTAAATGTTGAGAGGAGCTCATTAATTTAATGTTTCAGGACTGTTCACTAGAGTTTGTGAGTTTTTTAGACAAGCTCTAGTTGAGTAAAAGTATTTTAACTTCTCCTAGCCAGATAGCCCACTGAACAGATAAAATGGATTTTCAGGTGGGATGTTGTGTTGATTAGAATTTTTAAATATATAGATAGCAGTTTATTTTCTCATTCTTTTTTTAATTTTTCCTTTTTTCCTCACCCACCTTAGAAGACAAGGGGATAGAGAAACTCAAGTTTATTAACCATCTAAGTGAAAAACTAGTTTACAATTGCTACAGAAGACCTGCATCATAATTCAAGTTCTTTTGTGGTTTGTGAACAAATCTTGACCTTCTCAAGATTGCTTTATTTTATGTATTTGGAACTAGTACTACAAATTCCAGTGTTAGCTTGGTTTCATGTGGAACTGAAGAGTACTACATGAAAGGTCAGGATTACCATTTACTGTATGCTATTCATAATGAGTAGTATGTGAAATTATGTGGTGTCACCATTTGACTCAGGTTTGACAACAATGCCCATCCCTCTCCCACCCAGGTATGGAAGGAGAGAGAGAAAAAGATAGAGACTTGGCTGGATTGAAAACTAAACTACACAGCTTTAATTAAACACTAATGATATAAGAAAATATATACAATTATATACAAATAAGTTCAGATATGTGCAAAAGCCTCTTGCCTCCTTCCACCCCCAGCAACTCCCACAGCATCTCTTGAGCTGGGAACTGTCCTGAGGAATCCCGGAGTTGCTGGAGAGAGCGCAGAGTGATGAGGGTCAGGAGATCTCGAGCCTGGGAGTCAGTGGTGATGGATGGATGGAGTCCTCCCCAGATGCTGGTCATGGACAGAAGAGAAGGGAAGAAGAAGTGGGAAGTTATCTTCTGTGATCTCTGACCTTCCTCTGAGCTTACGTAGATATATGGAATGGAATATCTCTGGCCAGTTTTGCTGTCTGTCTAATTCAGCCTCCTACAGGGGGGTCACAGATCTCCCCGTAGTGTCTAAGCCAGCAGAGCGAAGGTGCAACCTTGAAGACCCAACAGTTAGAAAAACATTCCACTCTTATCAGCCTTAGCTGGAAGGTTCTGTGACTAGTTAAAAGCAAGCTTACTGAAGGAAAATAAAATCAGCAAAAGGAAAACCAGCTTCATCCTGGCTCAAACTAGGACATGTGGTAACGTCTTCTCTCTTTGCATGAACTGACCTTTATATGCTTCCTCTTGACTAAATAAATCATACCATTCAGTTTTCCCTTGCACATCTGTAAATGAAATAATTGTTGAATGAGGGATATTAACAGATACTAAACCAACTGTGTAGTTGAAGAATTCACTTGTTTGCTCAGTTTACATTCATACACCATGGATCTTTTTCTGCAGTCAATGGAGATTTATTCTACAGGGTGTAAGCTTTTACTTTTTTATGAAGCTTTGTAGCCTGAAGGGTCTTGAGAAGTACTTTTCACAAATTAGCTAGGTGTTACTGATGAGATATTGCCCAGGAAGTAAAGTGTTTTGAACAATAAGGAATAGAGTTGTGTGAATTGTATTTTTTTTATCACGGATTTTTCAAGCTAGTGAACAATATGAAGAAAGTATGTTAACTGTTGTACTGGTGGCTCCAGCAGACAGAACTAGTTATTGTGTCTATCTGTTGAAACATATCAGGGAAAAGTTTCTGGCTGGGTAACACAGACATAATGCCTTCTCTATCTCCTCTAAACCTTTCCCATCCTGCTTAAAAATTACGGGAGCAGTGGAGACAGAAGTTGCAGAGGGCAGTTGCTGTCAAGTCACCCTTTGCACGTGCTCAGGTTCTTTACATATTGTCTGCATCATCAAGGCAAGCACTGCCAACAGCACTGGGACATGCTGTGATTTGAACAGCAGGACCACTCTGTTCCTGTGAGTATGTGATATAATGCTTATAACACTATGTAGCCGTAAATTTGCTGAAAAGTGTCTTGTCTGCTAGAAAGCTCATTGAGCTGAATGGCACAACTGCTGTAGCTAAAAAAACGCGTGCATGTGTTTTCTGGACTGTTCAGAAGTCAGCCTCTTGCAGACAACTAAAGTGATCTGCAAAAGAACAGAACCAGGATTGATTACTTCAAATAAAACCACATATTGGTTCTATCAATAGCATGATTAAGGTTGGTGCTTTGAGATAAAATGAGAATTATTTGTTTTATGGTCTTCTGAAACAAGTAATGGGTTTTGTTTTCCCCTGCTAGTTTTGAGAAGCACCAAGGCTGAATCACCTAACATAGTTAGCTTTGCTGCCAGTGTTAGGAAGACTCCTGTTTTGGCCATACTTCACACCAGCATGAATATGGGGCTTTTTAATATTTCCAACAACAACAAAAAAGTGCATTACGTAAGTCTGAACATGTTGTAACAACTTTGATGTTAATACAAGTAAGAGCTTATCTAAACAGAAGCATTCAGAAAACTAAGGCAAAGCAGTTAGAGTGATATGCATAAATGAAGAGTTTTAACACCTGTGTTCTGTTGCTTTAATTTGGGAGGGGGGGAAGTTACTTGAGGTCAGATCACTTCCATAGCAGCCTAACCTTTCCCTTTCAAGGGATTACAGGTAAGAAATGTATATGCTAGGCAAGGATTTTCATCATTTTTATAGGATATCAATTTGAGAGCTACTGAAATAATCTAATACTTATCTTGCAAGATGCAGTCTCTTTCAGGGTTCAATATGATCAGTTTTTTGGATGTTTTAAGAGTTTCATTCTGTCCACAAAACTGAGTATGGCTCTGAACTTACTAACTCCACCCAGTACTGGGAAGCAAGGATTACATAAAGAGATGTTTATTTAAAGAATATCAGTATTTTCAACCTTGGCAAAGAAGTAGCTGCTGAAAGATTTACTTGGGTCACAAGAGTTACTGTGAAGAAAATAACCTTGCACATAAAACAATTACAATTTTTGAGTAAAGAGACATGAGATAAACCCTGGGTTTATTTAAACCATCTTTGCCTACAAATGGCAGCTGTCTTTGTTTCTCTTGCTTTCTCCTCCAGATGTTTTCTTGTTGTCTGCTGAATGTATTTGGATTGAAGATATGTTTTGATAACTTGTTAAATTTGTTTCAGTTTGGTTGTTAAGGATGAAATACATATTCACCTAGAAATGCTTATTTGTAGAGGCAGAGGAAATTAGGTAATTTTTCAACTGTATATTCAGTAGTTTTTATGATACTGTTTTATATTCTTAGGAGTTCAAATCTGCAGATCTGACCACTCAAAATCATATTCTTTTTATGGAAATGTAACCTTTCTGACCTGTAAAAATGCTTTAAACTGCAGTACTTTGCAGGGGCTTCTAAGAAAATCAGTCTGGCACAATTGCAGGAAAGTCCTTATTATTATTTTCTTCCTTTCTATAATCACACCTTTATTCTTGTATCATATTTTCTCAGCTAGTATTTGCTAGTTAAGTACTATATTTCTTTGAGATTCTGGTCTTAAGTCTTTAATAAGAGCTTCACTTTTTCCCTCTCAGATTTCTAATGAAATCCTGCAATTTTTACATCTGTTGCCTGCATTACCCAAATCCAGCATTTTTGGTTGTTCTGTGGCATACTTTGTATTGCTTTTGTTTCTTCACTTGCAGCCTCTGGAAAAACAGCATTAACTTATTTGAATATGCTAAACTCTTTGAGATAATATTTTTCTGAATTTTTTCTTTTCTGAAAGACAGGTCTTCTTACTCAGTCCTTTACTTTAACAATTTTAACCAAAGATAAACCTGTCTTGCTAAGAGTGTGTTGTAAAATGCATATAAAAATAGCAATGTTGCAGAAACCAACCAGAGGCAAAGATCTGTCACAAGTTTGCTCAATGACTGTCTTATTAACTAATTACCTTTGCATTATGGAAAAGCTTATAAAATCAAAATTCTGCTTTTTGGAGCTTCTCTTCCTGACTGTATCAGGTTAAATAACTGAATAATATCAGTTATTCACAATTAAGTCTAATATAACTATTAGACTTAGAACAAGCAGGAGTTCCTGTTGCATCCCTAAGCCCAAGCTTGCAAATATGGTCTCTATGCTCAAAAAGCAGTGGCACATTCTTCAGCAAAAGAATGAAACATAAACCATGCCCATCAAGAAGAGCATGTTGTATCTAATACTTGTTCAACTGTGGTGTATTCCAGTAAGACTCTCTGAAGCCAGCAAGAATACTAGGTTCCTTACAGTCACTGTGAACACATCCAAGCTCCTCTGGAGCATGAAATCTTAAACTACCATCAGGCTCTTCTGTGATTTATTAATTTTATCACCCTTTATGTTGCTCATTATGGTCTCCTCCTCACTGAGAACTCTCATACTTCTTGCCCTGTCCTTGAAGTTTCACTTCAAGCACTGAGATAGTCTGTCACAGAAAGGACATTCTCCTTGATCTGAGCCAGCATTGTTACGTCTGCTGATTAACAGGGTTTCCTGGAAAAATAGCCAACCCAAAAACTCCTTTTAAAAGTGGTTTTATTTATGTATAAAACTGTATTAGCCTCATTTAGCAGAACCTTTATTCTTCAACTGTGTGGAGTATTTTTTTAACGCTGAATGCCAAAGGCGGCTTGTTTTTAGCCACAGGGCACAGGCTGTGTGCAATCATTGGCCTTCCCCCAGCTTTGATCATTGCCTTATCAAATGATGCCACTTTGGTAAGCTCTATGTAGAATTTTGGAATGGCATAATTTCTTAAAGCACACTTTTCATAGCTAACCTGTGATAATTATCACTTAATTTGATAGGAGGGTAAGAGGGCAAAAGGTTTAATTGCTGCTGTGTGGCTGGAGCCACTGCATCATCACCAGATACAGTGCTGCATAATTTGTTTGTAGAATTTTACCTTGTAATAGCTCTAAAAGTCTGATTTCCCTAACTAGTTTTCCATGTGTGTTTGCAATTTTCTTTGTTAATAACAAACCTAATACGGTATTCATTAGCCTGTTAATTACGTTGTCATTTAGAAACCCTTGCTTCCAATTAGCTTTAATGACAACATCAGAGCCATTTTTCTGTGCTGCCATTTTTGTGCAAAACTTTCCCATTTAAACTACCCGCTGTTCTATCTTAATTAAATTTAATAACAGTACTGGTAGTTTATAGGGGACTTTTTAACCTCATTCAATGTCAGACCATTTATACTAGTTTGAAGTAGGCACTGCAAATGTTTGCATTAATCCAATTTCTTCAAAAAGGAGCAAACTTCACTTTTCAGATTATTTTAATTAAGGCAAAATTCCCATGAAAGGTCAAATTCCCTACCTGTGCAAATATATAGAAGCATTTAGGTCTTTTTCTAAGTACACTGAAGATACAGTGAAAAATCAATAATACAAAGAAGAAGAAGGCAGCCATTTATTTTTTCTTTTAATAGCAGGATAAAAGGGTGAAAAAGCTGTCAGTGTCATTAGTGACTCAATAATCCCATTCAGACATGACCTGAGGTAGGGAACAGATGCAGTATTTTTTAACTTGGGAAAGCTCCATAGGAATATACTTAGCAGGAATAATATACTTGTCCAGCATCCTTGAAGTTGCACAGTGAGACTAGAATCATGGCTCTCATTAAAAATAATTATGTTTTGAGCCCACACAAATTTAAAGCCCTTTAGAGAATCTCTCCATGAGATTATGGAAAATCATAGAGAAGTAAGATTGAAAGAGATGCTAGAGGTCACCTAGTCAATCCTCCTCTAGCAGGCTGTCTAAACCAATACAATTTCCAAAGAACAGTTTGTTAGCCCCTACATTCCTACTTTTGTAAGTATTTCACAGCTTTTTTGGTGGGCTCCAAATTGTAAGATCAAATTGCTGTGATGAAGATTGCTCCAAAACTGACTATCTCTGTGAATTTGAAGGTGATTGCAGAAACCGTTATCCTATCTGTTCTAGAGAAGCAGTAAGCTTGGTTGTGCTCTGTTTGCAGCTTGTGTATCTCAGCTTAAGTACCTTGCACAGCTATGCTGTTTACAGCTGCTCACGTTACTGAAAGGACCTCCCTGTTTGCACTCACTGAACTGGAAAGAGTAGTTTGTGCTACTTTAGTTTCAGCTAAAGCGATGTTTCTTTTGAAGAAGAGGAAGCACACTCTCCAATAGTAGAAGCAACTTAGTGGAGGTAACTAGTTTTTCACCATGCAGGTCTGAAAGCAGGAATTATCCTTGCTCTTCAGCTGAAATTCTCCCATGTGCTATTTTATAAGTAACTTGCCAAAAACCACAGGAAAACCAATTGCTGCTTTTTGGTTTCTAATATAATTGAAACTGCAGGGATAGTTTCTGTGTAAAAACACTATTTTGCAGTGTGCAGGGCTACTTGATAAGCAGGAGATCTCTGAGCCTCCTCCTGAAGTAGCAGAGCTTTGTCAGGGCCATGGTTCCTTCTAGCCCAAACTACTATCTCAAGCAGAAAAGGGAGATGCTGTTGGAGTAGCAGGGTACATGGGAGCAACCAGATGCAAGGAGACCATCTTGCACCATTCAACAGGACATTTTGTGTGTATGTTCCATCACTAGTTTCAGAAGATGCTTTGGTGCACACTGTTCAGTCTACTCTTCATAGAGAGTGCATAGAGCAATGGAGGTGATTCAGATTATCATCACCAAAACAAAACCAACAAAACCAACCAACAAAAAGAGTAATGTGTTAGCTAGTGGGGTAATAGACATAACTTAAAATTGTATTACCTGAAAGTAAAATGGAATGAGTAGGTAATGAGGGAAGCATCTCCTAAGTTTGATGCTTTATAGTCCTAGTATGAAATTATTATGTCTTCCTTTTTATCTGCCTGAAAACAGGCAAAGGGAAAAGGTGTCCTACTGAGGCACTACTGATACTGGATGTTATACAAAGGGAGCTGTCTGTTAACTTGAATGTTAGGCAGACAAGGCTCAAGAACATGGCTGTGAGGCACAAATGCAGGTCCCTGCACAAAAGGAAGTTAAGTTGTGTACCAGACACAGTTATTCTGTAGCTCTCCCTAGACTGATTTTATCTGGCCAGGAAGCTAGCACAGCTGCATCACTCCTGTTAGCTTGCAAAGACCAGCTGATATATCATCACCCTATATTCTTTTCTACAGGGAGTTGTCCTCATCAATTCTGTCAACTAAAAACTATCTGTGCCTTGTCCTTATTTACCACATCTACTGGGATGTGTACAAGGGCAAAGAAAGGGGGCAATTTTGAGACATGGGA
>NW_009952533.1:7454536-7461246 GCF_000747805.2 Chaetura pelagica | reverse complement strand
AAGAGTTAACGCCTGCATTCCCTGGCAAAGGTTCATGAGAAACAGCCTCATGTCTGCAGCCATTTCTCGGTGTCCTTGTAGGTGCTGTTAATATCTTGCAAAGTTGTGTGCCTTCAAGGGGCAGATGGGATCGTATAAGCCTTTCCTGGGAGGAGAAGACAACAATGTGCTTTTAGGCACATTGAAATGAAAAGTAGCTATAAAAGTTAAAAGCAGATAGGAGCTAGGATGAGATTTAAATAATAGAAACAATAAAAATAATCCTCAGTGCAGCTCAAAAGCAAATAAAAAGGACATTTCAGGATTGCAAATGACAGGAAGAAAGGTAGATTGGAGAGTGGTAAAAGGGCAGGCAGGGAAGAAATTCCTGTGCTATGATGTCAGTTTGATATATACATCTCTATTAAGTTTGCCTGAACTCAATAGCAGGAAATACAATAGTCTGAACCACACCAGTTTTACAAACAAGTTTTATTGCTCTAAAGTTCAAAACCAAAATGTGATGATGGATCTCTTACATGTCTGGTGACACTAACTCTGTCTTGTGTACATTGTAAGATGAGTTTTTTGTCCAGTTTTATTATTCCTCTAGCATTTGTTACCCAGCTTTCAAAATAACTTTTCAGATAGATTTTTTTTTCTTTTATTGCTGAAAAGAAATGAGACTGTGCATGAAGCATAGCTTGACAGTGAACAGAGTTGAAGTTTTCACAGTTTGCAGCAGAAATTCAAACAATACATAGCTGGGGTTGAGTCCACAGAGCACTGGAGAGTTCTAGAGTCATTAAATCAAAGAATGGTAGGGGACCTTAAAGATCATCTGGTTTCAGCCCCTCTGCATGGGCAGGGACACCTCCCACTAGACCAGGTGGTTCAAAGCCCCATCCAACCTAGCCTTGGACACTTCCAAAGAGGGGGAATCAACAGCTTCTCTGGACAACAACCTGTGCCAGTGTCTCACTACACTCATTGTGAAGAATTAATTCCTGATGTCTAACCTAAGTTTTCCATTTGAAAAGGCCTTGTCCTATCCCTACATGCCCTTGTAAAAAGCCCCTCCCCAGCTTCCCTGCAGCCCCTTCAGGTACTAGAAGGCTGCTATACAGTTTTCCCAGAGCCTTCTCCTGTCCAGGCTGAACAACCCCAACTCTCTCAGCCTGTCTTCATAGGAGAGGTGCTCCAGGCCTCTGATCATCTTTGCGACCCTCCTCTGGACTCAATTCAGGAGTTCCATGTCATTCTTGTGTTGGCAGCTCCAGAAATTGACACAGTGCTCCAGGTAAGGTCTGAAGAGAGTGGAGTAGAGGTACAGAATAACCTCTCTTAACCTTCTGGCCACGCTTCTTTTAATGCAGCCCAGGACACCACTGGGTTGCAAGAGCACATTACTGGCTCATGTTGAGCTTCTCATTGACCAACATGTGCAAGTCCTTCTCCTCAGGGCTGCTCTCATCTCATGTAGAGTACATCACTTGCTTTTTCATTATCAGTGCTGTAACTCTGTCACAGAAGGCCACCAAATGTGTCAGGTGAGTCAAGCAGACAGAGGACTGGAGAGTAAATATGTCAAGAGGGAAATCTTGCCCAGAAAATATGTCTTTGTGAAATTTATTGCAGTGCCCCTTCCCTTCCTGTTTCTTAATGTAGACGGTGCTTACAAGAAGCATTATTTCATAGATATTTAACTGGGTATTTAGAGTGTATTCAGAAGTGACATAGATTATATGCTCTCTTTCTGATAGACTTATTAAGACAGTTGACACTTTGAAAAAACTGGTATTTCAAGGTGTTAAGTACCCTAAGTTCCCGTTAATGATGTGGTAGCCAGGAACAGTGAGGTCCATCAGCAGTATCTATTTTCTTTCCTTAATGATGCAGTGCATTGTAGAGAAGTTCAACTAACTAGGCATCTAAAAGTAAGATTCTCTGCTTCTCTGCCTCTTTCATGGACAACGTCCTTGGTTACCAAGAGGAATATTGAGGACATGGAAATGGCTTAAATTAGGATTTAGAAATGAACATAGCTACATACAGGCCTACATCAGCCCTTCCCATAAGCACAGCTTGTGCTTAGCCCTCACCTACTATCTCTTCTGAATGAATATTGGCATGGAAAAATACAACTGACCATGAACATGGTTTCTGTATAAGAGTTCTCACTGTTGCTACTACAAAGGCAGAAATTCCAACACAAGCTAGAGGAGAAGTCTTTTATGCTCCTTTTGACTGCATCTAAGTATAAATAACCAAATAAATGCTCAGAAATGTTCCTATCCAAAATCTTTCTTAACAGGGATTTTACTAGGTGCTTCATATAGACCTTCATAACTTGCAGCTGAATGGATCAAATAAATTAAGAAATTGTGTGAAAGCATTTAGTCACCTTGTGACTAACACATAATTTATCCTAAAATTCTTATTTGGGGAACACATAAAATGTTGTCCTCGAAGTTCGGGTGCTGATCGGGTGAATGAGTGTACCTAAATTCCTATTGGCATTCTGTCCAGATATCCAATGTCATTCAATTTTCCACTAATAACTTCTCTGTGATTCTTTAGGTATAAATGAGTCTATACATGTTTATATAACCTTTGAAAAGAAGAGATATTTTTTTATGTTTTTTTTTCTTATGTATGTCATTTATTTTTTTCTGTCCTGTGGGCATGAATATATGTTGAGTTGCAAACTGTGAATTTAAAACTTCTGGCTTTTGGCCACTTGGATTCCTCTTCTCAGCATCTCTCTCTGTTCACATACACAGCCTTGAGCATCACTCTTCCCTTTCGAAAGTCAGATGCTCAGCCTTCCTTTTAATAAGGTAGCTCCAGATTCAGTGAGAGTCCTCAGCTGAATTTCTAGGGCTCTGATTTACTGTGCCTAAAGCTGTTGCTTTGGACTGCTTTGAGATCAAGGTGACACTTTTTGTTGTGAGAGGCTGTTCCGATAGGATTGTGTCCTTTCTAGTAGGTGATAAGTAGAATCAGAGACAGGCATAATAACCCTAATGAAATGTTTTAACTAAGAAACTGAATCCAGTGTTGTTTATTAGTCTTGCCTGAAGAAGGAATATCAAGTTGCCTGATACGCATCTGGCTGCTCCCATTTCCACAACTGCTCTGCCTACAGCTCTTGGCACAGACTGAAGAAAGAGAACATTCTTAAATAACCTGTCTGCTAATAGACAGAAGGAGAACAGCAAAGAAAATCTGAGTTTCCTGGGGCCTTGGTTTGAGCTTAAATGCCCAATTTCCAAAGAATGAGGTTAACATTTTTTCTTGTAGAGATTCGGGTTTCATGTGAACGTGCTGTGAGAACATCTACTAAATGGAGATTTTCCGTCTTGTTTGTGAAATCCGGATAGACTCAGATAATGAATTAGGAATGGCAAGTTGGTGTATGTCCAGAAATCTAATTGAAAATGCCCAGAAAAATATAAAGTCTAGTTTAGTGAATAAAAGAGAGACATATGAAGTTTAGTGCTTAAAATCCTGGTTAGCAGCAACATGCCTGCAGGGGAAAAGAATAAGGGGATTAATTAATTACAGCTTTGGGGATAAACACTTACATTGCAGTAACATTTTTGTTCATATTAGCCTTTTCTTGGATCTCATTTCATAAATCCAAGTACAGTCGGAAGAAAATTAAATCAGATGGTTTAGGACAGTGTTGCAGTGACAAGGCTCAAGGACAGAGGCTGATGATTCATAGTTCAGAGGAAAAACTTCGAGATACAACAAAAATGCTAAGGTTTGTAGGTTCTTTTAAAATTTCAGTTGTACTTCTGAGTGTTTCTCTCTCATCTTCCATGGAAATTTGTTCCTTGATGTATGCAAACCACTGAATTAATCCAGGTGTTTGCTTCTGTAGTGTCCTGAGTAGGCTGGACCTGGGAGTCGCAACCTTCTTTACAAAGCAGAAGTTAACTTAGTACCTTGGTAAGGAATAAATCTGTGAACATTGCCTGTTCAACTCTAGCAGCCTGTTTCCAGTGCCTTGCAGAGCTGTTGGTTTGGTGGGTTGTTTTTTGTTGTGTTTGTTGGGGTTTTTTTGCTGTTTTTTCTCTTCTGTTTTTAAATTTCTTTCAGTTATGAAGCTATTTGCTACAGATTCAGATCAGCTCATTTAGTCTTGAAAAAAAAAAGTATGTTGGCAGTTCAAATCCAATAATTGGGAACTTTCCAGTGCAGAAATGGTAACTTTAATTTTTTGTATTCAGCAGGGAAAACTGTCCAGTGACATTGACTGCAGTACTTCTATCACTGCACATATTGCTATTGTTCTTTGATATGTTGTGAGATTTTCTTTTTTCATGATCTTTTTTTTCTGTTCCTTTTAATTATCTGAGGTTATTCACACTTAATTCTGCTACCTTTGAAACTGTTGTAAAGCCGTATGCTACAAAGGCAAAGCAATAAGGCATCTGGAGACAACTTTTGGCAATATGCAGCCAGCTGGCTGAAAAGAATATTAGGAAATGTATCTTCTTGCTTGAAAAAGAAAGAAAGAAAAAAAAAAAAGAACAGGAGGGGAGAAAAAAATAAAAAGAAAAGACAGGAAAAGAAAAAAAGAAGAAGCTTGATGGCAAGTATTTTAAAGCATTGAAAACTTCTCTGATTATTAAAAAAAAAAATACTCCTTAGATCACCCTCTGTGATTCCCAGCTCAGAGCTTGATTCCAAATACTAATTTTTTAATACCAGTCAAATATTGGTATCTTGTGAATGATCTTGGGAACACCAAAGTTGACAGGTCATCTTCCCCCTCCCACACTGTCTTTAGTCCCACTGTCGTATCAATGATCTTGATGTGAAGTCCTGTTGTCCATGTTGCTTATTATTCCTTATTTCCTTGGACATCCTAACAGAATTTTCTTCTTGCAGAATACTTACTGAATGCTGCTGTAACAGGTGTGTTGGGTTTGCTGTTTGTTTTGGGTTAGGGATTTTTGTAAGATAAATTGCTTTTCAGTACTTCTGGATCCTTTCTTAGGTTTATATCAATATTTTAACATGCTTTTTGATAACATGTACAATTAAAATAACTCTTCAGTCTAAATGCAGACAGAAACTATCTGTCACTGATAAGCTTCTTGTTATCTTCTAGCTACAACAAATGCTGCCCTGGGATTTTTTTCCCCCTACTCTTTTCAGCTGACTGGCTCTATATTTCTATGCAATTACACTCCATAATCACCTGCCAGACTGCAGGTTTGAGACAGGGTAACGGCAGCACAGAGATCTCAGCAAGTTTTGACTTCCTTTCCTGCTGTCACCCGTGTCTGGCTTAGTAACATCTGTGCTTTCAGATATTTTATTCTTTAGCAAACCTAGAACTGCTACTGTTGCAGAGTAGTGCCCCAAAGAGTTCTTTGCACTGCAGCCTTCATCTGTGAATCCCTAGATGGGATTTTACCAATGCAAATGAAATCTATTGCATCTCGTGAACAAGCTTCCTATAGGAAATATTCTTCCTGCTTTCTCAAATTGGACGCTAATTTAATGGTTTTGAATTATAGCTGTCAAATACTTACCAAATCTTGACAATCAATATTTTTTTCTTTCATTATTTCTATGCAATTTCAGCCTGCCTTTAGCTGTCCCTTTATGTAGGGTAATCGTTCTACATGTTTCTCAGAAAATCTATTTTACTGGCCCACTTACCTCTTAAAAAAACTCTCTGAAATATTTTTTTTGCAATCTGTGCTGTTTAGCAGAAAACATTTAGTACTTTGAAAACTTTTTTTGCTGTATTTTAATCTTAAAACAGGAGAAATTTACCTATGGGTGTGAAGTGAAAATATATTTAACAATTTCACGATTCTTGGAAATAATTGCTGAAATTGCCACAAAAACATGGATGTACAAACACTGTTGTTAGTCAATGAGCTTTAAAGGTGATCTGTTGGTAACATATTTATCTAGACTTCAATGCCACTTTCCTGGTATTTAGAAAGTTTGTGAGGTTTTTTTATTTACTTTTATTAGATCAAACCTAGTTGCCCATCTGGTTTTGTCATCACAGTCTAAGTAGACTGTAGTGAGGAGCTACATAATAGGCTTTCTTGTTTAATTGACTAAAAGCAGTAATTTGATTTTATTGTATAACCAGTACCAAAGTACTTACTGAAAAATATCTAAGTTTGCACATATAAACATTAAATAGTCAATTTATAATAAATTGCTGGTGATCCTGTAGAACACTCCTTGTCTTAGTGTTTTCCCTCTTTGTTTGAAACCTTCACCACAAAACAAGAGTCAAGGTTTGCCTCCTCTTTGTATCTCCCCTTAGAACAGCTGGTACAGGCAAAAGGATGAGATGAGCCTCCAGACGCTCCCCTGAAGCAGAGATGCAGCAAACTGCAATCCGGCAGAGACTGGGAGCCGCCCTGAGCTGAGCTGCCGTCCCGGGTTGCCGGAGGGAGCCGTTTATGAGGAGACGGTACTTTGCACTTGCAGAGAGCAGTGCGATAGCACGAAGTAGAAAAAAAGCGGGGTACTGGGTCACTTGGGCTGAAGTCTCGTACTTTAAGCTTTCGCAATAACCCAAGTGTCAGGGAGAATTCAGATGGAAATATTTTAGGAACCGTTTTTCAGCCAATGTCGGGCAGGTTCGTGCTGCGGGTTTGCTGTTACTTTCTTCGGCCCACCTGGGCGTCTTGAGTGATTTCGCGGTGTCCTTGGCAAGTTGTCCCGAGCCGATGCCAGGGGGG
>NW_009952533.1:7431936-7453704 GCF_000747805.2 Chaetura pelagica | reverse complement strand
TCCCGGTGCCCCAGGGCTCAGGATCCCGGTGCCCCAGGGCTCAGGATCCCGGTGCCCCAGGGCTCAGGATCCCGGTGCCCCAGGGCTCAGGATCCCGGCCGCTCACCCTCAGGCTCAGGCTGCATCCCCGGGGCGGGCAGGGTCCCGCACCAGGTCCCGCACCAGGGGGTGTCCCAGGCAGGAGGTGTCCGAGCAGGTCTCTGTCCCACCTGCTAAACTCGCTGCCTTTTATACCCCAGTGACCCCCCTGTGCAGCCAGTGTCACTGTCCAGAGCCAATTGGCATCCATGAGCCCCAAGTTAGGGCAGTAACTCAAGTTAGGGCAGTAACTAGCAGGGCAATGCGTAACTTGTTGCCCATCCTTCCTGCTTTGTACCAAACCTGTTGTTTTGCCTTCATTTGTCCTTGAGCAGCAGGCCTGGCTTTGGTCGTTAGCTGGGTGTAATCAGCAGAAGGGCTTTGCTGACTTAAAAGGCATCTTGTTTAGACTTGTGTGGGGAAGAAGAACCGTTTTCCACACAAGTGTTTTATGGTGTAGGTAGCCTTGTCGTTCTGTAACTGCTTACTCTGCAGAACTGGAAAAATAAAATACTTGAGAGTATTACTGCAGATCTAAGTGGGTCATGGCATTCAAATGTCTCTGATTAAAAGCACAAGACATACTTGGGAAACAAACAAACAAACAAACCACTAAGATTCTAGAAACACAAGTGTTAGACTATAACAAGCACTTTTGTACCCAAGTGCAAGTGCTGAGCAAACGCCCTCAAGGAAAGGGTTAGCAGTGTAAATCAACAGAAATTAAATGTCTTCATTTTCAAATCAGGACTGAAATATAATGTATTGGAATTTTTTAAATAGAAAAAGCTGATCCTCATTTTCAGCTACCAAAGATATTGTGGGAGCAGATATTACATCTCCAACTGCTCTGAACTTGCATATTTTACAAATTCTCAAAGCAGATAATGAGAACCTTTTGTTCCTTTTGCTTTTCCACTCTTTGCCCTGACTCCGGAGTTCTGTGTTTCTACACTTTCTGAAAACCAGTGCGAGCAAATGCTGCTCCTGCTGTTCTGGCATTTGTGAGAACAGCCCACTAGTCTGTAGCCACCGCTTTAAAGTTTAGTAGAGTTACAAAAATTGCACCAATAGTTTGGAACCTTCATCTGCAAATGAGCTGAAGAAAATTGATTAATAAAGCTCTGAAAATTGGTTGAGCTGATCACCAACAGCAAATTTCTTTTAGGTCATTTGCTGCTGCTGCTGAGGTCAGCCAAGTTTCCAAGCCTTATATAAAGGTTAGGGGAGAGATCTATAGGCAAAATTCTTCCACAACATGATGTTTTCCTGCCATATATTGTATCTCTTTGAGAATAGTTTATTGAATTTTCAGTTTAGGTTGTATATCAGAGATACATACATAGTGCCAGTTTATCTCTTTGCCTTACAGTTTCTCTGTGGTACTCAAATGGCTTGTTCATCCTTCAGAGCAGAGTTCTTGTTGAGCTCTCTTTAGATGGATGGGGAGAGGTTTATGAGTGTTTTCTCAATTTGTATGAGAAAAATGGTGACGTGAGGTACCTGGTGTTGCCCCCCAGGCATTTTGGTGTGCTTTTGATGTAAAATGATGATGGATCTAGGTGGATAGTTCTGTAGATTTCTTCTGCAGGAGCAGCATCCTTAATTTTTCTTTAGATTTCTAGTTGTTCCTTATACAGTTTCTGTTTTGTTTGATTTAATGCAGTTGCCAGGGTAGTTTTCTGCATGCTTTGGAATTCATTTAGCATGTGGTTTTGCTTCACTGAAGTCACTGTTATTAGCAGCTATTTTCCTAACAGCGGGTGTTACATCTCATGCTGGTCTGTCAGAATATAAGGATGTCCCAAGGTAGCAGGTAATGGACAAATCTAATGGATTAAATTAATGCCTGTTGTAGTCTGAAAAGCTTCAGCTAGAACTCTCAGAAATTAACTTGATCCAATATGTGAACATAACTGCTATTATCAAGAGAACTAGTGATATCTTCTCTTTTACTTCTATTATTAGAACTATAATACAAACATCAGTCCTTGTGAGTGATCAAGGAGAGATCTGCCCTGACAAAGATATATTCTTCATACATACAAACAGATCCTTGGTTAGCGTGGTCAGCCCAGCTGATTTCAATGCATCTGCAGAATCAAGCACCATTCTCTAATGTCCTCCAAGAAATCAACATTACAATGCTCTTGGCACAAAATTACACAATTTAATGTATAATCTGTTGCTTTATGCCCAACAGGCCAGAATGGAAACAAAATGTCCAGACTGCTTTGCAGATGGTATGAGGCCGAGCTTAGCCATGTTAATATGCCTCTGAAATCAGTAAAAGTAGTAAAATTGCTTGACAATTTGTTAATAGCTAGATGCATGTCAGACACCCAATTGGTCAAATGCCTGCTTTTCTTCCCCTCCTGCCCCCCCTCCAGTCTTTCTATTTTTTTTTTCTTTCAATTGATTTAAATGAATTTGGGGCAAACTACCTCTAGTAACTAAGAACTTACTATCACAATATGAGAACAATATGTCTTACGAATAGCACATACCAAGTGGTCTGCTGCCACCAAGTTCTTAGAGAAAAACAATAAAGAAACAAACAAACACCCCAGCATTTCCTGGTGGTCTGAAGCAAATGGACTTACTCTTCTGATTTTTCCTGAACTGGGAGTTGCTGTCTTGCAACTGTTACCATTGCATTGCATTTTGTTGATAAACTCTGCCACAGTATGAAGTTTGAGGAGTTTATTAAGTAAAATAACAACATGCTCTTTGGGCTTTTATCTTTTCAAGGTGCAGAATGGAATATTTGGATTTCTTCTTTTCCAATGAGTGCAATGTATCTTGTTTGCTTGCTGTCTGAAGAAAAGCTAGAGAAGAAAAATTCTGATATAATTTTTTCCTGCTTAGCAAAATAAGTCTTTCACTTCCATGATCAGCCTTCCATGTCCTTAACCATCTCTACAATCTGTCAGTAATGTAGGTGTCAAAACTGGTTCTATATGGCTGTGAGAAGTCAACCCTGAAAGGGAAAAGGATCACATGGGGGAAAAAAAAAAAAAAAAAAAAAAAAAAAAAAAAAAAAAGTGATAACGTTAATTGACTCATAACAATGAAAGTCCTGGCTTTTGAGCCCTATAAAACTTACTATCTTTAATCTTATTCCAGGTGAAAGTTGGCATGGGATCTGCATTTCAAAACTGGGGTGTTAAAAATACTCTTTGTTAGAATAGCATGTATCTTGCTGTTCTGCAGAAAAAAAAGGCTAATGCAATATATGCTGAATCATTTTCCTGAACTAGGTCATTCTACAGCCTATTGTGTTGTATATTGAGTATTCTGATAAGCTCCTTTCTAATTGCCTATCTACTTGCAGCTAGTGCTGCCCATCCCAAGGGAGGCTCTGCAATGTGTTTGCTTCAAGCTCTGAAGTATATGAATGTTTTCCCCCGAAAGGGCTCTTCTTTTTAAAATAATCTTCAAAAACTACTAGCATTCTAAGGTGTATAAGAGGAACACAGATACTGAAGATAACAGAATCTGGCAGTCCCTGAGTCTCTTTTTTTGCCCTTTGAAAATTAAGACTACCAGAGGGGGAGTTCTTCCCCAAGGCATTTCCCTAATGTTTTCCAAATGTTGTCTCATCAGAGCCAAATGGTCAGAGCTGCCTAAGAATTCTATTACAGATGCACAGATTTTTTGCTGTTGTTTATTTCCAACATATTTAGCTGCATTCCTGAAGCTGTAACAGAGAAAAAGCATGTGTAAAATTTTTGCTTACAGACTTCTCCACAGCTGAAGCTCAACCCATTTTCCTTCAAGATACACTAGAAACAAAGTGTTCCCAAGTGTTTCCGATGGTGGTTGCTTCATGTTATAAATGGTTAATCTGGTTCATGTGAAACATTCCTTAATCAGCAAGAGAACATGCTTTCTGTGTACCCTTGCACAAAATTCATCAGGATTTCAATAAATTACAATTCAGCTGATGAAGCATAGCCAGCTTGAACAGAACCGTAGGCCAGTCATGGAGTACAGGTCAGTAGCAGCATGGAGTCACCTGGAAGCTTAAGTCAGAGCAGCTGATCCCAGGTGCTGTATCCCTGTATCCCACATCATTTACATTGTGCCCACTAGAAAAGGGGGAATTTTGCCAAGTTCTGTTTTGTCAGGCTCCTCCCTCTTAGCCTGCTGCTCCATCAGTTATTCCATTAAACTCCACAGTTTGAAATAGAAACAGATTTCTCTCCTCAGCTGGGGAGTGGTCATCTGGTGAAAGCAAACTGCTCCACCTTAGCCCTGGATACGTACTGAACAAAGACACTTGGATTGACATCTTATGGAGAGTTCTCTCTACAGGATCTGGAGTTTTATTGCCAGACCATTGAAGCCTATATTGCAGTGTTGTTACTCTGGGAAACACACATCTATTCCTGTTTCCAACTTGCAAAGAAAAACTGTTCTTCCATTACTAGATTGGCAGTAACAGGGACTGGTGGCAAATTTAAATGGGCCATTAGTCTGAAACACAGCTTGAGAAATGCAGAAAATTAAGCTAAACTTTCTGGTCAAAATGAGCTGATTTTCTTCTTTCGTAACACCAAATCAGTTGCTAAAAGCCACTGATACCATATTAAAGGAAGAAGAGAGAAAAATGAGCTGAAACCTCTCCACCCATAAGCTTTGTAGTATTAAATCTGTTCTCCTAGAGTGCAATGGGTTAATGTTTCCAACATGCAAACAAGAGCCATTTGGCTTCAATAACAGCATGATAAGGACAAAAGCAAAACACCAACAAGATAGGCAATGAGGAAAACAAATAATGCTTACTTCATTAAATGTAGCCTTTTGAAAAATCTTTTTCCTTTTGAGGAAACCCACAAAGGCAACTGCAGTATCTACATGCCCCTCTTGAAGCCTGTTGTACACATGCTTACTGATAGTAGTCTACATTACTCTACATAATGACTAATCCAGGTGTGTGCCTTTATATATAATTGACCAATGTGTGCTTAGTCTATGCATAATTAGTCAATGTAGATGTAGTCAGTGTGTATTTAATTATAAGAGTATGTATAATGTATTGTCTTGCCTACTTGAAATATTATATGGCCCTGTTCAGACACTTTAGCTTTATTAAAGAGATAATATTAAAGAACAGTGTCTGAGGGTCTCTTCAAAGCTAAGTCTCCATCTGAGTCTTCATTTTGGTCAGTGAATGATGAATCTGTTTTGTGAGCAAGACCCTAAGAGAATATTGCAGAATAGAGGGGTGAATATGCCCATGAACTGTGGGTGGGATCAGCATTCCCCCAGCAGAGGTCTGTTTGGTGCTGTATCATGTCAGGGTTCCCAGCACCAGGAGGGCTGGAAGAATAACTAATGTAGTAGCAAAATTTTCTGGACTGTGCCCTTCTTAGAGGGATCTGGAAAGGGTTGGCACCTCTTCTGTTTAAAACACAAACCTCAGCCCACAGCAACACCTGTGGAGTTTGGCATTGCCAGGCTGAGCTGGGCAGCTGGGATCACCAGATCCTGACTTGCTGGCATAAGTTTTGGTAGTTGGTGCCTACTCTCTAGGCATTTCCATCTCTTTTCTTGTTCTGTACCTCCACTCCTCCTTTCTTCTGCTCTGCAGCATTGCTGAAGTGGCTCTTTTTTTCAGATCCTAGCAAGAAAGACTGGTATTCTTGTTCATCTGAGAGACTCCTAACTCAGTTCTTGTCATTTGGTTCTCAGGAGGCATCAAACACTTTTTGCACTAGACAGTTAAAAAAGACATTTTTAACAACATTTCTTACTTTTTTCTTTCCTTTTCTAGGCTACTTTTGCACCCCAAGCCTGGAAATTGTCTAAAAATTCTAAAACTCTCACCTCTATGCCTAAATTTGGGTTCAGGCATAGCCAGTTTAATCTGGTTTAAGTCACAGAACTTCCTAGATCTTGCTCACTATATGCAAAAAGTGTCTGTCCTTAACATTTCATTAGCCCTTTTAATTTATCCCTCCTCAACATCACTGCAAAGCACTCCAGAGAGAGTGGGGGAAGCTCTACTCCAGATGTCTCGGGAGTAAAAAGCTTGTCATTCCTTTTTAGCCTCAAGCACTGATCTTAAACAAGGCTACTATTGCAAGACATTGGCAGAGACTGATACCAAACATAAACGTTCCCAGCAAGACTGTTAAATCTGCATTGACCTGATTTTAATAGCATATAATATTTCCATGGATTGCAAGCAAGTAAATAAGCTTTGACAAATACCTTGCATAAATGGACTTTGAAATAGAAAAAAAATAATAAAAAAATAAAAAATTCAACAGGATGCAGACAATATTTTCTGAAGGGAAAGGAAAAAAATAAAAAGAAGGAACATTTTTTTAGAACAGCATTTCACTGAGTTAGATGCTTTTTGCATCACTAATGTGCCATTTCTTCTCTTGGACAGCTCTGCTATAAAATGCTCTTGGGGAAGCTTTTTAACAACCTTAGTGTCATACCTTGTCAGGATCAACTCGGAAAAAACGGACTTCAAAAATCATATAAGTAACCTGAAAGAATGGTGGAAAGTTTTTCTTGGGTGTTGTCCTCTTTCACATGAGACATGTGCCAACAGCTGCTAAAATTGAGATATTCCATATTACTGTTTTGCAGATTCTTCACGATAAATACAGGCAGGAAATGAGAGGGCCTCTTCTAGTAAATTCTATTTGGGATAACAATACGAACTCCCAAACAATGAAGTTCAAGAACCAGCCATATGGCAGTACTACGTAAATACTTTGCTTCTTTGAGAGGATTTACTAGTCTTGGGTCCAGTTCTGTTGGTGATGTGCCTAAAAGGGGTTGATGTTCCAAGTGGGAAGTAACCAACCCATAATTTTCTGGATTATTATTGTTCCCTCCTAAGTAAATCTTACCTTGCTTGGACAGCTACTTACTCCTCAAAGAGCAGTCTCTGTGGTGCTTACTCCATGACAGCCTGGCCAGCCCTGGAGTGAAAGTGTTTGGGCTCAGTGAAAGCTCAATGGTGAGATATTGTGCTATGTTGAGAGAGGGTTTCTGGTTCTACAAAGCCTTAGTGGTTCACCTGGGTGCAGTGCTTGTCCCTGGAAAGCAATGTCTGCTCTGCATGTCAGCTACAGCTAGTGAACTGCCTAGTTGTCCTTGTCCTATATCCAGAGCTAAAACATGCACTATCTCTGCTCAGTGCACTTGTTTTCTTGTGAGCAGAGCATGTAGCTGTTATGTTGCAAAATAATTGCTCCATGCCTAAGAAAATAGATTATAGCTACTTTTCCACCTGTGCACGTTTAGGTGTCTGACTGCTGATATAAAACTAATGGTCTATAGCATATATCAGTGCTGCTGTTCCTTGGACTTCTACTGGGGCACAGAACTGTTGCTGTAGCTGTTGTAAAGTATGTAATACTTCAAAATTGGTGTCTTGCCAATAGCATGGGTTTTTTACTTTGTTTTACAAATTCCAGGTCTTGAGCCCGTTCTTAACTTACAGCATTTTTTTAAAAGCTTCATGCATTGTGAGTCTTACTTAGTAGCTGAAGTCTTGTGAGTATATGCTTAATGGCTCTTAATTCCTCAAAGTTTATCTAATGTTTAAGACATTTCATTTCCGCTCAGCTGCAGCCTGTGAATATTCAATCTAATATTCCATTCCCAGTACATTTAATAGTTGTAACGCCCTTGGCATCTTCTTTGACATCTCCTCTTTTCATTTGGGAGTGTTGTGATATTCAAGTCTCTCTGGATCTGGTTCAGTAGAAATGGGGTCCCTTGGCAGGCAACTGAGGTCCTGTCTTCCGTTAATAATTTTAGCTGGTGCTGGGGCAAAGGTTTGAATGTCTGATTTTTACCTTTTGTCACAGTAGCAGCTCTGCCCAGCGTTGCAGGTGTCACAGATAGATAAAGTAGGAAGGCTTATTTGATGAGGTCAAGTGCCCTCAGTTATTTACAGTAAAGTGCTCAGTGGGTTTGGGTTGACAACAGCTATGGAGGAGAGGTTGTGATACATTTGCTGCTAGTTTCTATGGCTCTTTGCAGCTCTGCCTCAGCTTGACCAAATTCTATGGTGTGAAGGTTGTGCTTGGGCAGGCTGAGATGGACTGACTGATAGACACAGAAGGGTCTGCTTCTAAGCTCAATCTGCAGCCCTGGAGACTCTCTCCTTAAAATTATAGATACTTTTTGGAGATACTAGAAACTTCCTGACTAATATTTTTTTCCACCTTCTATTTCAAATGAAATCTGGTGTTTAATTCAATATTCAAACCTGTGGTTTGCCCTGCAGTGCTCCGATCTATGACTAATACTCTGTACATCAGCCACAATATGCTTTAGATGATGGCATGACATTTCCGAGTTTTCTTAGCGGCAGCTGCATTTGCTGTTTAGGCTCAAAATTAGACTAATTCTGCCATCTAATTTTTTGGTCTAATATCCTGCTTTATCAGTGCCTCTGAGATTATATTTCAGCTGCAATCAACTGCCCATTGTTTATACAACCTGGCTGCAAAAATGGCAGCCAGCTTCTGTAGCCTGTGCGCGTGTGAACCGCGTGTCTTTGCAAGCATTAGTCACACCATGAGCAACCTCCTCTTCGTTACCATTGCTTCATAACAGGAATTGCTGTTTTCTTTTCTTGAGGTAGCTGTGGTAACGGGTCCCAGAACTGCTGTTTCCCGTAACTCTTGCATCATTGCCTCACAGCTGCCTATTTTTCTTCCGATAAGGCATGATGTTTCCATACAATGTTTCCTGGCTCTTGACACATGCATCTGCAGTTTGTGTCCCTCTTTTCCACTAGATCTCTTTTAGTATTAGCCCATGTACATGTTCCATCTCGGTGGTCCTTGCTGAGAAAAAGCGAAGGTGCAACACAAATTGCATTTAAACCAGCACAGGGATAGAAGTTAAATGCTATAAGAATGTCAGTAATTAGTTTAGCCATATGCTCATCGTTTTTCACCCTACTGGGATTGTGTCTACTTCTGGAACAAGAGAGAGAGGGAATAGGGAAATTCCAGCTGTCATTGAAACACATTTCTCTACTGACATCGTAGCAGCGTACCAGGTCATGTACTGTGCATTGAGCACATTCATTTATAATGAGGCCATCATTATATACTAAATCCAACTTCAGAACTTCTAAATTGGTGTCAGGGATGTTCTGGCCACATGGAGCACAACAGTGATCCTGTGTAAACCCACCCTGCCAATTCAGATTTGTTTAAAAGCAGTAGGTTCAACATCTTCATGTTGTACCAGTGTGCTTTATGTCAGATCACATATTGCTTATTCTCACAAAACCAGCATAAAAAGCACTCTGTGGTGTGTACTTTGGCTAATCTGCCAAAAATACCATGGTCTGATCCAGATCAAATTAGCACTGCTGAGTGATCATGCTCAGCCCTGGTTGTTATTGCTGACCTGCAATGACAAATATGTAGCAGTAAGTGCTCTTGAGCTCTGGGCAGAGCTCATGTTGTAGGTGTTGATGTTCAGTCTGTCTGAGCCATGGCTAAGGCCACACAGGAAAGCTGGAGAATCACAAAAAGCTTTGAGACCACAGAATTAGCATCTTTCTTCTTCAGCCCTAGCCAGCAGACTGTTTTGACTCTGGCCTCTGTGGGAAATAATTCCCTCTTGCTGCTTACTGTTTCTGCAGCTTTAACTGCTTCCAGCAACTCAAGACCAGGAGCCCACCCCAGGTCATGAGAATGCATACTCTTAGCAAGCTTTTCCCCTGCAGCACAAAACACATGAGAAACAGACCAAAGTTAAAAGAAGAATCTTACACTGTCCATAGGTGCAGTGTAGAGTGAAGACTATCTCAAGACAAGCTAGAGGAGGTAATATGGCTTAGGCATTGCCATTTCCCACATCACAGAGTTCCCTTTTGATTTGTTGCATGCTGCTGGATCTGATACAAAGAAAAGGAAAAAAAAGACACACCAAAAAATAAACACCACAAAAAACCAACCAACCAAAAAAACCGCAACAAAACACCGACTATGATTTTTCCATGGTAAATGTTTCCTGACTATACCCTTTGAGGAAAAGGTTTCTGTTTTTTTCACTGCTAATTGCCAGCTTGGCTAGGGCTAGTCCTCAGAGGAGCTCAGTATTCTGAGGAAATGATTAAAAAAACAACAACAACGAAAAAAGCTGAACAAACCAAAAGTCTACAACCTTTTCTATGTTCAAAATTCCAATTTGCATGGGCTGGCAGCCATTATCAGATGTTAGTGACTGGAGTTGTAATTTGAATGCTATTGCTGAATGAAAATTTAGGCACCATCCTTTCTCTGCCTGCTCCTTTGTTTATCAGGCACTGACATGTTGGGAAGAGATATTTGAATCCACAGGATATATCCACTATGTTTCCTTAATCTTAACATAACTCGTAGTTTAGGCTGTGCATTATTATCTCTTTGAACATCTGGTTATAAGTTCTTGTGTATATTCAAACTGATTTGCAGTATTTCCTGAGCTGAGATAGCTGTTTGGTTTCTTTTCTCCAGTTCAAATATAGTGGGGCAGTGTCAGAGGCAGGTCTGATAGGTGAGTCCCACTGACTGTAGGAGAAAGGGAAGGACCAAAGGTCAGTATTGGAAAGCTGCCTTAGATCCCAGTTGTATATTCAGCTGGGATCTGTCATACAGAGGCATATCCTTCTCTTTCTCTAGGTGCCCCAAGGGACAGAGGTCTGTCCGTTGGCTCTGTCCATACAGGACTCAGAAGTTCAGAAAGGATGACCTTTGATTGTGAAAGCTGCTTTTGCAGTAAGAGAATAATTGCATGAGCAGTGGGTACAATTAATCTCCTTTTATTTAGGTTGGACCTGTTTCAAGCTCTTCCCAGCTCTTTGCCTTTTCTTCGGATTCATAATAGCTCTGTCCACTGTGAAGCATGGTGACTTTCTGTGTTGGATCTGCCAATAGAAACAGTTACAGAGAATTGGACTGGGACACAGGTGCCTTGTCTGACAGTAAAGCCTTGAATACTTGTAACATAGGTAAAACCTTTATTGCAAGCAAAGCAAAGTTCTGCAGAGAGCAGTGCAGGCATGGAGCACCCAGGTTCCTTCTGACACTGTCTAAGACAGAGCATGTTTCTGGGCTTTGCTTCAGCCGCAGAATTCCCCTTTGTAAGTAAAGGGCTCCAGAACTGGACACAACACTCCAGGTGGGGTCTCATGACGGTGGAGTAGAAGGGGAGAATCACCTCCTTGACCTGCTGGCTTCTTTTGATGCAGCCCAGGGCACAGTTGGATCTCTGGGCTGTGAGCACACATTTTTGGCTCATGTTGAGCTTCTCATCCACCCACTCCCAAATACCTCTCTGGACTGTTTTCTGTCCATTCTTCACCCAGCCTGTATTTGTGCTTGGGATCACCCTGACCCAGGTGAAGAACCTTTGCACTTGGCCATACTGAACTTCATGAGGTTGACATGGGCCCACCTCTCAAGCCTGTCAAGGTCCCTCTGGATGGCATCTCTTCCCTCCAGCATGTCAACCATGCCACACATTTTGGTGTCATCGGCAAACTTGCCGAGGGTGCACTTGATTCCACTGTGCACATCATTGACAAAGGTGTTCAGCTGTTCCAGGACTGACACTTGAGGAATGCCACTCGTTGCTAGTCTCCATTTGGACATCCAGCATTGACCACTACTCGAGTGCAACCATCCAGCCAATTCCATATCCACTGAGTGGTCCATTTATTGAATCCATATCTTTCCCATTTAGAGACCAGGATTTGGGTCAGGAAAGATTCTCAGACAGTCCACAAGTCTTGATATTCCTCAGTGCTCTGTCTTGTGTAAGATTTCACTCTTTTTTTAATGACGATTTCACTTAGCGACCTTCTGAGTAGCTCCAGGGGACATTTTGGAGTACATGGATTGTACCACATTTGGGAGCATCTCTAATATTAAGATGTCTGTCCTGGATGACAGGGCAAAATCAGAAAGCATGAGAAAAATATCAGTCAGAAGAGTTCTGTTTAAGTGACTGGTGCCACTGCTGGGTTTGTGCAGATGATCTCTTTTACTGCTATCTGCCTCTTGGCCATTCAGAGAATTAAACAATACACGGTAGTGCAGGGATGTATTATATCTTCCTGCACAGAAACACCACCCTAGCAGCAGCCATATTTTGAAATGGACCCTCCTCTCCAGTTCATCTGGTTTAAAAATAAGAAGAAAAAACAAAAAGAAAAAATCTCTAATTGTGAGAAATATCAACGGTTGATGCAGCCTTTACCAGCACCAGAGAAAAGTGGGATTAATGGTGGAGTCCTCAGTTTGGGTCATGCAGCAGAGAGAATTCTGGCACTCTTCTCTAGCCGACTGAAAAGATGGAAAAAGATGGTCTTGACCCCAGTAAATCCTGAATTTTGCTCTGCGTGTGGTGCGCTTTTTTATGTGGAACACTTCAGCAGCACAGCGGCAGACTCTGTGCCCTGTGGCATGCAGAGAAGCAAACCTACTTGCTAAGCAGAACCCGGCACACAAAACCTGCCTGAAGATAGAGGTGTGCACCCAAGAGCTGCCCCTCAACCTGCCCTGGCTCCAGGTCTCTGGCTGTGCCTGGAGCTGCTGCTGCTGGTTCCCACTCGGATTGCAGTGCAAAGCACACGTGGGTGCTTTCCATGGCGGGTGCTTTCCATGGTGGATGCTAACCTTGGAACATCGTAGTCATAACCTGTTCAGATAGTGTAAATGATTTTCACCAACCAGGCTCCAGCTTTTAAGCGTATGAAGAGAAGACTGCACTTTTCCCTAAAAAATGACATTAAATATCCTTTGATAAAGCCTTTGGAAAATTTACATGCAAAATTTAATTTTTTTGACAGTGAGAGAAGTAGGCATGTCCAGGAATTCTAACTAAACATGAAAGGTAAAACTGAATGAAAAAAATGATGTGTGAAAAGAACTTATCGTAACAAATTCCTGTTCCAAATACTACCTATTTGTGGCATTCAGGCCAATTTAATGAAGTACCACAGTGTTATGGTTTGATATTTAGATCATTGAAAGCAAAAGATCTGTAGGAAATACTAGATACGAGCCCAGATGCTTTGGAGAGAGGCACACTCTTAAAATGGCTTAAAATACACGTTACCAAATTCACTGCTATAGAGATATGCTTAGAATTTAGCTTTCTCAGTTACTTTCAGCAATCTCTGTGTGACTATTTTCTACTAAACCCATGTTTGTGTTATTTACAGATACCCCTGTATTATTCCCCAGAAGTTTTTTTTATGTTGACTTCTTTATATGTTGTAGTTTGTTTTTCTTTCACAGGTGGCCATAGGTTTTCCTGTGATGACATTCCAATTTTAACATTGCAATATAGCATCAGTGTTAAAATGATCATAAGCAAGAAATGCACAATGATTATTGAAGCCTCAGAAAGTGAAGTGGAGGCTATTATAAATGAAGTGTCTCCTCTGAGGTCAGGTAGGATTCAGCACTGCTAGAACTTGCTTCTGCCACCTTCACTCGCCCTGAGCAGCCCATGATTTCTGGGAGGCTCTTTCAGATGACTTGGGCTGCTTGCCCAGTAAAAGACTGTTCATCAGGGACAAGGGGTGACAAAACTAAGAGCCTGCTGCCTAGAAGCTTTCTGAAAAGATTAATTACTCTGTAAAAGAGCCCAGTAATGAAAAAATATGCTGCTTTTGTTGTAGGCTGTTGGGTCCTGGATGGTGGTTCCCATTTCCCAGGGCTCATCTCTAAAGTAAATTGTTTTCTTTCTGTTGACTGTCAGCAGTGTGTCACTGCGCAGTGACCTGGATGGGCACGTGCTGTGGACTAGAGAACCTGTGGCCCCTGTCAAATCTGTACAGGGCGAATCTCCTGCTCCCCACTGCCCCTTGCCATCCATTCCTTTCAGCCTGAAAGGAAGGAGTTAGAGCAATTTTTTACTGCTTGCTGAGAAGTGGCCTTTGCTGCTCGATGACCAAGTCTTTTCTTGCTGGCTTTTCTTTTCTTACTTCTGAACCTCTGGGTCATTTCAGCAATGATGCTTTGCTCCACTCTTCCTCCTGACTTTTTTTGCCTTTTTCTCTACTTAACTCCTTCTTTCTTTAAAAGATATGGCTTTACACATATGTGAATGCATACACACACACAGAGAATTTAAGTAAATTGTAAAATCTACTTCCAATTACCACCTACAGACCTTGCCATTTACCTGGCATTTTCCTTCATGATTTCATAGCATGGTGTGGCCTGCTGTCACTTCCTGATTAATTACAGTGATTGTGACACAGGTGCAGCACACACACTAGTATTTTCTAGTACTAGTAGCTTCCTAATATTTTTGTCTTCAGCTGCATGTATTTTTTTATTTCCTTTCTAATAGATATGAGATCACCTTCCAAGGCACTGATTCTTTTACTGATGTCAATGAACAATGTATGGGTAGTGATAATGCTGTGCAGCTGCATTGAGTCTTCCACAAATAATGGTGAGAATGCTTAAATTAAAAATCTTGAATCTTATTTAAAACTTGCCTTGGTGATGCGAGAACTTTCACCTGGTGACAAATTTGCCTATATATCTACAGCCAGTCTTTAATGTGCACCCCAAAAGATTGAAAAGACTGCAAAGGGAGGAGCTGAGGCAACCCAGAAGTCTGTTCCTCCCTATCCCACTAAGGTAGTTTTTGTTCCTGCTGTCACACCCCACAGCACGACCACCACCCTTGGTGACATGATTGGTGACTGCAGTTGGCTTTGGGAAGAAAACCAGGTGCACAAACTCCATTCTGTGTACAGCTACACAAATATTTTTCAAGTGGTTGCCCCATGACAATTTTTCATAAACAAAAAGGTGCAATGAGGAGATTCTCATAGTGACAAGCACTGCAGGGCTTCAGCAGTGTTTCCACAGCTGATGACTGGTGGCAGCTGGAGAAAAACAAACCTCAGACATATCAGCCTAATGGAGTAGACTTTTGTCCCTTACTCTTTTAAGGACTTTATTTCGTTCTCATAGAATGTTCCAAAAGCATATGAGCAGGTGACTGCTCGCAGAGCTTTTTCTAACTTAAGAGTATCAGAGTAATCTGTTTTCACCTTCCCAAGGCAGCTGGTCAGGAAATATTTTGCTTTACCCCAGCTGAAGGGAGAAGCCAGAGATGTTTTTAAAACCTAATATATACTCAGCACTCTCTCGGGCATATGAGGAAACTAGCTTTAAGCCATGTATGTCCTGAGCTTCACTTTACTGAGCTGTGATCTTGTGAACATACATCTGAAAAAACTTAACCTCCTGGATCTCCATGGAGTATTTCTAAAGCAGTCACTGTAGGAAAAAAATCCCAGCCTTTGCCTCTCAGATCTTGTAACCTGAGTACTTGACAAGAAAACGAGCATATGCAAAATTAAAAGTACCATCCAGCTGAGCTCGAGAGTTTGGAATAAGCGTAAAGGGAGAAACCACAGCACAGGGGCAACAAGTGAGTGTCAGGTGTTAGAGCACAGGAAGGCATCAGCAAGTCTTAAGTTGATGTTTGAAGTGACTCTATAGATTTGCTTTACAGGAAGCTTTTCATTTGCAAAAGGAATGCGATCAAAGAGGAAGGAGCAGTATTGGAAGGTACCAGCAACTGGGGAGTCATCTCTTATCTTCTTGGTCAGCTGCAAGCAAGTACTGACCACTGTGTGCCTCGAGAGAAGTGGCTAATAGCAAGGTGCAGAGCTCGTTTGATGCATTGGGAGAAGAAAGAGGTAAGTGAAGGATGCAGAGTATGTGAAAATGCAATAGAGATAGGAAGTCAGCAAGATAATTTTAACTGCAATGTGTTAAATAGTTTTGCAGTGAGAGAAAGCAGATTTGTTGAAACCAGAAAAAGGAAGCCTTAGTTTTGGACCTGTGAGACAATGGAAAGCTGAATCAGAGCTTTATCTAAGAAAAAGGGGCTACATTTTTAAAGAAGTATGCAGGAAGAATTACTACGATTTGTGTCAAACAGGTTGCCTCTTCTCTTGCCAGATGTGAGCGTTAAGGAGAATGCTGCTTTTTTGTCATTCCCAGGTTACTCCTCTTACAAAATTGCTGAACATTTCTGTTCCTGTCTTTATTTAGAAATTGTCACAATTAAGCTAATATAATTATTTCAGTTCTCTCTGTTTTGGTTCTCCTTGCTGTTGAAATCAGTTCCTCTACTAGACTCTGCAAGCTTTCACAACTTCTGTCTCACTCATTATTCCCAGTATAACCATTCTGTCAGCAGAAAAGCTTCCCAGCTTGCACAGTATTTTTATGTGGTTCTGTCTTAGGCCATAGAAGCTGAAATCCTGTGAGTAGTTTTTGTGCAGGAACCTAAAATTTTAAGACTATCTAAACTGTGTTCCTCAATTGTTATCCTCTTGTTTATTTCACTACTGAAGGCAAAACCTCACAAAACCGTTGGGCTTTTTTAATTAATCCTCATCTAGCTTCCAGTAATATTCATAGAAATACTTCCTATCATGTCAGCAAGCCTGATCTGAGTAAAGTTAAAGCCTTGGTAATACCAAGCTTACTTCAAGAACCCTAAAGATTGGCATAATATGAGCAAAGACCAATATGCTTGTGAGCCATAATGAAAATTTTGGTAAGGGACACTCTTTTCAAAAATGAAATAAAAATAAAAGGCAGAATCACTTATGTTCCTACTGGTATGATAGAAAATCATTCTCTCTGGAACCATAAGAAATTGCTTAAACTCTCAACTATAGAATCCCTATTTTACTGTGCAGAAGAGATCTTTTCCAGTACAGCAGTGTACTGGAAGTGTAGTTTATACAATCTCTATTTAATTTTAATTGTGGTTGTGTTGGATTCATCCTTATATGTAATCTACAATGAAAAAAAGAACCCCTATTATTTGAAAGCATAAGGGTGGTGATAGGATGTGCCACACCAGAGGAACATGGTTATCCAGAGGAACTGTAAGCACCTGGAAGACAACAGTGCTAGGAGGAGTCAACATCTGAGTTGTCCTCAGGAAGTAAGGTGTGGTGCCTTTGGCTTTTGTTTAGTTTAGCACTTTGTTTCCTTAATGAGACGAGAAGCCAACTTTGGGCAAAGAATTAACAAAAAAGGAATATTTTAATTATTTTTCATTCTCAGACAGAAAGGAAACGCTCCAGCCTGTGCTGATGTTTTTGTTGGTAAAAAGAATAGCTGTGGAAACCCAGTGACCACAGGGGAAAAGGGAGCAATCTGGGGAAGGTACCAGATACAGTACCAGACAGCCTTGCTTCTCCTTTTGTTACAAGGCCTGAGACCGAGGATCCAAATTACAACATTATGACACTATTCATAAAAATATTCAATAGGACTGACACATGGGGCTTTGGAAGTGATGGTAACACATAATGTATGCCTTCAAGCTGTGGTCTGCAGTTTCTCTTCTGTCTTTACGAGACAATTCAAGCCTGGAGAAGATAAATAAAGCTGAGACTGTGATTCTGCAGTCACTTTGTACTGGCAGAAGCACAGGTTGCTGCTAAAAAGACAGAACCACACATTTTGACAGTGGTCTGCCCTTGTATTTGCTCAGGGTAACCAGGGAGTTGTGCCCTCAGTTAATTCAGGCTTACTTGCTGGTAGGATACAGGGTGTTACTCTGCTTTGCAGGTAAAAAGAAGCAAAAGTCACAAAGGTCATGTTTTATAAGTTACATAGATTCTATGATTACATTATTTCTCTTTTAGCTTTAATTCTTTCAAAAGTACTAAGGTGTTTGAGGCAATCTTGCCCTACCTGATACACTATTTTTTTAATATAAATCTGATAGTGCACATCAGCCATCATAACAGGAAAAAGGGGAGAGGAAGAATGATACCAACATGCTCAAATAGTCATGGGAATATCTTGCTAAGGGGCACTATGCTCACTGTGACCACAAGGAGGGCAGTTCATCTGTCACCTAAGAGGTTGTATTGGAGCATGCTGGGTGTCTGGACATGCTGGTGGTACCACCTGCCTCTCTCCCTGCTGGGCTGTGGCAGTAGGATCCAGCAGTGTGACAAGCTCCAGCCTTTCTTGTGTTCTTGGTACCGATGCTCTGTCCACAGGAAACTGGGTTGCAGAACCTCAGCTCCATTTGCTGCTGAGGGTTCCCAAGATGCTGTTGTGTCACTGCACTGACTCGAAAGGTCACATCTTTATGGGTATGGTGGCACCAGCTCAAGCAGATGCACAGACTTCAGGAGAGGTACAGAAGTTAATCATTCTATAATTAATAGAAGAGAGGTACAAATCCAGAGAAACCAAGCCCAGACCATTCCAGATTACTTGAATGTATTCCTCTGCATGAGTTTTTCACTCATTTGTGGGGCATTTGGCTAATTTAAACCAAACGGAGCAAAATACTTGTTCTTCTGATCCCTGTATGCACAGTTTCCTTTATTTTTTGAAATGCAGACCCTTTCTTCGGTAAAGCCAGTTTCCTTCTTTCCTGCCAATCATCCACACACCCAACACTAGCACTTTCTTTTCTCTGTATAGTGTCCAGTCCTCTTAGACAGTATCGCCTTAGCAGCTTCTTCAGGTAACTGCCTGAAGTGATGCTTCCAGCTGCTGTGCTCTTTTGGGAACAGCCTCTCAACATACAAAACGTTCAGACAGTATAAAGGACAGATGAAGGTGTACACACTATTACTACCCAAAGTGTACACAATCTGTGGTTATCTGGGGCTTGTTTTTGTAACACCTTCTCCTGATTTTGTACACCTGCATTTATCCATGTTAGATACTTTTCTTTCTTGCCTGCCCGAGACACGTGTGTAAGTGTGTAGAGGTAGAATGCAGCATTATCACTGATGGAAGCCCAGAGATTAAGTAGACTTCAGAAAAGAGTATGGGCAAAACAGAACTAAAACAAACACAAGACTAGTTCTGAGTAAAAGGCTGAAAAAGTAAGAGCCTGAGGGGTGTTCAATTCTGAGAGGTGATACCTATCCTAACACAAAGCCTTCCTAGTGTTTCTTTTTTCCTGAGAAGAAGGATAGAGCTTGAAAGAGTGGAACAGTATCATTAGGCATAACACCATAAATGTATGCTAAACGGGCCACGACAAAGGAATCAGTACATCACTGACTTCAAAGATTTCAAGTACAGTTCATAGGAGAATCGCAGGTGTTTGGTGTTCCCTGTCTGTGGTAGCTGACATGGTGAGGTTTCAAACAAAAAGCAATGGATCAACGTTCTATCTCTTCAGCTCTGCTTCACTGCATAAATTGATTGTGCTTTTTCCACATAACGAAGGAGAATAAAACAATTCTGTCCTCCTTTAAAATTTTCTTTTGTGGTGATGCCTGAAAAAGCACTGATAGCAGACCAGGTACCGTGGAACCGCCTACCTTACTGATCTCTGCTGGCTCTTGTTCTCACCATCTGTTGATTAATGGTTTATGAAACGTGTGAAGCAGAGATTATTTGTGTACAAAACCCAGCAGAATACGGCTTTGATCGGTGACCAGCTCTTATTATCAAACTCATGATTAATAATAATGTGGAGTTCCTTGAGCACAGTTTTTTAGTGGAATACTGTCCCCAAGGGGAGTTAGCATGTAATTTCCTCAGTGTCTAAAGAAGGCTGTTGCTCGACAGGTGCACAAGGAGCATTCTTCTTTTCTTTCTGACTACCTACTTTCATGAAACATGTTGAAAGATAACATACCACAGACTTTTCCACCTTTGTCAAATTGAATTGTTGACCAGAGAATCAGAATGACTGAGAAATATCAGAGCAATCACTTAGTTTTTTTCCTTCAGATCCACTAAGATAAAAAAAGGCTGCTTTATTTCCAACTAAGGAAAAACTAAATTAGGATGATACCATATGAAGCAGTGGGCAGAGCTAGTGCAAAACAGGCCACAGAAAAAAGTAAGGCTGCCTTATTAGCTGTAGCTTTTATAATGTCCTGATGTGTGGAACTCAATTGTTTGGCTTTGGTTTGGCTTTTTTTGTGCTGTTGGGGTTGGGGGGGACTGTTTGTTGGGGGTTTTTTAGCTCTGTGAGCATGACTGGAAATTTTTTAGTCCTGTGATGTAGGCACTTCTTCATCCTTCCTCCACAGTGTAATGCATTGCTAAAAATGCATCTTTCTACTAACAGAGTGCAACATAGAAAACTGAATATGCAAATATGAAGCCTATTCTTTTGTAATTGTGAATTCAAGTCATTTTTCCTTTGCTTCTTCATGTTAAGTCAGATCCATGTTTCTGGAATTCTTGTGCTTCATATGAAATCTTAAAGTGTCTCTGGCCAAATCACAGTCCTCATGAAAACCTGCTTCAGTGCATACCAAGTCATCGGCTTCATACTGAGCTCTCTTGGAAAAAAAACCTTGAGGAAATAAAATAGGATCTCATTATCTCCACTTTTTTCCCAGATTCTCAGAAATTGTTCTATTAGAAGACAATTTCAGCAATTTAAAGCCTGGGTTTAGAGGTTGTTGAAGGATTTGTTTGGCTTTCTAAGATGTGCTTCACGTTCCTCATGCATAAATGGGAGAGAAAAGCCTCGCTCTCTGAGCCTGCGGTGCTGATGGAGCAGATGCTGGGGAGACAGGCCAATATTTTGTAGTTTCTGGCTGGTTAACCAGCAATAGGATAACCAGTCAAACAAGTGATAATAGTATTTTGTTGTCTTTGTTAGATAGATTTGGATATTGTAGGGATTAAATAGGAAACATCTGAGCATAATCTTTCCTTAAGCACACAGCAGCCACTGATATTCACATTCTGTGCCCTGGGTGAGAGAAGATTTCCCATTCATCATTATCTCTGCACCACTTCTGTTGACAGAGCAGCTGCAGCTCTTGTCCCTCTACAGCAATTGCCGTGTGTGCAGCAACAGCAGCCAGCAGCACTGTAACAGAAATAAGTCCAAAATGATACTGCAATTTAATTACCTATAAAACATATTCTAGAAAAGAGAGCAAAAGAATTCACTGTTGCTTTTCTTAGATAGATCAATTCTCAGTAATAATCCTGAAAGTTGCTTTTCCTTTGATTTAAAGAATGCAGGAAAAGCCTGGATAGTCAATAAGTCAGCTGTTCACTGGTAGGAGGAACTTGGTACTGCAGCAGAGATTCAATGTCTTAAGCTATTAGAATTAATCAAAAAGTCTCAAGCTATTAGAATATTCCATTATGAAAACAGAATAGTTGCCTCACGATTATGTTAACTTGACTCTTCTCACATGTCACAGACATACAGAAATTAATTTGGAGGACAGAAATTTAGAATTAGTTCTTTTACACCATTCTCTATTGAGTAGGTGGGGAAAAAGACCACTGACCCTTTGAAGATCCTAAAATTTGGTTTTGGTGGTTTATATTACATCCTGATGCCTGGCTTTCCTTCCTACCTTCCTTGAGGAGGGAAAAAAAAATAATAATAAAAAAGGCATCAGGATTTCTTGTCTTCCTTAAGAGGTGCAATCCTGTAGGAGCTAAAAAGGGCTTAAAAATATGTACTTAAAATCTCACTAAAAATTCTTCCAGTTATCTGGGTTTAGGGCTTTGTACCACTACCTGTATTAACCTATTCAGGTTGGTTTCCATTTTGAAAGAACCTCTTCCATTTGAAAGTGCTATTTTGTTTGTTCCTTTCTAAATATTTCTGGAGGTCATATTTTAAAATCATGTGGGCAGACCTCCACAAAAAAAAAAAAAAAAAAAAAAAAAAAAAAAAAAAAAAAAA
>NW_009952533.1:7392462-7431463 GCF_000747805.2 Chaetura pelagica | reverse complement strand
ATGGTATTTTTAAAAAAAATGGGGGGGACCCCCCAAAAAAAAAAAAAAAAAAAAAAAAAAAAAAAAAAAAAAAAAGTAGATCCTCTCAGGAATCAAAGTAATGAAAATAGTATTCTCTGCTACGTGGTATCTGAGCATATTACTGTAGAACTTAAGGGCAAGGAGGCAATACAGTCCCAAGTACCTAGGGAGTTCTGTTGAGAAGAATGGCAGGCTTGAAGAATACAGAAGCCATTTAATGACTGTGTTTTCAGCTGTAGTCTTCAGCACAGAATTCTCTTGCTGCCTATCATCTTTACAAGGTCTGCTGTAGATAGATATAGTATGTGTGTATAAATTAGTAAGGTATTGGGCTAAGCAGTAATTGGTACATGATGACTTGTCAATAGCGAATACTGAGATTCAGTAAATGAGCATCTAAGAAGGTATTTCCACTCCTTTGGGAGCCATCTTCATTACCAGGGAGAGGGCCTTTTGTAAAGAGGAATAGAAACCACCCATCTTAGACTCTTCTTCTGAATTGCTTTTCAGAAGAGTTCTTTTCTCCCTACAGAGAGCCCAGCCTCCTGATTTTGACATCACAATTAAGTATCCAAAATTGGAATATACCATGATAAACATCTGTATAAACAGGTGCTCGTGTGTGTAAAGCTGTGCATGTTTAAACTAATTCTGAAAATATTCTTCTGAAGCAGATATTGTTTTTTGTAAAGCTTATTTCATAGTTCACTTCACATGAAAACACCTTATTCTCACCTTCTGTGTGGTTTTTATTCAGAAAAGACTGTTACAGAACTTGGCTATAATTAAATGGCAGAACTTAGCATGGTCTGCTCACAGACTTAAGTACACATCCAGTCACATAAAATCATAGAATAGTTTGCATTGGAAGAGACCTTAAAGATCATCTAGTTCCAATCCCCCTGCATGGGCAGAGACACTGCCCACTAGATCAGGTCCCAATTTATATAAACCTAGAGAATGTGGATTTACAGGTTCATTTCTAATGCAGGATTTTTGGCAAGTTTGTGATTTGGGAACAAATTTGCCAATACTTTTAATCTAAAATAAGTTGATTTACATTCATAACTTCTCAAAGTATTTAGTAAACATCTTTGTCATTAAATGTGGAGATACTAGACTGTTATTTTTTCACTGCATTGATTTATTTCTTTCTTAAAAACACTCAAGCCATTTCTTTTTTTCTCCTATCAGAATTTTGTTTGCAAGAAAGAATCTCCACTTGCCTGCCACTGAATTGTCATGGAGCTCGTTAGCTCCTATGAGGTGAGCAGTGGTGTGGAATAATTAAACTTGCTTCCTGCTGCCAAGTGGTAAACCTTTCCACCCATTCCTTTTGATTTGACCTTTGACTAAACACATTTCTCTTTGCTACATAGATGGTATTTCATCCCCTGGATGCAGCATGTTGCTCTATCCTGGATGAAGCAGTGATTTCTACAGCATTGTTTTCAAATTTGTGTTTGCAAGCAAGAAAATGTGATCTTTTTTATTGCTGAATGAAGAAAAAATTTTATCTGTGCAAGTCCTCATTAGATTGCAATAAAATATGATTCTTCTGCCTAGGTGAATCAGTTTCCATAATGGAATTTCATTATTAATACTTTTTAATGAAGTTGTGTTACTTTGCTTGTATCGTGTAATGTTTAATCATATAAGAATCTAAGCCAGAGCTTTCTTGTGTAACTCACCATGTAAATACAGCTCTTTACATGAGCTCAGGAATTAATGAGTACTGAAATGAAGAGGAATAATACTTCTATCGTAAGTTTTTCCCTTGTCACCAGCAAAAAGTATCTAAGTATCTTATATATATATAAAAAAAAAAAAAGGCAGAAAATCAATGTGAAAAATAAAGACTGCCTGTCAAAGTAGAACATAGCTTAGTTATAGTATGACATAAGTTTGATTTAGTGGTATCCAGTCATTGTCTGTGGGCACAGGAGTTTTTCCTTCTTTTATTTCTAGGTCATTTGAATGTTTATTAATATAGGCATCCTGTAGACCTAAATATGTGAGAAGCATTGCATGGGAACCCACAGCACACTCTTACTCACACCATCCTCGAAATCTTGTCCAGCTGGGTTTGATCAGAAAGAAAAACAAGGAGAATGTCATTCCCAGCCTGCTAGAGGCCAGTCTCTGAGGACTTCTGGTTCTTTGCTCTGTTTTTCCAATTAGTTTTATATTAGTAAAAACAGTCTTAACAGGGGTATCTCTGCACCCCTTAGCAAGAAAATAATTTTCCTTCTTTGATTTCTCACTCTGACCCTATTTTCTTTTTCTTGTTTTTCAGTGGAGAAAGTTGCCTGCCAGGGATAACAGAAAAGAACATGTGGGCTTAAGTCACTCTGTAGCAGAGGAAGGAAGATTAAACAAGGTTCTCCCAGATCCTGAGGGCACCAGCTCACCCAGCACTGATGGGAACATTGCACCGCTAGTGATTCTCCAGCCCCAGCCAAAAAAAGACTTGTCAGCTCCTCAGTTTGAGAAAGAAAGGTACTGGCCCCTTTCCCCTGTGCAGAATTAATGGTCCCTGAAGATCCCTATGGAGAATCCTACCTCTCCATGCCAGGTTTGCCTTCTGATTCCCACAGGCAGTTTCCCAGGGACCTTGGGGTACCACGTAGACCCTGCTCAGAGCTACTAGCTTCAGCTCAGGTTGCCTCACCATATGTGTCCTGTCTGGGCTCTACTTCCAGTATCAGTGACAAGAGTGCACCTGCCAGCCAAGGGTCACCTCCCTGCCAGGTGGGAGTGTGATGGCTGCAGAAATTAGTGCCTCAGGCTGGTCCCTTCACTCTTACCTGGCATGGCCCAAATAGACCCTTGGGAACATCTGTGGTGTCAAGCTGTGGAAGCAGGTCTAGTATCAGTGCGTTGTGAAGAGCGGGTGATCTGTTCTGCACTTGACCACTGCTGTTCAAGAAGATCTGATTCAAGCTGGGAACAGTAAAATCCATCAGCAGCAACAGTACCACTTTTTCTTTGCCTTTCTGTCCTGGTGTCTTCACTGAGTGCCATGCAGCTGAAAATTTACACAGCTGACAGAGTCTAGCTTTTACCTACTGTGATATTGCTGTTAGATGTTGATGGTAAGTACCTACCTTGGAAATCCTTAGAGAAAGACTATGCCCACCTCTGGCTTCAGCATAGATTTGAGAATACACAAGAAAACAATCAAGGATGGAGTTGTGAAAGTTCTACCTCAATGAAATATTGTTTCATCTTCTCAGGCTTATTTAATGAGAGGCTGGGCTTTTTTATCAGAAAGTTTTCATTTTGTTTAAAGGAAGTCTTAAATAAGCTCAAGATTCCAACTTGAAATAATCCTCAAGTCTTCTGTGCATGTTTTCCTATAGAACTGCATGGCCTTTGTAATTTTTCTAGGTAATAAGTCAAAGCAAGAGTCAGTGAGAATATGTTATGGTTGCTGCTGTAACAGTGCTCACAAAGGCAAAAAGGCAACTTGAAAAACAAGATGTGTTAGACTGTTTCATTAGTTGATTGACAGAGATTTTCTTGTAATTCAATGATTTGAGCTAGCATGCTACTTTACTGCTTACAAAATAAATCCCAATTGACTTCCAAAGTAGTACTGGCATGAGGCAGTGTTATTATTCCAACGCTCTTGGCTCACTTGTGATTTTTGCACCATTAGGGAATTTATATGTAACATTCTTTTATTGATCTTGACCTTCCAGAAACAACATGGGAAGAAGACAAATGACAAATACAGTATGTTCCAGATATCAAAGATGATCCCTTAAAATTGGAGCCAAGGGCTGCTTTTCAATGAACAGCAGGACAGAGATAAGCAGAAAAGCAGAATTTTGAAGAATTTTAATGAGGTTCATGTTGCCCCAAATACTGCTTTTTGTAGTTTTACTCCAGTCTTTATGCCACTGAGTATTTTGGTATTGGGATTTCTAAATCATTAAAACATAAAAGAAAACAGCAAATGCTGCTAACTATGGAGAGATTTGTGAAATAATGAGTCAAGATGGACTTGCAAGAGCCTTTTAACAAAAAAAAAAGCATAGATGTTTGAACATCCACCAATGATGCAGGCAAGCTATGGGCAATGCAAAGAGGACATGCTGCCCCACTGACCTGTTTGGGCTGCTGCTAAACTTCAAGACTCACTCATTGAAATATCTGAGCTGAATCTTCAAAACATTCAGCTCTGGGTGAAATCCCAGTGTGTTTTCTCTCTGTTTCTGACTTTTGTGGTTATAGTGATGAGAAAAACACGTAACTGAACCTAGAGGAAGGAAGAAAAGCACCATAAGAACCCAAATTTTCAGAATTTATCAAACTAGATTTAATATTGAAGACTGAAGGTTGCATTTTTGAGTGGTATCTAAACACCATACAAGCACCAAAGTGCAAGAATAACATTAAAAGATTGCAAAAGGAGGAAAGTTCAGCTGAAACAATATCACTAAGACAGTTCCCCTCTCATGGAAATTCTTGTACAATTTTGGGAGACTGCTGACATGAACAGCTGAAAAGGTATTTAGCCAGTTTCTATCTGATACATTCTTTCTGTCTGGACAAATTTTATCATTTGTTATTTCTAGGTATTGACAATACTGAACTGTATATAAGGAGATGGCACAACTCATAACTGTGTGAGCTTAAAAATTAAGTGGAAAATCCAACTGCCAGTAATATATATGTGACATGGACTTGAAGGAACTTTTTTGTATACAAGGCTCCTCACTTTCTAAAAATACGTTCCAAAGAGGATTGAAAGCTGTAAATTTGAAATCAAACCTGACTCTCAGGCAGTAGAACTGAGGTACAGCTAACTAGCTAGTGGTATACTAGCACAAGATGATAAACAAACCTGGTAAATAGGACAGTGATGAATAATAGAACTGTGAGGAAAGTTAGGGATAAAATGTCCAACTTGTTAGCCACACCCTCCCCCCCCAGAAAACAAACACAAAACAACCAAAAACAACAAATAAACATTAATTGGAGTCCTGCTACAGCTAGCTATTGTTCACAAATGGATTAGAGAGGTTCTTTTTGTTGTGCTTTGCGTGGTTTTTTTACTTAAAATCACTATAAATTGAAGAATAGTGAGTCTTGTTTCAATATAAAAGAAGTTAGATGAAACAATAATTAAATTTAGTTTTAAATAATCTAGTCCTGTGTTAGAGTGGGTTTTTAATAGAAAATAAAAGGGAGCTCAAAAAAAAAAACCAGAAGTTAAAAATGTAGGAGAAAATAATCTTATGAGGAACACAAAGCACATGATTGACCTTTGACAGTCAGTATTCAAAAAGATATAAATTACCTTAATTTACTAAACACTTAAAAGGGATATACACTATCAGGGTTCAGAGTTAAGCCTAATGTCTCACAAATGGAACAAACCAAATCAACTTTCATTGTCATTTCTTCATTGCCCATAAGGTCATCAAGCTCTTGGGGTTTTTCTCCATTACTAACTTCTGCCAGGAGCAGATTGCTGGGGCTGATTCTGGCTGGTAAATTAAGTTACAGTTCTGCTGTGAAAGTAACTGCAAGGTGAAGTAGATACGGTGCAGAAACAGAAAATATCAGAAAAGTAACCATAAATATTCTCCCTTCTGTGCAAATGGTTACAGCACCAGCATGGCTTTTAGGAAACCTCTGTACCCCTGCTGTTCTCCTAAAATTTCCCAGTTCAGCCACTGGAAAGAAGACTCAACCCAAGTGACCCATTAACAAGGAGAGAAACTGGGAAGTATATACAGAAGAAAGTAGGATCCCACAAGCCCTTTTATATTTTCTGTGCTTTGTGCAGAATTCGCATCAAAGGGAGCTGTGCTTTAAAGATATATTTCTTTTTTTCCATAAAAACCTTCTTTGTGAGAATGTTAATAATCTTCCCAGAGCAAGGAAATGGGTTTTTTCAAGCTTTGGCCCATGATCTATTTTTCCCAGCTCCATTCCAATAAAGTTCATCTCCTGAAGCCCCAAGTGCACAGACAAGATCGATTGTAGTAAACCCTAACAGCAGACTCTCATTTCACTGGAGTCACAAGCAATTTGTTTTTATCCATATATCTAGCACCAAAAGGCTCTGATATGGTAATTTTTACCTCCTTTTCTTCTCCCTTTGTATTCATCTCAGTGTACTTCAAGCAAGAGACACAGGGCTGTGTAAACGCATTCGTACTGGAGAGCTGACAAGCATGTGCTACACCCGCCAGAGAAAACTGGCTTAGGATCTATCCAGGCTGGTTGACTTTGTCAGGAACAACAGCTGAGAAGAGAATTGGTTTAGAGAGGACCAGTCAGGATGCTCTTGGCAGGTTTGCTGGGTTGAGTTTGCACAGTTTTTCATTGCCTTCCTGCCTTATAAAAGGCACCCACAGCTATCATGGTCCCCTTGCAGTTAGCTGAATAACCACAGCTTCTAGTTTGTAATGTGGTTTCTTTCATAGCTTTTGATTTTCTTGTCAACTCAGGATTGATATTTTTGTCCTACTTCCATGTACTGTCTTCCAGGGGCTCATACCCATTCATTTTTTCAGAAGCTGCTGAGCCAAATTAAAATTCTAACAGATCTTTGATTCCCTGGTATCTAAGTTGCTCTTGAAATCTTTAAGCTGTAACTTTTTCCAAGAAAAAAAAAAGTAAAGTTGTAATGTGTGGTTTTTACAAAAAAAAAAAATAAATATATAAAATTGTATTGAAGTAGCAAATTTTGACATTCATCCTGCTCAAAGAAGCAGGATTAAAACACAAATGGGCCTCAGATCTGTGTGAGCATTGCAATCAGAACAGGCAACTCTTTGTAATTCAGTCAGCACTATGGAGCAGAAAATTTCATCTTGAGTAAGAATGGGCATATTGAAGAAAGTAGTTTAATTTTGTAATACCTCATGTAATACACAAGCAGCCCTGGAATGCACTTCTGAGGCTGCATAATCTGGGAATTAGCTACAGAGACAATGGCAGTAAAGTTTCTTTAATTCAAAAAGCCGAGTGCACAAACCACACAAAAACTGCTAAGAAAGTGCTGAAAAAAATGAAGTGAACAAGCTGCTGGCCATGTAATTATTCTCCCAGCAGGCTCATCAAACAATTCCCAGCATGCCCTCCTGCCTCTTCTGGGGATATTTTGACTAAATCTAAGGAAATGATCACTGCAGCCACCTCTTTTTACAGTTACTTGTGATACAAATTGGATGCAGTTTCAAGTCCTTGAAGGAATTCATGTTTCTCATCTGCAGTATTTGACTGTCAGATGCAAACCACCTGGCAGACATACAAACCTTTTGAAGGCAATTGGGGGAAAAAAAAAAATATCCTTTTTTTTTTTCTAGAATGTCAAATCCTCAAGGAGGAAGTCTGTTGAAATATGCACTTTTGATATGTTTCTTTTTAAGAGGAAAGGGATTTTTTAATATATACTTTTAGGTTATTTTAGGAATAAGTATCAATGCTGTTGGAAACTTCTCAAGCAAATCACTCAGTTCACTCTTCCTTAGTGTAGGCATCATCTTTGTCCTCCTTAGGATTAAGCAAGTTGAGCAAAACTAACTTCAGAAGTTTCTTCAAAGCATTTGTCCATTCATTACATCTTTTAATCCTAGTCATAAACGTGTATTGTTTTAAGAGTTTGCTTCCAAAATAGAAACTAGAACTCAAAGCCATTGTTCTTTAACATGAAAATAATTCTCAGCTTTAACACACCTTGGTGAGACTTCAACTGCCAGTATAAATGTTCCTTTCATCTTCTCTGTGACAAACCCAGAAAGTAACCCAAAGCCAGAGCTTCACAGTTACCTCTTTCACACCCATTGGCCTCACAGCACAGTTTGGATAACTACAGACAGGTTTTATGTCTGAGTAATGTGTAACAGTGGCAGATTTTAGCAACTTGTAAGTTTTAACTCTAGAAAAAGCTGTAACATCTCCCAGAAGAGTAACAGTATGATAGAGTTGCAAAGTGAGGTGTGATTTCTCAGCATCTGTACACTGTCAGACAAAAGCATAAAGCAGTCTTCTGACTCGTTTAGGTCATGAAAAGCAGGGGGAAAAAAATCAGTTGCACTCCTCAATGTACAGAAGTCTGTAAGTCTCCTGTAGTATTCAGCAGTACAAGTTCACACAGCTCTCACTCAGATTTTCTGTATTTGAATGAGGAGCATCTCTGAAATCTGCTAAGACATGAGCTTTGGAGTAGCTCACTTGCACTGCCTCAAATCCCAGGCTATGTAGCTGTCTGTTAGTGGGAGAGGAGGGGGCACCAGAGTATCTGAGCAAGACCATGTCACAAAGAAGCTGCAAGGCATTCAGGGTAGAACCAGTAGGAAATCCCAATTAGGCTTCCAGGGTTACAGCAAGAGGCTTTATCCCTAATGTCTTATGAACCTGTTCACCACTAGAGATTTTTGCTAATGTTGGATAGGCAACAAAAAAATCATTTCTCTCATTCCCTCTACAATACTTTTTGGGGGAGAGAAGTTATTAATCTATTGCTGGTTCAGATTGTTTCATGAATTTATCTCCTTTAAGTTGAGAAAGGACCATTAGCTTCTCTCTCTCTCTGGACTGTGCTTCATAGTAGTCATAGCGTCTCATTATCAGTGCAGCAAGGCATACAACTTGCAAGTTAGGAATAAGGACAAAATAAGTTGCTCAGAATGAAAGCCCTGGGGTGTTCCTCCTGGTGCATCCTGAGGGGGCAGCAGGAGAATGTTTGGTGATGGTCTGTCCAGCACTGGCAAAGAGTCCATTCCTCTTCCAGCCCAGGCAAGAGACCCTGGCTGTGCCAACCTGGGTAGTTCTGGGCCTCTGTAGATCACTGAATCCCCATAAAGCAGATCATTTTAGGGATTTTTTGTTGGTGGTGGTTTTTTGATGGTTTTTTTTGTTTGGTTTGGGTTTTTTTGCCTTGACTCTACATGGTTGACAAGCTTAATAGAGCTGAAAAATCCAACTTGCCTTTGGAGAAAGCTGTTTTCCCTACTGCTGATTCAAAATGCTAGACTTCTTCAAAACATGACATTTGCATGTCTACATGGATAGATCAGTTTCAGTCTGTGAGTTAAACAGTCTGCTCTCATCTGTCCTTGGGTTTATGGAAGTGTATATTCTAGGAACAAGCTTCCCTTTTTTAAGGTCCTTACCCACAAACTTTACCATCTCCAGAATCAATACTGTGTTGACACAGTTTACCATGGTTTTTACAGTCTTTAAGGTACTATGTTGGATAATAGATAATCTGCTTCAGATTTCATTGTAAGATCAGCTTAACAACAGGGTCACCCAGTGTATTCCTCCTTTACTTCAAGAAGTACAAATTTCTGTACTAACGTTCAAATAGGAATATGATCCGTAGCCTTTTCAAAGCTAAAATCCATGTGACATACCTACCAATTTCCTGCATCTTCCAGAAAGATTCCTTATCTTCTTCAGTCCTCAAGAGATCTATTTCTCCTTTGTCTGGCTTGGCCCACCACCTTTTCCTGGTCAAATTTGCTATGCAAGTGTTGCTTCTGTCTCCACTGTCCCTCCCATTCTGGATGTCGGAGTGCCAGCTCTCAGAGCAAATTAACATGAGCTGCAGCTCTTCCCAGAGAAGAAGAGCTCTGCTGCTTGCAGGAGCACAAGTCCTGAAGGACCTAGCTGCATGCTGTGGTCATAGCTAGCACAGCTGTGCCCCAGTCCCAGGCTTTTAACTTCTTCCCCAAAATAAGAGGACATTTTACTATTCCCACTGAATTCAACAGTCAGGATTTGTCAGCTGCTCTTCTTGCTCAGACCCCAGAAACTTGTGTCTGTAGATATAGACATCAAGGGTTTAGGCTGAACAGTTTCTTCAGTCAGGAGATAGCCAGGAGCACAGGTTACAGTGGTGATGAAGGGTGCAAGAAGACAAGTCCTCACTGCCTTCCTCACACTTACAGGGCCCAGCCTCCTCCACCTCTGCTCACAGCTGAAGGCAGAGCCAATCCCTCCACCTTTCCAGACTTACAGTTGTTCCCCTCAGGCCCCAAAAGCACTGACCCACTGTTTTATCTGCAAACTTCTAGTTTAAGATGTGATCTGAGAAAAAAAGAGTGTTCCTTTTCTTTGGGATATGTGTTTCCCCCTGCACATCCCATTACAGCCTGGTCTGTTTAAACATCAAAAGTGCTTGAGTAAATATATACAATGAGGCTAAGTGATTAGAATAATCTAATGCAAATTTCAAAGACTCTGAGCAGATCTGAGAAGCCAACACTGTCTAAGTTTTATTTCCACAGCCTGAATGGAAATAATATAGCTAAAATACAGGTTGTACTTCAAAGAAAAGCAGTGTTGAAATTCTAATAAGAGGATCAGCTCAAAGGTGGGGAGAGAAGCACAGCCTTAAGAGTGTGCTAAGGTCTCTACCAGCAATGAGGCACTCTTTTCAATTACCTTGTACCATATGACTGTTTCCACACATCCTCATTCATCCCCCAAGCCTGACCTCACTCCCTGGCATGGCTGTGGCCAGCGTGGGGGCAGGAGGCAGCTGAGGGTGGCCTTGGCAGTGAAGCTCTCCTCAGACAGGGCCCACCTGCAAGCCACCACTTTCCCAGAGGCTGAGAGAGTTGGGGCTGTTCAGCCTGGAGAAGAGAAGGCTCCAGGGAGACCTTATAGTGGCCTTCCAGTACCTGAAAGGGCTGCAGGAAAACGGAGGAGGGACTATTAACAAGGGCATGTAAGGATAGGCACTTAAAGACTGGGAGTATGTCCTTTTTTGTTGTTTTTAATTCTGAGGACAGGCATTTTCATGAAAATAAAAATACATTTTCAAATCAATAATAGGTGTACAGTTAAGAAATAAAAGCCTTTCTCTCAGAAATACAAATCATCTGGATGGCTCTGACATCTTCAGGGCTCTAATGAGGAGTGCTCTAAAGCACTGTCTTTTTTTGCTGTCTGCAAAGCAATCGTAGCTTGACCTGTGAAGGACAATTGCATTTCAAGTGACCTGAGGAAGCAATAAAAATGCAAAAACAAAATGGAAAGAAATGTTTATTTGAACACTCATGGTACTATTTTTATTTGCATCATGGAGATCATTGACCATGTCTGTATGATTGTTTCATGCCACAGAAATTGCAATGTTCCACAGTAGCAAATTCTCAGAGTTTAAGGTCAATGTCGACTCATAAAACTGTGACAAGTACAATTTAACATTTGCAACTGTGGCCAAAACAAGAAAAAAAGATACTTTGTACTTCATCTGGAATTCTACTCACTCTGAGCAGAGTGTTAATAAAATACAGACGCAACTCAAGCCAGAGGTAATTGAAAGCCATTAAGATCAGAAGCTGTTTGGTGGCCTGTATGAATTGTATTTTGTTGGTCTTAGCCCAGTGCCCATTAGACAGACATTTACATTACAGCCAGAGCCTTTGTGTCACTGGCAAGCACCAAGGGCTGTAACCCCTTTTCTCACTGAATTCCCATTTTGGAAGTAGAGCTAATCACATTTGGACACCATGGGTCCCTTTTCCCCAGCACTGCTTGTGCTCACAGCATTTGTGGTCTCTCAGGGCAGAAAGTCCATCTGCAGGGCTGTGGGATACATAATAAAATGCAAATATTCATGGGCCACCGAGGAAGCTGTGGCTCATGTAAGTGCAGCAAGCAAAGACCATCAGATTGTCTGTTTTACTCAGAGAGAGGTGGTACCTCTTCACCACCTGCCCGTCTAGAATCAGCCCCATGTGCTGACTGCTGCCAGAGGCTTTGCTGCAGACCAAAGACACAGTGTGCCTGCAAAGCAGCTCTCTGCATGCACAACATCCAGCACAGTCAAGGGTTTGCTACCTAGTAGAAATCTAATCAATTAGAAGGAAAATATTTGTAAGCACACCTCTCGTGTCTGCCACACACCTTCTCCCTAACCTGCCTGTGATTTTTCTCCCTGGGAGGCTGCTAAATTCAGAGCTTAATACTGAGTCAGCATCTCCTATACCACTTTCTCTGGTTTGTCTTTTTCTCTATAAACCAGATTTTCCTTGCATTTGGCACGAGAGAAACAGCAGTTCCCAGTCCATATTTTGCAGGATCACCCTTTCTGGGAAACACAGTCACTTGCTGCCAGCAGAGTGTGCCTTAGCCCTCAACTCAGTCCGGATTTCAAGCCTCATAGGATCTGTATGCTTCGAATGATCAGGGTGATTTTTCTTCTGGTTTCTGGATGGGTATGACTTGTGGCTATCTTGACTACACAATGATGGCCACGTGCTCTTGGGTACCAGCAGAAGCATGAAGAAAATATGATGAACTTAAGACAAATGTGTTTGACACTGGGGCAGCTGCCACTGTATCAGTGCAGGGCTGGTGAGCTTTGAGTTTTCCTGTTAAGACTCCCTATTCTTCTGTCACATGACGTTTGGTGCTCACATTTGTCATGCACCACACAGGTTGGAAATCATATCCTGAGCCATTAAATCCCTCAGTCCTATCTCAAATAATAAGCTTTGTAGAAAAATTTCCTGAAGGCATTTCCGTGGAAATACAAGTAGATTTGTTTTTTAAGGCTGTAAGGATGTGGAAATATGTATTTGTTCACTGAGATGCTTTAAAAAGAGTACAAAGCTTAGCAAGTGAAAATAAAATAGGTCTGATTTATGCAGTACTACAGTAAAAAGGCTGTGCAGGAAAAATGCTAGCAATAATTTTAAATATGTTTATGCACATTAACTCTAAGTGATTATAAAGTCCCTAACATCTAGATTTTCACAGGGTTTGTAATGCTTCAAAGGAATATAGCTGCAAATAGACAAGTACACGTTTAAGTTCTCTTATTTCAGTAACAGCAAATGCACCTTTTTGCTTTCAGAAGCTGCCTCTTCTGTCAGTTGTACTTACATTTTTGTCTGCTTTTATGCTGATGAAATTCCCCTGACGTCAGCTATTGCAAACCTTCCTGCTTGATAAATGTGTGAGCAAGAAGAGAATCAGGGTCATACTAAACAAATGGCAGTAATCAAGGAATTAGTGGAGGTTTTAGCCTGCTTAGAGGAAAAGTAGGTGGAAGGGTCTTTGTATAACTCTTCCTCGATGCTCAAAGGTAATATGTGGGTGACTTTAGCTAAATAAAAGCACTTTTTTGCCTTCTTTTTTCCTTGTGTGCTCTCAGAAGAACAGGTATTGAAAAGTCTAAAGCCACTGACATTTTGGCATTGGGAATAATGAGAATATAAGCCAGAAATTAATGGAAATGCTCCCCAAAGTATATGATCCATTCAGTTGTTTTGCAACACTGAGAAATGAAGCGGAGAGTATTTTGTTAAAGTCAATATCCCATGGGGATGAAAGCAAGATTAAGATCTTTTATTGGATCAGTCCAAGTGCTGCTAGTAAGCATGTGGGTATAAATCCAGAATGCCTCCAGTTTGGTTAGAGGAACTGCCCTGATTTCACACCGGTGCAGCTGAGAGACCTCATTGCTCTCTGCAGCTATCTGACAAGAAGTCATAGTGAGGGAGGCATTGGCCTCTTTTCCCAAGTGAATAGTGATAGGACTAGAGGAAGTGCCCTGAAGTTGTGCCAGGGAAGGTTTAGGCATGATATGCTAATATCTTTACTGAAAAAGTAGTCAGGCACTGGAATGGGCTGCCCTGTTGGAGTGGTGGTGTCACCATCCCTGGAGATATTCAAGAAGCACATACAAGTGGCACTTCAGGACATGCTCTAGTGGGCATGGTGGGTGTTATTGTGGTGTTGTTTGTTTGGTGGTGTGGTGTGTGGGAGGGTTTTGTTTGTTTTTTCTTGGGTGAACAGATGGACTCTGTGATGAGGATGAGGGGCAATGGATGCAAGGTAGAGCACAGGAATTTCCATCTCAACATGAGGAAGAACATCTTTACTGTGAGGGTTACAGAGCACTGGAACAGGCTCCCCAGAGAGGTTGTGGAGTCTCCTCTGCAGACCTTCAAGAGTCATCTGGATGTGTTTCTGAGTGGTATGCCCTAGATTCTGTGGTGGGCCTGCTCTGGCAGGGATTGGACTCAGTGATCTCCAGAGGTCCCTTCCAACCCCTAACATCCTGTGATTCTGTAACCCAGGACCTGTATCCTCAGTTTGGGTGTCTCTGGCCTGGTGTGGACCAGCCAGTGGCAGCTTGCTGGCTTATGGTCAGAGAACCTCAGCCAGATGTGTTGATAGAGGAGCAGTGCAGGACATCACAGACTCCTTCTGCCTGCTCCCAAGTGGGTAATACCTTCAGTACTGGGATTACTGTGTTTCTCTGAGTGACTTCTGTTTTGTTCTGGCTGCACAGTGTTGCTTAACCCCTCAGGAAAACAAGCTGTCTGTTTGGTGGAGAAAGGAGGTTGCATTCACATGCTGCAACCAGGAGTTATAAAATTCAGCCATAAATGCTGTGTCCACAGCTCCAGCGCTGAAGGATGGGCTGGTGTTTCATTCTCTCCTGGTGGAACAGGTCATTTACCAGTTTCTACTGGTCTGAATCTTGATGTGCTGCTGCCTTTTTCCTATGACTGACAACTACCTTGACACTGTGTTTGCATTGCTCAGCAGTTTCTGCTCTCTCTGCCAGTTGTTTAGTTATTCAGTTGGTGTTCCAGCATATTTTCTTCTGCTTTTTCTCCAGACCTGAAGGGCAGGAAGAGCTTCTGGGCTTGGCCTGAGAGATGGATCTGAACTGGTGTTTTCAGGGGTGCTCAGCTGCAGCTGGTTTTCTTTTCAAACTCAACTCAAAGGAAGAAATAAAGAAAACTAACTCTCCAGGGTTTTCTTTTGTGTTGCATACCTGAAACATGAATAAAAAGAGAAACTAGGCATTTGAAAAATGCCAGCTTAAAAAGGTGTTGGCACTGACAGAACATGGCTGATCAATGGTGTTTTGTTGCTACAAAGGGGAGTTTTAACTGAAGCTGTTTCACCTTGGTCTGCTGCCAGGGACAATAGCAGAGGTCTCTGAGGAGCTCAGGAGGGAAGGCAAGGCAGCCTGGAGGAATTCCTTTGTGGAGGTAACTGCAGGCCAAGAGAAATCTCTCAGCCATGTGCATTTTTTACAGCCAAAAGCTTAATAAACATTAAAAACAGGCAGCATGCTGTTGAAAAACAGGCAACTCAGTCCTCAAACACCCTTCTCATAGTATTCTGTCTTCAGGTTTCATAAAATGGCAGAGGAATTGAAACACATCTGAAGACAGCTAGGTACCTCTCCTCCTTTCCCTTTGTGTCTGGCACACTGGGATCTAAAAAGCAGAAGAATTATGAAGCCGCAGATGCCCAGAGTGAGGGCTCCCTTCCCACTGTCAGTTCAAGACAAGACCTCAGCAGAGTTTTGCCCTAGTGAGGCGTCTTTCCCAAGCACATCAAGAAGTTTTCTTGTGAAGGCTAGTGTTCCTCAATCTGGCATTTCCCACATGACCCCCCAGCTGGAGGTGCAGCAAGTCCAACACTCCCAAAAGCCAACACGTGCAACGCACTCTTGGACCACAAACATATGAATTGTGTGCAGAGACACTGAAATTCCCAGGATGCAGCAAACAGGGTTTCCTTTTCCCTGGGACCAAGCAGTGCCTGCACACCAAGTGCAGACCTTGCTTGGATTTTTTTTAGGGGAGGCTTTAGCTTCTGCTGGGAATAGGTCAGGAAGCCAGAATGTCAGATTCGCAACCTCAGGCAAGGTGTTGAGAGATGATGTTGACCCTACAATGTGTCCCTGCTTTAGGACACCCTGGGTCCGTGGACCAGGACTGTGCCGTCTTGCACAGAAATGCCTGAAGGAGCTTCGACCCGTATGGTTCAGGTGTTGTGTGCTGCTGAGACACCATGGGCTCAGGAAGCTGGGGCCTCCTCCACTGGCTTTGGGCTGGATTTGTTACCACCTCACAGCTAGATCAGGTTTGTTTGCCCAAGCAAAGCCCACACACGTGAAGCACACAGCTAACATACTCCAGCTGGTACCTCTTGGGCAGTGAAGGAATTAAGCTGAAGTTAGCAGGACTGCTGGTGTGACCACCTACCATTTAGCAAGGGGTAGAGTCAGCACCCTTGTCATTTCACAGACTTAAAGTAACTCTCTCTTTCCTGTTCTGTCACACATTTTTTGAAGTGATGATTTTTCATTTTTCTTCTGGAAATAAACCAGATGCTTTTATTAAATAAGCAAGGCCCTTGTGTGCTGCCTCTTTTTAACCAGATGATAACTTGAAACCATCTCCCAATATGATAACTTTTGCCTTATCTCTAAAGCAACACATTTGCTTGATGAATCAAATATAAAAATACAATTTTAAATGGCTTCATTTTGGTTTTCTGAAATTCACTGCATCTTTAGGCTATTACTCTTCTCCCCTGAGCTGCAATGTAATTTTAGGTAATAACCTTCTCCTTCACCTTACTGTATAGTCCCATCAATACTCCTTTCCTTTAAAAGAAACTGATTTGATTTTTTTTTCGGCTGCTGGGGGCTGAGGAGAAGGAAAAACTAAATAGTTTGGAGAGGAAGCAGAATTGCTTTCATGTTTTGCTTTTCTTTCTGTGCATATAAAATTTAGAGAATGAGCAAACCTTTCCCATCTGTGACTATGCAGAAGTAGGTTACATTGCCTGGAGTGATTGCAATAACTCACTTGCCACTTTTATAGGACTCTCTGATTTATTAGTTTTATGCTGATAACTTTATAGTTACTTTCCAGACATATGAAAAGTAGATAATTGAAATCACAAAGATAGCTTAATACCTGAGTTATTGTGCAACCACTTTAATATTATACTAGCTCTTTCAACTGTCCAGTGATATAGCTTATGTATTAACTGACTTTTTTCCATGTAAATTGCATGAGTGACAGAAGGACCTCTTTTCCCTACAGTGCATGTTCTGTAATATTTAGGTACACAAATTTGAGACCATCTGGTCAGAAGTGACTTTCTACTGATAAAGGAACAAAGAGATAAACGTGGAATCCTCATGTTTGGAGCAGTGGCATTAGTAAAAGCTGAAAATTCTACAGACCTGCTGGATCCTCAAAGAGTTAAAGAACTCAGGTTTATTTATATCAAAAGCTAGTGATTTCATGGCTTACAGGCACAGATGGAGAAGCAGCTTTCACTGTCTCAGCCATGATGAAACACTTCACAGTGGCTAACAGAACACAAGAGTGAAATTAAAGACTTCACTTTCCATGGCAGAAATAAGACTCAGGACTATGGATTTCTGGTGCAGCCAGAGCTCAGCATTAATATGAACTGACTAAGGATGGCTTGCGATTCCAACACCTCAGATTATGTGGCATTATACAGCAGACCTGGGAATCCCTTCCCCTGGCACTTCTACTTAATCTTCCCCACATCAAACAGTTCAGCCAGGGTGCCGTGAATTCCGAATTCAGATGGCAATGGAGGTCTCACAGTATGTGAAAGCTCAGTTTGGAAAATTGTTTCAGACTGGGCCCTGTAAAGTATATTGTATATTCATACAGTAACTATTGGAACTGGATACTTGGTATCTCAGCACATTTCTACTTTCCCAGGAGCAATTGCCCAACTTCCTTAATTTAAACGATAGGAAATTATAATTTGCTTATTTCCTACACTGAGCACGAAGGCAATCTGACCTGAGTCTGAAGTGAGGCATTTGTAAAACCACAGCCACTAATTCTACATTTACATATACTCAGTCATTTTGAGTCTCAGAAGGTGGACAGTCCTTCTGTTAACAGAAAACCAAAGCAAGCAAACAGCTTTTGTGCTGCTCTTCCAATATCCAGCTGCAGAGAGAAATGCTGTGTGCCATTAGCTTTGGTTTGCAAGGCTCTGTGGAGAGGCATAGCTCGAGGGAGCACAGGCTCTGCAAGCAGCTGGAGCTTGTGCTCTTTGCCTTGGTCCTTGATTAGACTCGATTGTTTAGGCAGAAATGGCTCCCTGGAAACCAGTGACTGGTGCTGGGCTAAGATTCCTGAGACAAGAATTGCCTTCTGCTGTTCTCAGCTGCCAGCCCTGGGTAAATGAAAGTACTTGCCTTTCTGTCACTTACTGCACTGTGAAAGCAACTCACAAGGCTTCAAATGTTTGATCTTGTATACTAAATCACTAAATAACAGTGCCAGAAGGAACATTAACATTGGAAAAAGGGCAACTCAAAGGTGTGGCCCCTGATGCAGTTTAGAGAGGGGGCTCTGAGTCCAGCAGGGAGTGAGCAGGGAACCTCCACGAGGTCCTGCAGGCTCAGAAGAGAAGATGGTCCAAAGCCCACATTTGGCGACTCCACAAGCTGTGTTTCATTGGCACTCAGCTCATCCAAACACAGTTGGGGCTTACTGGGTGCTGGGCATCAGGTTCTGCAGTTCAATCAGATGGTGGGTGGTCAGCAGTGGGGTCTTTGGCAGGAGGGAAAAGTGCAGAGATTGAGATGAGCAAAGGACTACAGGCACAAGGAGCTGAAGGGCTAGAATGGACAGGTTCATTACCTGTTCATTACCATGGAAAGCCATCCCTCAGGTTAATTAACTATGTGGTTTGACAGACGTTAGAGCAAAATGCAGACACTAGTCTTAGTCCAGAAAAGACAGGTCATGTGGCTTTTGTTCTCACCTCTGGATAATTCACCAAAGAACCTGAGCTTAGCTGGAAACAAAATACCATGTCCTGCAACTTCACGGGTCAGATCCCTGCTTGGGCTGAACACGACTTCTCTGGGAAACACAGCAATGTCTGCCAGCCCAGGGAATGCTCTCCTGCTGGGCTGCAGCTTATGAGACCAAGAGTGGAGCAGGTGGGAAGCCCTCCTAAATTTCTCTGTGAAGCTGGAAGCAAGCTGATTATCTGGGAACCAAATATCTCCAACAGAATAGAGACTTTCAGATGTGTTGAGATGGCACTGTAGGGGCTGTCTCGTTTTTGCTGTTAATAATCTGATCCAGCTATAATATTTCTTTTAAAACCCAAAGACAAATTACAGCATATAAAAGACCATGAGGTTCTATTTTAGTTTTCTAGAAGCTGCAATAATCCTATTCATATATTATGAAGGCATCGTAACAAGAGTGCCAGTATTTTAATGATCCAGGGTCAGTAGAAAATATACATCATCATCTGCTTCATTTTAGATATAATAAAATAGTGTAGCATAGGAAATCCATCACATTTTAAAAAGGATAAATGTTATTTATACTTTATGCTGCAACATTTTATCTTACAAAGCAGCAGGAAGGTGCAGCAGGACTCAGTACTTGATCACACAGCACCTGCACATGTGCCAAGGGGCGGTGGCAGCTCCTCTGAGAGCAACTGGCACAGGCTGTGCTGATGGCAGGGCTGGCTGCTGCTGAGGGTCAGCTGCAGAGAGGCTACACTCACTGGTCCCATCAGGGTGGGGCCAACTGGGCCCTGCTGAGCAGGTGCAGGTGGGTGGGAAGGTTATAAACAGGTGAGACAGCAGTAAGAGAGCTGTGAGCTGCTACCGTGTGGGGGAGTGTTGGCTGGTGTTCTGGCCTGAAGTTGTTTTCCTGTGGGTGAGTGATAATTTAGCTTTTTCTACGAGGAAAATGTGATGGTCAGATAGAGCTTAGCAGTGATGTGAGGAGATGGTTCACAGGCCTGGAAAGGAGAGATAAAGCTTGTGGGGGTGAAGGGTTTCTCTTGTCAGTGAACTCTGGTGCTTTCAAGGGTGGTTACCCAGGTCTATGGGAAGCTCCTGTGCTTATGTCCTCACATTCTGTAGCTGAGCTTGGGGCCGGGTTTGAGCAGCCTGTGGTGCAGCAGCCCTGGCAGAGCCCAGGGAATGGTGGGTGTATACCTGCATGCCAGTGCTGGCAGTATGTTGGGCACATGCATACCCTCAGTTGGCTAAAACTTACTCAAACAGAAGTCAATCAAGAGATGTTGCTTGCTGGAAAGTTGTTAATTTGGTGATGGTTTTGTGAAGTGTTGGACAAAAGAACAGTAGTGTTGTTCTGAAGGTGTGATACCTACCTAGACAGTACCTGCTATGTTTTGTATTGGCACTATCTGCTTAGAAATTACTTTTGCAGGTAACCAGAGGAGTGTGTTTATACAGTATTGGCATGTAAATGTCACAGTAAGATCTATGAAGTACATGTTACGTCAAGAAAGTGGAAAGAATATACAAGGAATGCAATTTACCATCTAACTTATAAATTATCCCTAAAGTTCTAAATCTGGTAGCAGTGGTTGTGTGCTCCAAAAGCATAGTAAGAAAATCCGTGGTGCTCTTTTCTAAAGCTCACTTGGAACTGTGAATACTTTGGCAAACAAAACCCCTGAGGTTAAGCTCCCTTCAATGCTTTCTTGGCTTTTTCTGCACCTTCCTCTTACATGTGGATGTACAGGCCAATTGTGAGCATATGGTATTATCTCTACATTCTCCTGTTCCAAACTGTTCAGTCAGCTGTTGATAGGTAAGCATCTTTACTTATCTTTCTGTTGCTGTTTCTTTTCCTCACTTAAATCAACACTCAACTGTTTATTATTTTTATTAATAAGGAACAAAAAGAGTAATATGACTTTGATATAAGCCTATGGACACATTCTGTTATCCCTGAGCAACGAGCAGATTGAAAATCCCTTCTTCATGGGATTCAGCTTTATATTGTTTATTCCAGTCAATGTGTTTTCAAAGAGGGGCAGGGGCTGCAGCATGTGGGTTTCTGCAGGCTTGCAAAGTAATCTAGTGAAAGGTCATATTGCAGCTTTTGCCACCTTGAACTGGCAGGAGAGCACACCACTTGGAGTTGATGCTGACATCAAGGGCAAGGTCCTTGTGTATTCCCTGCTAGTGGGAAAATCTCAGAGGGTCTCATCCTTGTCTTTGCTATCAAAATAAGGTGCTGAATTTTAAATCAGATCGGAGGCAGCCCAAGGGTTTATGTGCCTGACTAGCAGTGATTCACTTTCAAAAGAACCAAGTTCTTTCTCTATGCCAAAAATAAAACAGCAGGAAGAGCACCTGGCAACTATAGCAGGGAAATATTTTTCTTATGTGCAAAATAAATTGTGGGTCTTTGCCATTTTAACTGTCTAATAAAAAACTAAAATAAAACTTACTCAGTGGCTTTGTAATATGAAAATCTACAACAGATATCAAGTAACCTCATGATGAAATCAAAATACTGCTCAAGCCCTGTAGACACTCGGTGTTCCTAATTTCAGATGGAAATAAAAGTGCATTTCCACTTACAGTTAAGTTAGGGGAACACCAGAAGAATTGCTGGATTCAGAAGTGGGGCTAAAGAGAATGCAGGAGTCATTTTAGTATACTTTGGTGCTAGAAAGGAGTAGAGACAGCTACAAAAGGCTTTCTCTTGCTTGGCAGTTGCTTCTCTTTCCTTTAAAAAAAAGGAAAGTGCAGGGCTTAAAAACAGGACTGCTGTAAACTAGTGGCAAAGCTGCATGCTTGGTAGTAGTTGCCTCATTTGGTGAGAGGCTGAAATATGATTTTTATTTTTTCCCCTCCATATTGCATGAGTACCTAATCAAGTGAACAGCTGCAGAAGATGAAGTGCAGGTTTGTGAGCCTATCGGTTTTTTAGCAAAGGGAAACCAGTGCCTCTTCATTGAAAGATCCCCATGTTTGCAACGTGCTTGTGCTGATTTTGTCTGTCCTGGCTATGGAAGCTAAAAAACAGGCCCTGATTCAAATTTCAGATGTGTGGTAGCTAATTACAGCACATAATCTTAATAAGCAAGTGTCATTAGTTATAAAATGTTTACTCTAGTTTCATGGGTAGGAGATGAAGAGTCCAAGCTGCAGGGGGCTGTTGCCAACTGAATGACTCAGATTCTGTCAGTTACTGTTTTCTATTTATGTACCTACAAAACAGGATTGTAAAATTTCTCTGTCTTAATTGCCTTGAGTTTTTAACAAATATTTATGGACTATGTGCAGACTTTCAGGAAATAAGAAATATCTACATCTTGTTAAAAGTTTTGCAGGAATTTATCTCTTCCTGCTTTAAACAGCTTCCTCTTTCAGTCTTGAAAATGTTTGAGTAGAATTGTTAAAATTTAGAAGAAATATTTTTATTAACTTCATGCTGAGCTTTGCTCCATCTTCCTCAGTTCAGCTTATCCTTATGTTTTGTTCCATAACACCTCTTGACATCTTATGATTGATCGATACTAAAGATTATTTTTATTGAATACTCCCACCTGCCTAAGTGGGAGCTTTGTTGTTGGATCCACTGAAAACAGGTCCAGGACCTGGACAGCTGCATGTGATGTCTTGTAAGGCATGCTAATGTGTTTCTGCCTGAACAAATAGGACTGAGCAGTTCTTAAGCTTGTCCTCTAGTTCTCTGCAAAATGCATGCTACTACTTGATCAACTGGCAATCAAAACTGTTCAGTACATTATAATCTTCACATGAATTTGCTGGAAACAAAACCAGCAACCCTACAACAGGATTGCCCAAAAGACTTCCAGTCACAGGTGCTAAATGACACCTAATGCATTAGATACATGTAAGCACCCAATGAATTCATACTGAGTTGATGTTGTTATCATGACAAACCAATGCTAGAAAAGAGCTTACAGAGGTGGCCGGAGCTCTTGTTTTTTAGGGTCTATGGGTACAAATATTACTGTGATTTTGATTCATATTCTACTTAAGCATTGTTTAAATGGTCATCATGGAGATGCAAAAAAAACCAACCAGAAGTGCAAGACTTTATCAAGGTCTTGGTTTCCTGGAGTGCTATACATTACTCTCGAGTATTTCTCGTTATATGTTAAACTCTCCTTCTCTCAGCTCAGACTCTCCTTTATCAGGGACAGGATTTTCAAAGGAAAAGTCAATGCCATGTTCAGTCTCGGGATTTTATTTATCTGACTCCTGCCCCATCAGGAAGCACACCCTGCAGTGCTGCAGTTTTCAAAAGGTGGAGTTGTGTGGGGTTTAAATCCTGGATTCTACTGAGTTGAAAAACCTTTGACAGAAGCAGCTCAGCAGTCACCCCGTACTTGGCAGATTTTGGCAGCATCTGAACTAGCATGAGAATCCTGTGAGTTGTAAAATTTATGTCATCAGTACCACAGCATCCTCATCTTCACATTTAGCAACACCTAAATCAGTTGCTGAATTCAGAAGACCAAGTAAATGAAGCACCAGTTTGCACTTTAGGTGTGGAGATGGCATAGTGCCCTGTCAGTGTCCTACTAATATTCCTCCATGACACGTCAAAATAGGCTAATAGCAATGAAGATAAATGGAGCAGACAGGACTGGAAATCTGTCCTAGACCTGTTTTTCAGTAAAGCTAGGATACCTGCTCATTCTACTTCATCCTGTTCCTGCTGTTTACCTTAAGACAACCAAAATTATGTACTTCCTGTGAAAGCAAGCTCTGAGGATCTATCCCCAACAGACCACATGCTTTTAACTTTAGTAAATAAGCAGAGAAGGATAAGAAAGTAGCACCACACCCTGCCCATCCTGTCACAAATTGACCAACTCCATTAATAGAAAACACTCATGTTTGTCTGCTCTAGCTTGAATCCACCAGATTACTTTAAAGCAGCTTAAACATGCTTGTTTTGACCACTTGAAGGCCAGCCAGTACAGCTCTAATACCTGGGCTCTATTTCCAGCCAGGTTCATAGCACAGGCATGTTCAGTGGTATGAACAGCAGTACAAAGAAAAAGCAAGCAAATGCCTCTGTCCATTGGGGGGTGACCTTGCTAAATTACAGCAGGTATCCTGAGCATCTTTTGTTAGGACAGTGCTGTGGCCTTCCCTTGCAACACTCTCACAGAAACACATTAGCTCTGGAGGATTGATCTTGCAAGGATCAGTGCAAGGACATTTCAATGAGAAAATGAATAATTCTTTACTCTGATTATGATGATTAATTCTGTTACGTCAGCAGCCTTTGGCACAGCCAGTGACAGCAGCAGATTTCATATGGGAAAAAAATCTAATTCAAGAGCCAAAACCTTAAAGAGGAATGTTGTGCAGTTAGGTAATAATATTAATGAAGTGCACTGAAGCAGCTGTAATTTTAGGTAGATGCTGAAATGCACATATTCCCCTCAGTCTTTCAGAAGACTTTCTACAGACATATAATTGCTTTGTGTTTGAAACATCAGCCAAAATAGAAAAGGAGCATAGGAATTGCTGGAATTGACCAGCCACAGATGGATTCAGCTGGGGCAGTTTTTGGACTACAAAGTTGAGCAGAATTTCTATCACAGAGGCCAACTTCACAAATAAGTAATTGCTGTTCAACTGGCAAGCATCCCATTTCCCTCACTTTGAGCTTGCTTTTGCAAAAGGCTAATCACGACATCTATCAGCTACATCATTTAAGATGGGTGGGTCTTTGCTAGCACATGAAACTGGATAGCCTGAGAGTTTAAATTTCTGAAGGGGATTTGGCTTTAAGACTGCATTAAATGGCTTCCTCTCCAGTTCTGAAGGCAAACACTTGACATGCATTGATCAGGCCACATCCTTCTTTCCAGCAGAGTGTTTTCCCCTCAGCTGCCATAACCAAGTTCCGTTCTGTCAGTTTGTTTTGTCTTGGATGCATTCCAGCTCTTTAATGCATTTGGTATGAGAGGCATTTAGGAGGAAAGTGTCAAGGCCAGGTTCCTCAATCCTGTTTTGTTAGGAAATGCTCATTTGGCAATCCTAACATCATTAAAGATGATTCTCAATAGAGTATGCTCTGCCAACATATGACCTTTGGCTGTAAAGAAACAGTAGAGAAAGGACTGCAAAAGTAACTATATAATCAGGTCAGATATTTGACAGGTAACAAGAAATAGCTCTCTTGTATTTAAGCATGGCCTTTAGAAAGCTGGAGTAACACTTCAAGTGGCTGTCCTTGTATCTTCAACTGTCTGCTAAGTTGCTATCCCCTCAACATTCCCCTACAGGAGGAAATTAAATAACATTACTTAGATGTGCAGACTGGAAATTAACATGTTGACTTCCAAATCAGAATGACTGCACACACTTCATGTGTCGCCTCCTCAGATCAGATGTGCTGATCAGTTGTCTAGTAGTAGAACGTTTACATAGAACAGTGTTGGAACCAGTATATCAAACTCCCCTCTGTTTTCCTTTATCAATTCATATACAGTTGTGTCCTATAACTTTTTTTAGTATAATGTACAAAGAAAAGAGCTGAAGGCTAGGCACAGAAGAAACCAGTCTCTTTTTGATTTAATGAGTCTAATGAGAAATTGTCTTACAGATTTCAGTGGTGGAGAGGATACACCAACATTTTTATTGCAATAATTTTTTTATTATCTGGGGTGCTCTTGTCATGACTGCATATAGCACCATTGATAAATATCTATTACTAAAAATGCTGGGAACATTACGTTCAGGCACACAGAGAACTACATTGATCTGCCTTACCTACAGAAACAATTAAGTTATTTTAGTGTCAATTTACACTTTGTATACAACCTGCTTTGCAGCTATTCAAGGGAGATCAATATTTATGACAATTCATTAAAGAATGCAGTTGACTTTTATTGTGCAGATGAAAAAAAGTCACCTACCCACCACTACAGTAACTTTATGAAATCTGTTACCAAATTTATTGTAAAAAATAACTTCCGATGAGCAAATTGAAACAAATTGCACTGTTCCCCTATATTCCTGTACTGATACAAGAAAATGGCATGAAACCATTATATTCAGTAACTCAAGGACAAACCTGTTCTGTTCCTGAGGGGAATAAAAAGATTCTCTTTTTCTCCCTCAGACCCAAACCCAGTATTGGTTTATATAAAAAGAACAACCCACACCTTCACTTGGACTTACTGCAGAACTTCCACTTTACTCTCCAACTTTGATATGTAACTACTTGACTGAGCTATCTTACTGGCATGTAAACAACTCGAGTGAAGCTACTTCCAAGTGTTTATAAATTGCCAAAATACTAAACTTAATTTTCTGCTTCCTCGTAATGTGCATATCCACTAGCATAGGTCCTTCCTAAATTCAGATTGCTGAATACATCCGTGGTCTCGGTATCAGAGTCCTTCCCACCCTCATCATTGTCATCTTCATCATCATCTTCTGCTTCATATTCATCATATTCATCGTCACGATCACCTGCATCTCCAGCCTTGCTGGAGGAGAGGCTCTTCCAGTAGGCATCATAACCAGAAGCTCCATCTGCTTCTTCACCTCCAACCTGTCGGCCAAACTTCAAAGAGCGTGCTGCAGGCAGAGAAAAATCATCATGTCCTCACCCCTCAACAATTTCAACAGAGCATCTGACATGTCTTTTTCCATCTTTTCTCACTCCTCAGCAAAGAGTGCACAATGCTAGTCAGCCTTTTTCTACATCTGGCATTTTCAGGTTTAATGAACCTCAGAACCTTTCTGCTACACACAGTATACCAGCCTGCCTCCTAGTTAGTATAAATGATAACTGCCCCCAGAGTATGATTTAGGTTTTAGGATAAACCTTAGGTATTCTAGTCAAGAAAACCTGTGATTGGATGTGCTTCACAGCTGCAGTATGTACTGTGATCTATTCAAGACTTGTTCAGGTAGATTGTGTGCATGTTGTCAAACGGCGCTTCTGAAATTCATGAGCCATCTTGTAGATTAAATAAAGGCTTAAGTGGTGATTTTTTGCAATTATTCAGTAACTAAAATCTCAAACTGAACGAAAGCTTTCATTGTGTTGGAATCAATTGATGATTAAGAATGAGAGGCTGCTCAATCCTAGAACTAAGACACACAGTTTTTCCCAAAACCACTGCAGCAAAGCTTTGCAAAACAAATTAATCAGACTTGACTCAGTGTTCCTATGCAGAACAGTGAACACCAGTGGTACTTGTACAGCTTGTTAGCTAGAGAAACAGGCTTACTTGACATGCTCAGATCCTTTGTCTGCTGAGTTTCATGGCCACATTTAGGGCAGGGAGGCTCTTTTCCTTTTTCCTGCTTGAAAACCTTACTTCGCACATGATCGTCACAAAAACAAGCCTGTGGGGTGAAAGGAGAATAAAAAGGCTAAATGTTTTAATCATAGAAGCACACTCTTCAGCAAGAAGCAAGCAAATAAAGTGTCTAACAGTACAATTTTCTGGTTCGGATTAAAATTTAATGAGCTCTATCTGCAGTGGAACTGGAGTCTGTGCACAACGCAACCACTTCTGTGTTGAATGTAGTTTCATGGCTTCCTGAGGAAGAGGCTGGATAAAAGTGCTGATAAACAAGTAGAGAAACAAACATACTAAAGGACTGGATTATAGTGCTGCCCACAAGGAGCCTGGCAAACTTTGCTTTACATTGAAAAGCTTAAATAAAACAAAATCAGAGACTTGTGCCAGAATGTAACTAAGTAGTGACCTGAAGGCAAGAATTAGAGATGGAAATTTCACATGTTGAGCACCCGGGTGCCAGTGAAGATATATGGAGAAAGGAATGATTTGGAATATTAAATCAGTGCCATGGGAGACTGCAGGGGAATATATGGAGGGTAAGAAGAGTAAGAGCAGGCAATGAACCAGCACCAGGAGAAATCTGGGCAATGTTGACAATGAAGCAGGTGGAACTTTTTTTTATAAAATTAAGGTGTGTATTGAGGTGTGTAAAACCAAAAGCCTTGTATCAACAAATTAGCTTGTGCATGTGTAAAACTGGATTAGCTGTGGAGATGACTTCTACTGGATCCAGGCTGTAGTCTTTTCTGGTCAGATCATGCTGGACTGCTCTAAAACAACCTCAAACTTTACCTTAGTTCTACCCTTGACCAAAACATATTCCAAAGCCTTGGATTCTGTTCATGACCAAGGATTTGTTTGAGGTTTTTTTAAAAGGCCCAAACATGGTACAGTCCCAAGTTAAACACATAGGATTGGACCAAGTGAAGATCACTTCAACTGGCATAAGGATGCACAACATAGGTTTGTGCTTAACAGGCAATCCCAGATAAAAGCCCTTTTGTCCTCTCTAAATCAGCCCCCAGGCCTCCAAACCTAATACAGAAGTATACATATTTTTTAATAATGCAGAGGAAGACAAGACAAGGCTTGATTCCAGCCTTGGAGGCTAAAGTGAACAAGTCTAAAATCATAGCTACTTGCAACTGTCTTTACCTTACAACGCAGGCATGAATGCTGCCCAAGCCTGTTACAGGAAACACCTGGTGAAGAAAATAAGTAAAATTCAGTACTTGGACCCTGCAGATCTGTGATGTTCTTAAAACCTTGTAAAAGTATATAATAATGTAATTGAGGCATTTAATTTTTAATTCCCTGACACAACTGCACTTCAGCAACAAGAATCAGTCATTTTAGAATCACAGAATCATAGAATGGTTAAGGTTGCAAGAGACTTTAAAGATCATCAGGTTTCAGCCCCCTTGATATGAGCAGGGAGACCTCACAGCCAAGTTTCTGGAAGAAGTAATTACTACAGGGCTGGGGCTTGTATTTTACAATACAGTATCATTTTGCTAGGGTTTAAGTCTAAACCTCATTGCAGTAAGGTAATTTTTTGACACAAAGTTGAAGAGGGGAAAAATTTTAACTACTTCTTGAGTTTCCGAACTTTTACAAACAGAAGTTTCAGAACCAATTTGGTATTAAGTGATCATCTTGCTTTTTCTTTTCTCACAATGTCAAAAGGAGAGCTAGCATTTTACAGTCACTTTAAACAATGGTGCGGCAGCCTTTAATACCTTTATCTCATTTAAATGGGATGTAAGAACACTGAAAGCTTGCAAACTTCCAGAGCTGGAACAGTTGTTCTGTATTTTCTGTCATGTTCTGTGGAAATGCACTTTATTGCACACAACTTGACATGAAAATCTGTCTTAAAGAATTGTAGCTGACACATGAGCTAAAGAGCAGAACCAGTGCTCACAATCTAACTTGCCTTGAAGCTTCAAATAGATTCTTTACTCCACTAGAGGGAGTGTAGCAAAGGCAACACAGGATCTGGCAACACAGAGCTGGAAGTTCTTCCTCAAGAAGCAGTAATAGGTATTTTATCAGTCTCTGTGCAATTACTGATTCCATTCCAGCTTACCTTATCCCTGTGACAGCAATTTTTTTTATTTTGAAGTAATATCATGAGCTCTTCACATGACCAGGACAGCCACAGGATTTAGTGCTCTGTCATATTTAAAGATGGAATTGGAAATGCTGATACATAGATATTCAAATATTTCTCGAGTATCTTTAACAAAATCCTCTCAGACAGTGATGGAAAACAACAGAACCCTTTCACAGCTAGAGTGGGATTTAGACTACAATTACATGACTGCATTTGAAGTTCATTAATTCTGTAGAAGTTCAGGTTTTATAATCTTGTTGCCACAAACTGATAAAAAAATCCTGTCTCTCTATGTACCATGAAACACTGAACAAAGTGAAAACCCTCAAAAACCCACTCTATTCAGGGTGTGACATCACATCTGTGAATTAAAAGCTTCCAACAGTCATGGAAAAAGCATTGTGGAACAGTTGCTGCTGCTTCAATACTGCTCTGCAGGAAGACATCCTAGCAGAATCTATCAAGGGAAACTAATCAAGGCCTAGAAAATAGCTGGCTGTGAAAAAAACCAAAAAGATGGGAGATGAAAAGGAGATAAGAGATTTCTAAAGAGACAGACTATAACACTGAAATCAACAAATACTCTGAATTGGGAGAAATAAACTGGGACACAAGATTAGTCAGCTCTGAATAAAAGCTTTACACATGACAAAGAGTACCCTGAATTTCTATACTAATGAGTGAAAATGTTATAGTAAAAATAAAATGTATACAAGCTTTGGAAGGGGAAAATGCTTTTCTCATGGGATAAACCAAATAGTTAATGGTGGGTAGAAAAATATTTTTACAGAAGATTAGACATGTACATTCTTGTTTTTCTTTGTGGCTTGTGTTTTTTTAACTTAAAGTGTCTCTGTTTAAGCCAGAGACGAGTAGTGGACTAGGAAAGTCAGGCAAGGCCATCATGTTCTCTTACAAGTACCAGCCTCACTTCTGTCCATATAATTAATTGAAGTTCAAAGGATACAGTCTTCAGCTACCTTTTGCAAAATAGATGCAAACCGTTCACCAACATACAGGTCATCCATAGAAATCTGGGAAAGTTTAGCCAGACTACAGAGGTCATATTATTTATGGCAGCTGTTTTCTGTGAGAACAGGTATCTATAAAGAGCTTATCAAAGGGTCAGAAGGGTGGCAGAGAGCTTGCTCTTGCCTGGGGAGTAAAAAAGCTGCATCAGCAGTGCCTGCAGTTTGGCCACTGCCAACACTGCAACTTTAGAGACTGCTGGCTCCTGCAAAGGCAACTTCCCATGGGAGGCCAGGGAAACAACTGCTGTGTACAATCTGACATGGAAGGTTGGAGACAAAAGCTCTAGTCTAGATAACTGGATTTCAAAAGCAAGCACGTAAGAAACATAGGCTCCTTCCTCCGGGGGTGGCTAAATCTATCTGGAAACTGTGATGGAGAGTATTCTGTAGCACAGAGGAAACAACTGGAGAGTCTGCTTAGCTGTGGTGAAAGGGAGCATGGATAAGTAACTTACATTTAAATGTCTCTGCTTCCAAAACTTGGCAGCTGGCTTGATGTTCAAACTGATCATCTTCACAGAGGAAATTGTGGCAAAATGAGCAGGCAAATATTCTGCCTCCTAAAAGATGTATCAAGGTGAAATAATCAGCGATGGGCATAGGCAACAAGTTCTGATCTGCATACAATTTAGGTGGTAGTTTTGACTGAAGACCAGTTCTTTCTTCTGTCACAAATGTTTTAAAGTCCTAAATTACACACTGCATTCATTTTTACACTGAAAAATACATCATACAATACAAGGCAGCATAAATAGAAAACATTACTTCTGACTAAAATGTTCTTAATTTTAGTTTGAATATGGCATTAAGTGTTTTTCTTAGATCAGTCTCTCTCATCCAGCCTCCTCCCCTCCCACCCCCTCACCTCAGTTTCACACTTGAAATAAACACTTTAAAGGATTCCACCAATAGAGATCAGTATGGTTTGTTAAGCAACTGGGAATCCAAATACCTGTGCTAGCACAGGTGAATGGAGTAGAGAAAGCAGAAAATTGTATTGGCAACCTGATGCAGTGCTTAATTTTGTTTAAGGATTCAGCTGATAGGGCAGTTAATACTTAACACAACCATCGCCTCAATGAGCACACTTTTCTTGAGCAGGTCATTTACCTTCCCCACTGCATAAGGTCCATACCTGGCTTGCAACAAACATACTGAAAGGACTAATGAGTGAAGATTAAAAACATTAAAAATATAGGTACAAAAACTTAAGTATGAGGAGAAAAGTATTGTTCAGATTTTCTTAAATGTGAGCAACCTACCGTGGTCCCACACGCTTCTTTCGCACTCAATACATTCCGCATCTGCGAGAGGGCAGGTACACGCATGTGTGCTGAGACACTTCCTCCCATGACACACCCAAGCTTCACAGAAATCACAGATTGCACCCTGCAATTACAGAAACATATTTTGGAACTTCTTCAATGCCTAAAAGGACTCTCTTTTGCTGTGACATTAAGTATCCCAAATATCCATTCTCTTGGTGGGTTCATTCCAGTAGAGCAAGAGAGCATGACCTGCATCTGTATTCCTACCAAGCTGCTTCACAGTTCATCTTGTTTGCTTGATACTATTTTTTGCAGTATTAAATGTAATGCAAAATAACTTGCTCTCCTCTGTACTGTATGCATAAAAATTGTGTCCTCCAGCTGAAGCCTGAGAGAAGTAATGATAATGTTCTGGTAAAAATGTCATTTCAAAAAAAGACCTGAAAGATGCCACTAGATTGTAACAGATGAAATCACTTGTTTAGATTTTAAGCCATGCTGTATTAGGACAAAAGTTCTGCAGACAGCAAAGATCAAATAACTCATTAGATGTAAGTTAGACCCTTTAATTTGCATTTTGATCAAACTATAAGATCTATACAGCAACTGCCTCTTAACTGTAGCGTTTTAGATGGCTGCTCAGTCCCTGTGTAACAAACTACCATGTGCATTATGTGCACGCAAAGATAAGAAAATAATGGGGAAACCAAAGTAACTGTTGATAAAAATACTGCATTAGTGAACACACAGAATGAGCTTAAGAATATCTGACTGGAAAGGCTAGCTGTGGTACTGAGAAGCTGACTGCCAACTGGAGGCAGAAACAGGACAGATGGTTAGTCCATACAGCATTTAATCCAGGGGCTATAATACCTTGCCATGCCTTGCTTTCCAGAACAGAGTAACAACTAACTTGTCCTTCCAAGAGCAAAAATTCAGAGGTCAGAAGTTATGACTACCTCTGCTGAGAGCCCAAATGACTTGCTTTTTAAAAAAATCCCCCCTTAATGTCATGGAACAGATTCCATCCAGTGATCTCAATATTCTAGAGACTATTGGTAAGACAGCAACAAAAGTCCTCTAGGTTCTACAGGATGGTCCTAGATTTTAATGGAGACTAGGAATTGGCTATGGGGCAGGTAAGCTCCAGTGTTGTTAATGCATGTGCTTAGGGCCTGTCATCAATGCAGATCTGTTAGCATCTAGGACGTGTGTCAAGAGTTTGCAGAAGCTGAATCTAAAACCACAAAATTAAGGTTACCAGTATAAGGGAAAAATCAGTTTTTAATGGTAAGATGAAAAAAAAATCTTCGTGTGGTACATGTTATTTTTCAATTTGGTTTTATTTTATTCCAGAAAGATTTGCACAGAATAACCTCATAGTGCAAAAAAGCTAATTTTATATACATACCACCATTGCTAGTCCAGTACTGTACACACCAGCATGTTTTATAACACAGTCTGAAGACTTCATCATGCATTTGGTTTTTCCTGTTTAAAAAAAAAAAAGCAAGCAAGAAAATTCCATTAAAAATTTAGAAGGAATGTTCACACAACAGCAGTACTTCAACCAAATGCCTGCACTTAATTGTAAATGTAGGTAAAAATAATGCAAACAAATGCCTGCAATCTGCAACCCACCTTCACATCTCCCTCAGATCAAATTAATTATTGTCTGTTTCCAGCCACAATTTCTTGGCCCAGTGCTGAGATAATGAGGCAATGTGTTGTCCTGCTGTATGTTTTTAGGCATTGGCAAGAGTTTCAAATGTCAAAACAAATGAGAGAACAAAATAAAGGAGAAAGTCAAACAATAACATCATAAAAAGTTGTGTTTTAAACTGGTGCTAGTTCTATCCTATCATAAAAGCAACATGTGTGATGAGTATGAGGTCCTCTGAAAAAAAAAGTACTCCTGGTGATTTAATTGCTTACAAGTACACAACTAGTTGTGGTGGTGGTTGTTAAAACCATATGAGATTATTTCCTAGAAAACAGAACTCCTTTCAAATGCAAGGGATGAGTAGGAGAAAAAGCCATCGTCTGCACTTAAGTCATTCTGACGCAAGTACAACATTCCTTTTACTCCTTGCCTCTGACATAAACAGTCTACAAGGAAGATCATGCTCTGTATGCATTTATGCAAGCAAAAACAAATCTTGCAGCTAGTCTAGGCAATAGTTTTACTGCTGTTATAGGCTGCTGTGCCACAGACTCCTTTGGTGTCTCTGCTACTGCCTGCTTAGAGAAACTAACAAAAGGGTGCTCCCTGCAAACCCATTCCAGAGCTGACCAAACCAATTCTACTCTGAGAATGTAATTAAAATCCTAACATCAGCAGAGTTCTGCATTAAATTGCACCTCAGACAGCAAATGGCACTTAGAGTGAGAAAGGACCAGTAGTGGGCAATGTGAGGTGGTGTGGATATTACTGGGTCTGGAGCACTGTAATACAGCCACCTTGCTTCCATCCCCCAGGGAATTCTCTAAGATGCTGATGGTTTATAGGGGCTGTCCCTAACACTTGATTCACCATCAAACAGCTCTAATGATTTTTTTGTCTTGGAAAACACTAGTTCTCAATATAACTTTGTGGTTGTTATTAGGAATGCTTTTCCTCCAGAAACATACTGCAGATTATGATGAATTCAACACAAAGGCTTCAACTTCAGATGTATAATATACTGTGGGATAGACAGCACATTTTTAGTACTGCACTGCCTGATGACAGAAGGCAGATTTATGAAGGATGACACACTGCCATTGCACACTAACAGCCTGGCTTCTAGAAATGCTCAGTATCTGCAAGTCCCAGAAAAGGCACTGGAAACTGCAGATGTCAGAAGCCAGAGAGTCAAACAAAAAAACAGCCCAATTGTTTCATGACAGATTGAAAATCTGAAAGGATGTGTTGAAACAGTAAAACAAAATTCTCTAAGTATGAAACTAACATTAACAGATTAACAACTGCAAGCAAGCAGTTGCTTAAAAAGGGGGCATTTTAGCCTGATTCTGAGCCAAGTTCTGTCACTAGGAGTCCTCCTCTTCTGACTTCAAAGCATCAGCCCTCTAGCACATATCACGTAATAGGCTGCTCATATTATTTCTAAAACCATACAAGGTGAATAATGTACTGTTGCTTAAATTAATATGAAACAGATCAGAAATTATATCACCCCTAAAAGGCAGTATTTATTGGTGCCTTGCTGGCAGTCAGAGCATTTTTAACTTTGCTGTTATGAAACTATATGTATTCAATCTAGGGAAATGGTCAGTCATATGTTCTCAACCCTAAAAGGCAGTGAGACAAATTCTTAAGATCAAATACTGAAGACAAGTCCATGACCCAGACTTGCAAACATCTGGGGGTCAGAGGCACACGCATTAGCGCATGACCAAGCAAGATCTCTTTTCAAGGAGGATATTCACAGCAGACTTAGAAGAACCTACTCCAAAAATCACAAAGGTACTTTAAGACAAAGGTACCCAACTGCCATGAGTTTAACTCCACAAATGGGACTGAGGGTAGCATGTTTTCCTTCATTATTTCTACTTACCACATTGCGCACAAATGGGTAATTTTTGAACAGAGTTACAGAAGTAGCAAAAAGCTCTATTCTTCTGTCGCCTGGGTACATGGAAGGGAGGAAAAAAAAAAGCATGTGTTAAGGAAAAACAAATGTTTGGAGCCAATTAATATTAATCTACTGGGTTTAGAATGGGAAAAATGCTCACCTTTGGCACTTATCGCATTCCTAAATAAAAGAAATAAAGTAATGGTAATTATTTTTACTCTAGGTAAAATATGTAAACATTTCAGACCTCACAGAGACTCTGAATTAAGTTCTGGTTAGGAACCAAACTTTTTATCCAAGTCTTGTATCTCTGAAGCAAATTTAACCCTAAATATAAAAGAAAGATGGTAGGAAGAATAACATTCTGGTGGCATTAAATACAGTGTTTTATCACTGGTTTTACAGAATCTAAAATCAAGCATTGTAATATAAACCACTTAAGGATATTTTACCATTGAAGCATTGCAAGGATGTTTGGCTAAATCTATGTTGGCCCTTGAAGCCCGTATCTGCTTTTCACGTTCACGACGGTTCTCGGCTTTCTTACGAGCACCAGTCTTCTTTTTAGGCATTTTTCACTATCTGTGAGGGGAAATAAATTGGTATGTAATGAAGGCACACAAAACTACATATGTAAATACACGGATACACATGACACATGCAGTACCAAAAATGGACCTTGTTTCCATATTAACTTCTCCATTTCCTTTTTTCAAAGCTTCTATTCAAATGTAGGGTAAGGAGCCTTAGGAAGAGACATGTGATGAACCATAAAGAACCTTGTGATCTAGAAAGGATTTTGGCATCTTAAACTTTGTGATTAACTATCTTTGAAGTGTTTTGGCCTTAAAAAACACACAATCCAAACCTGTTACGTTTTGTAGGTTTGCTTGTGATGGGCCCCTCTTTTTTTTGTTTGCCTTGTCTATTTAATAAGGACTATATTCAGCTTATTTTCTCTTCAACTTCTCTTTTGTCTCACGCTCCCTAACTACTTCAATCAGTTAAAAAGCTTTCTTCAGGTAGGCAAATCACGCAGTACTGCAAAAATGCAAATTTCACACTTCATGAAAGCTTTGAAAACAAAATGTCTTTATAGATTTAAGAGCTGTGACAAAGGTACATTTGCACTGTTTATTTATCATTCTAGCACATTAACAATAATGAAGATATGAGCATGCACTGCTTTAAGATGCCCCTGTTTCCCAGGAAAGGTTTACACTAATTTAATTCCATCTGGTTCAATATGTGTGTCTATTTTAACACTCTAGGAAGGAACCAATGCAATACAGTGGTGAGATCATCAGGCAATCAATCCAACCACTGTCCTCTTGTCATCTTCACAATGACCTGTGCAGCACTTTATTCTGCACTTATAATAAACTAGGCAAGTATTATCCTTACTTCACAAAATGGACAACTGAGAGATTAAAGGTGGGGTCTGGTGTTAGAATTTCTCTTCTCAACACAAGCACAACAGACACCCTTCCTTAAGATCCATCTTTATCATCTCACCATTTCTGCTGACTTAACTGTTGTTCATGTCACATTCTAAACCAGATGCAAGTTAAAAGCAAAACCAAAAAAATATAACAAACAAGCACCCCCAAGACCCAAATGAGTACAATCTGATGGAGGAAGGCAGTGAAGGGGGCAGCAGGGTGCTTAGCAAGCACAGAAATAAGAAAGCAGATAAGGAAGAGGCAAGGACCTCATCACAGCCAAAAAAAAATAATCTTTATTAAACATAGTTCTAAAAAAACCAGTCTAGGGCCCAGGTGGACACTTCTTTGTGATGCAGCTACTGATCAATACTTCTTTGCAGATGACAAAATGGCTGAACTTTTGGATGTGTTTAGCACTGATTCTGGCACCTCACCACAGTGCTTCTGTTTTGAATCTGGCCTCTCTATAAAGTTGTCCCAACACAGATTGCATTGTGCAACTAACCCACAGTTCTTTTAGCTACAAATACACCCAACTGTGTGCCTTGCTCTGCCTCTGATTTCTAAAACTGCAGAAAGGTACTTTAAGTAACTGATAGCAGACTTGAGTGTCATCTTAAAAACTCAGTCTCCAGTTACAGAATTTGAAGAAAATCAGTACAGACTTGGTGATTGGCAGAAACCATCCCACATGATGAGACAGCTATGCCCAGGCAAAGTTCTTCTCATTCCAGTAGGTTCCTGAGAAGCTACCAGGGCTGCTGGCTTGAGGAAATGGGAGGTGCCTGCTCTCCCCTAGCTCAAAGCAGACATAAAGACGTGCATTCTGGCATCTCTGAGCAGAGCTGCAGTTTTAACAGGCAGTGAGCGGTAACAGCCTAAAATTGAAAGAAAAATTAGCCTTTTTCTTCAAAAGGTCTTATAAAATAAACCCAACAAAGAAATACATTGTCCTGACCAAATACTAAAATTTGTTTTTGAATGCACACATAAATCAGTTTTCTCACCCAGGAGCATTTTGCACCTTGTTTAAATTGTATTAGTGTCATAGTCAAAATCATATTGCTGAGCTGCCTGCTGGCAACTGTCATTCTAAAGCATGGTATTTTGACACTGATTTTCAAACTGCCCAAATGCTGATTTAACAACAGAATCTAATGGTTAGTATTGATACCTTGACTTCTCCACATTATCTCATAATTGAAAGCACCAAGATGCAAACTGTTTTCATGACAAGCACTGTCTGAGTGACTCCCAAGGACACTGATGATGAGAAAACTTTTAAGATGGTAGTTTTTAGAAAGTTGCACTAAACTAAATAACAACAGAATGGCAATGTCAGATTCTTTTAACAAAGCCATCAAGTCAATCCAAGCTTTTTAACACCATCCAATAAACAACATCCTACAGATCAATATTCTATCACTCTTTTCCTCTGAGCTTCCACTTGAGATGTTTGTTGTCTTTGCCGCAAGTTCTAAATGTTTAAGGAATTCACCATCTTCTGACCACAGTATAATAGTATAAAATCTTTGTTTACCTGCAATTCCTTTCCGATCAGAGTACTGCACCTTTTAAAAGCAGTATTTAAAATGTGTCTGCAGTATGTTCTGCCTCCACTTTTGGCAACACTTCTGTAATGAGGCTGATGGATGACTCAAAAACGTATTTAGGCACCACAACAGCATTACCAAATGCTCAGAGAGAAAAGACCCAGTGCTATCTGTCTGCAGTCCAGCTCCTCCGCAGGGCGCATGGGCATGTGTCCCCAGCACTGTATGTTTCATTCTGTAAGTTTCACCAACTGTTGCTCACCTGCTTTGTGATTTGCCAACATAAACACAGGCAAGGACAGCAGTTCCCACCACTGCTCTGAAGACTGCTCGTGCATTTTACCTGATGGTTGTGCTATGTAAAATACATAATGTCTGGCATTTAAACTCTGTTGAGGTCACAGAATGCCTATGCCATTTTTTCTGCCCTCTAGAAGGTTGTCCTCGATGAGGTCCCAAAGACACACCCTAAGTTTGCAGCAGACAGGAGAGCAGACAGCACCAGCAGATTTCTGGACCTTCTGTGCTGAGCACGACATCCCCTTGCTTTGTACCACCTTTTCTTGTATGACACACCACCCTGCTGCCACAACCACAAGGAACAGCTGCAGCGAGCAGCTCACCCGGGGGCAGAGCTGAGCTGCTGCCTCACCCCCGTCCTGCCACGCGAACAGCAACAACCGAACGGGCCCTTCTGCGTTGCACGGCTTCTTGTACTTGCCTGCCAAACAGCTCACAGGAGATGCACATGCATCAAAACAGGAATCGCAGTGACTTTGCTGGGTCATATCTGATTCTATTCAGAATTCGACAACATCTGTTTCATCACTTTGCAAGCATCATACGAGACCACAATATTTATGAAAACTTCATTAGCAGGAATCTGACACTTATGTCACTCCAGCCCGTGACTCCGTCTGATCACAAGGCCCTTGTCAAGGCACTGTGAGCTTAATAACTCGCTGCATCCTCCAGTAACACAGACTAACCCTGCTCTGCGTCCCGGGGCTGCTGCGCCAGCACGGCCCGGAGCGTTCCTGGGGCAGGCCCGGAGCTTCCCTGGGGCAGGGCCCGACCCACCCTCCCCT
>NW_009952533.1:7390848-7391482 GCF_000747805.2 Chaetura pelagica | reverse complement strand
AGGGCCTGAGCTCGGGTGTGCCCGGGGCGCGGCACAGCGCGCGCCTGCGGGTCTGGGGCTAAAGGGGGGGGAAATGGGAAAACTGTTACCTCTGCGTGAGTGTCCGTGTCCTGAAGGGAACGGGGGGGAGGGGAGTATCATAGATGTTCATTTGAGGGTCTGATCTGCCGTAATCTTTGTCCTCCTCGCTTAAAACGCGCTGTCGGACTCGGCGCGGTTGGGGAAGTCGCTGGAAAAGTTTTCGCAAGGTGTTTGTGTGGCTGTTGCTGCTGGGTGGCTGTTGTTGTTGGGTGGTTGTTGCTGCTGGGCGGCTGTTGCTGTTGGGTGGTTGTTGCTGTTGGGCGGCTGTTGCTGTTGGGTGGTTGTTGCTGCTGGGCGGCTGTTGCTGCTGAGCGGCTGTTGCTGTTGGGTGGTTGTTGCTGTTGGGCGGCTGTTGCTGTTGGGTGGTTGTTGCTGCTGGGCGGCTGTTGCTGTTGGGTGGTTGTTGCTGCTGGGCGGCTGTTGCTGTTGGGTGGTTGTTGCTGCTGGGCGGCTGTTGCTGTTGGGTGGTTGTTGCTGCTGGGCGGCTGTTGCTGTTGGGTGGTTGTTGCTGCTGGGGGGCTGTTGCTGGTGGGTGGGTGTTGCGGCTGGGGCG
>NW_009952533.1:7387339-7390705 GCF_000747805.2 Chaetura pelagica | reverse complement strand
CTGGCAGCAGTGGCCCTACAGCTTCCCCTCGGCAGAGGCCAAGTGTGAGGGCATCGTGATTGCAACAACAGCTGTGCTTGTCGTTTGTTAAGGTTGGCACCTGGAAAGGTGTCTCTGAAGTCTTTCATCAGTGGCTCCATCTGTTTCCAAAAGAAGGAACCGTTTCATCTTGATAGTAGCGACACAGGGTAGCTCAAAAAGGGAGCAGCTGTACCATAAAACCAAGAAACTAGTACATGGCTCTGTCTCACCGGAGGTTATGCAAGTCCTGCGTTGTCACAGGTTGACTTGCCTTTGCCTGTTTCTCGGCAATTTCTGCTTGTTTCCCTACTTGGCCACGTAGAGGTCTGTGACCCGGTGGTGCTCGCTTCAGTTCTTCAGGAGCTGTGAGTGCTTGGTTTGGTTGGCACACGTGAAAGATGCTAGTGTGAAGTGTGAAGGGGTATGAAGTGTGTGGTGAAGACATCTGTATGGACTTGGTGCTCCCTTTTCCTTTTATGTATGAAGAGCCCTTAACTCCTCATAAGAAGTGTACAGCACACGTAGGAACGTAAGGATGTCTCTGATTCATTTTAACATCAGAAGTTTTTCCTGCGAGCATATTTATTGCTGTTGTGCAAATACCCTTTTTGAAAATCATTAGATGATGTGTCATCTAGATACTGAAATGGAGTTGAGTGCAAGGATCATGGAGCATTTACATTCCAGGGTATTTCATAGTCTTTTGCTTAGAAGGGTTTGATTCGTGTTTCATACAAGTAAGTCCTAGAGCACGGTTTTGTTTATTTTGTATTTTGATCATCTTTTTACTCAGGTGGGGCAGTTTTATTGCTTCACATTTTACCTAGTCATGCACTTCTTACTGGAAGTTGGCTGCTAGTTATGGAATGTGATTTTGACTTAATAAGAGAGGCAGGTATTTACTGTTCACCACTGTTTTTCCAGGAAGATTCTTTTAACTTTTGTGAGGCCAGGGTTGTGTCACCCACAACAAGTTATTTGCTTGCCTTGTGTCTCCTTCAAGATGTAAGCTTCACACCAGGTTAGCAGGACACACAGAAAACACCATTGTTGTTTAAGACAAAAAATTCATTATGGTCACTTAACTGGACATTTCTCCCTTGTAAGAAACGGTGTAATTTTTAGCCATGGCTACATGCTACTTAACTAACACCATGAGTAGAAAATATGAACTTTTGTGAGACCTTTTAGCTTTTTTGTGTTATTTGCACTTTTCTTCATGAATGCCATTATTTATTAATATTCTTTTATTCTGGTTGTGGCCATTCTAGTTTGGTTTAAGCAGCTGTGAATGCAAGAGCACAATGAAAATAAATTATACAGCATTGGAAAAAATTAAAAATGGAAATTTCTATCTATTTTAGAATAATTATCCCGGTCAGCTAATCTATTTTAAGGAATGAATAGAGTGGTGAAGGAAGAACTGATCTATATCCACACACATGACCATGGTCCTCTCACTTGAATGGACGTTTTTACATAAATAAACACATGAGTAAAAAAGAGGAAGAAATCTAGAAAGAGCCCAAGGAGGCAGGCAGACAATAAGATTTTTTTCTTAGTCTCATTTAAATGTCTTTTAAGCAGTTGTTTGATTTATTCCTGTGAAACTATATCTGATTCAGTTATGTTCCAGAAACCACCCTGTAGATGGCAGGAGTGTCACTTCACTCATTAACAGTAAAGTATCTTATTTTCAGAACTGGTAATGTGGCCTATGGCTGTAATACATGTAAACAACAACAAAAGGTATTAGAATAGCCAATTTAGAGCTTACAGAATTTCCACTAGCAATATGGGACTACTCTCTGGGGAACATATGCAGACTGTTGTTGTTTCAAAGACACTTACAAAAAGTCACCCTCGTTTCCAGTGACTTCTTTGAGAGAAGCCATGGAAGGGCAGTGTGTCTGTCTCTGAACTGTCATCATTCTGTGTTACTTTACAGAGAATCAGACCTGTCATGTTTTTGCTTAGAGGCCACCGTCTAGATGAGAAAACAGGACAAGACTCTGTGAGGGCCTCCTTACGTTGCTTGACAAAGGTATTTGTCTAGTCAAGAGCCTGCATGACAGCACAGGTATTGCTGACTATCTCAACCCTAAGCTATGCCACCTGCAGAGTAAAAGCTGTGTGCTAGAGAGAGCTGGCAGTGAAAGACACTGTGTAAACCAAATGATGCAATGACAGCACAGCCATCTTTATACAACTGTGGCTTTATATTTCTATATATTTGGTCTATATGTTGGTTGGTATTTACACGTTAAAGGCATCCCCGGCAATGTGCATTGGTTTTCACTCCTGTTAACACTCTGCTACACCACCATGTATCTCATACAGTTAGTTTCACCTATGCAAAGGGCCACAGGATGCTGCTAAATCTGAATTCCTCCAAAATGAATTGCTGTCTAGGGTGCAGAACAACAACATTTTGGGCAATCTTATTCCACTTCCCTCCCTTTTTTTGCTCATGTTTTGGAGTCGTGGCAGTGCAGAGCAGTAGCACTATGGATTACACAGCAGCTGTTCATCAGACACACATTTACAGACAGTAAATTCACAGACACTTTAAATGGGAATAATTCAGAGAAAAGAAGTGTTGGGAACAATTGTCTGATGGAAGATGGGTGTTGCTTTTTCCAGTGCCAAATCTGAATAGTACCATTGCAGCAGTTTACCAGCTTGTGTGAACACTAATTGTTTTCAGAATTGTCCTGCTCACTCCTTAGGCTACTTATCTCATGAAATAGGAGAGTGTAGGCCCTCTCCTGAAGGAAACGGGCAAGGTAGCAACACAGGATATTCAGAAGGCTGAGGTTCTCAATTACTTCTTTGCTTCAGTCTTCTCTGGCAAGTGCTCCAACCTCAACACAAAGGCCACAGAAGGTGAAAGCAGGGACTGGGAGAATGAATTACCCCCCACCATACATGTAGAGCAGGTTTGTGATCATCTGAAGAACCTGAAGGTGCATAAATCTGTGGGACCTGATGGGATTCACCCATGGGTCCTGAGGGAGCTGGCAGATGAAATTGCTAAGCCTTTGTCCATTATATTTGAGAGGCTGTGGCAGTCTGATGAGATTCCCACTGATTGGAAAAAAGGGAACATAGCCCCTATTTTTAAAAAGGGGAAAAAGGAAGACCCAGGGAACTACAGGCCGGTCAGTCTCACCTCTATGCCTGGCAAGATCATGGAACAGATCCTCCTAGAAAGTCTGCTAAGGTACATGGAAAATAAAGAGGTGATTGGTGACAGCCAGCATGGCTTCACTAAGGGCAAGTCATGCCTGACCAGTCTGATAGCCTTCTACAACAAGGCTACAGGGATGGTGTCAGAGCAACTGA
>NW_009952533.1:7383589-7387128 GCF_000747805.2 Chaetura pelagica | reverse complement strand
TGGAGAGGTGGGCCAGTGCCAACCTCATGAGGTTCAACAAGGCCAAGTGCAGGGTCCTGCACCTGGGTTGGTACAACCCCAGGCACAAATACAGGCTTGAGGGAGAATGGCTGGAGAGCAGTCCTGAGGAGAAGGACTTGGGGCTGGCGGTAGATGAGAAGCTTGACATGAGCCACCAGTGTGAGCTGGAGCCCAGAGAGCAAATTGTGTCCTGGGCTGCATCAAAAGAAGTGTGGCCAGCAGGGCCAGGGAGGTGATTCTGCCCCTCTGCTCTGCTCTGGTCAGACCCCACCTGGAGTACTGTGTACAGTTCTGGTGCCCTCAGCACAAGAAAGATATGGACCTGTTGGAGAGGGTCCAGAGGAGGGCCACCAAGATGATCAAAGGGCTGGAGCACCTCTGCTATGAAGACAGGCTGAGAGAGTTGGGGCTGTTCAGCTCTGGGGAGACCTTGTAGCGCCTTCCAGTACTTGAAAGGGGCCTACAGGAAAGCTGGGGAGGGGCTTTTCATCAGAGAAGATAGTGATAGGACAAGCGGTAATGGTTTTAAACTGAGAGAGGGGAGATTTAGGTTAGATATTAGGAACAAGTTCTTCACTGTAAAGGGTGGTGAGGAACTGGAATGGGTTGCCTAGGGAGGTTGTTGATGCCCCATCCCTGGAGGTTTTTAAGGCCGGATTGGACAAGGTTTTGTGCAGCCTGGCCTAGGGGTCGGGTTCCCTGCTCATGACAGGGAGGTTGGAACTTGATGAGCTTTAAGGTCCCTTCCAACCTTAATGATTCTATGGAATTCTCCCTTTGCAGGGAGGGTGCATTTCAGGGGTGGATGCTTACTTATTCCTTAAATTACTCAAGTAATAACAAAGGTTTTGTGCCATCTCACTTCTTCTATTGAAAATTATTGAGACCAGAAAGGAAAATCAGGAAATTAAGTGTGTGCACAGCCTCTATCAGAATTGCAATATTCTGGGAGAGATAGGACATTCATACGCAGTGACGCTGGGCTGTGCCGGATGACGATGAAACATTTTTACTGCCTTTTGCCATAATATCTCCCTCAGTCCCTTTAAAGGTGCAATAATGTGTGTTAACTATCAACTTGAAATAAATACTGACCTGAGTTGTTGTAATTTACTTTTAATTTAATACACTGTGATTTCTTTTTCTCTAAATAACGTGCTTGTTCTGATCTAATTATGCCCCCATTACCTACCTACCCATTACCGTAATTATCTTCATTATTGCCATGTCTCCTTGCAGCATTCAATAAGTTTGCCTCCCTGGGGCTTGCGTTGTAAAATGGGTGCAGCATATACCTTTCTAACTGACCTTTTAAACAGTATACATCAAATTTAATTTGTTTTTAAAACTTGGCCTAGCAGCAACTGACCTTAAAAGTAATGTCAATATTTGTTAGATGTAAGATAATTTTGTCTGTAGACATGTATCCTTGCTGACTTAACTCCATAAAGAAAAAGGTAACAAAGGAAAGAGCTTGAGGCAAAAATCTTTACTGATGTCTATGAATTGGCATGTTCAAATACAGTTTTTTAAAATAGACCTTCTTGAGTTAGGTGTTGGAAAGATTTTGTGTATGAGTGTTTTCTTTTCCCTCTGCTATTATAACTGATGCTTAGAGTCATTAATCCTAGCCCTGTAAATTATTCCCCAAGAAATTTCTAAATGGTTAGTTTGTCTGGTCAGTGTTTGTGAAATGTATCAACAGGGGAAACAACAACAAAAAAGAGAGATAAAAGAAAAAGAGAAAAATTCCTGGTGATTAGAGCCCTGATTCAGGGAGGCCACTCAGCTGTCAAATTCTTTATTAAAATCTATTAATCTTTCCTATGATATTCAAGTTGTGTATTTTCACATTTCTTCCACAATTTCAACAAAGTACTGAACAGTATTTTATTGTGGTTGTTTGCTGGGGCTTTTTTTCATTAAAGACATGAAGTAAAGCAAATATGGGGATTTCTGTAACACATTTAATGGGGTGTCATATGTTAATTAAGATTGCTGAGGTGAGGGGATACTGCAAGACTAATCACTTGCTCATGTTCTAACAAAAGGTAAGCAGTAATTATTTGTGATGGAAAAAGAATGAGTTTGCTGGTAGCAAGTTTTGGTTTTTTTTCCATTACGAGATTGTAGTGTCATAAATTATCTTGTTTCTCTTCCCTCTGACCCCATCAAAAGCTACCACATGGTGATAAATTTGCTGCATATGTGACACTGGGAGGCTTTGTGTGGGAAGAACAGGGGGATGCCTGATAGAAATAAAAAGGAGCACTTGTGTGACAGAAATGGAAAAAGTTGTTATGTTTTTTTTTTAATCAAGGTCAGACAGTGGATGATTATGACAAGAATTTCTGTTGTAGTGATGGAGGCTTGTCCAGTGGAAAGGACAGAGAAGAATGAAAAATGTGAATGTTTTAATTGGTAACAGGAGGTGAGATTAACTCACGTAACTTCAGCTGTGTAATAATGAGCTCCTGGGTGTTCAGCCTCTCACTCTAATCGAGGCACCTGAATGAGGTTAATCATCTCTCTCACAGGACTGGATGATAACTTATTTCAGACAGCTAACACTAGATGCCAGGAAACCTGACAGCTGTGCATGCCAAAAGAAGTAAGGTTCTAGGATTTTCCAAAGGTGCTGTTTCCAACAGTGCTAGGGAAGAGATAGTGGTATCAAAAGGTCTCATAAGACAGTACCTAGAATATTTGGTACAGTGACCTGAGTTCAGCCCTGATCTAAAACAGGGCCTGCACAGCTTGCAGCCGTACCACGTGAGTGAAGAGATGTGTTACACTGAAGAATGCTAAAGCAGAGAGGAAGCAGAAAGTGGGGCTGAAGTTCCTGTAGACATCCCATAAGTCCCTCTATAAGCATGGACCAGATAATACCCATTCGTCCTTGTTCAAGGTAAAGAATTCATGCAGCCAGGTGGAATGGATGTTTGCCAGGGTGATTGGGAAGCAAAGAAGCCCATCACATAGGAGGAGACTAAAAAGATGTGCGTTATCTGGCAAAACAAAAGGTCAAAACAGAGTAGGGGGGTTTCCATCAGTGTGCCAAGGGGAATGAGCAGAAAGCCCCTTCTGGCCCAAGAGCAAATGGGTATGAAACTGCACAGCCTGGGGCCTGTGGGGGGGTGTCAAGGTTCAGGGGCTGTAACTGTGTGATGGATGAAGAGAGCTGAGGTTGTTTAATCTGGAGAAGGCTGAAAAGATCTAATTTCTGTCTTCAAGGATCTAAAGGGAATTTATAGAGAAGATGGAGCCAGACTCTTCTCAAGGGTAGACAGTGGAAACATGAGAGGCAACAGTCACAAGATGCAGCAAAGGGAATTATGACTGGTGTATGGAAAAAAATTGTTTGGAGTGAAAGTGCTTAAGCAGTGGAAAAGCTGTGCTGGAATCTGATACATTGACACCAAGAAACCCTCTTGTACTTTAGAATAGATATTATTAAAATAACACAATGCATGAGATCGGAAGGGACCTCTGCATTTCACCTAGCCATGACTCCTGCT
>NW_009952533.1:7372822-7383514 GCF_000747805.2 Chaetura pelagica | reverse complement strand
CTGCTGAAGATTTCCACATCAAATAAGGTTAGACAGGGCTTTTTCTAGTTGAATCTTAAATGTTGCCAAGGACTGAGATTGCACAACTGCTCTGGGCAACCTTTACCCAAGCTTAACAACTCTCTCTGCAAAGGTCCTGAATAGGAGGATCCTATTGACTTCAGAGGCATTTGGATTATGGTCTAGTTGAGACAGAGTATTTGTTTGCCTTCTTTTTCTGAAATATCTGTGCTAACAAATTCAGCATTTCAACTGTTCAGTGTTTTTCTTCAGTTATCGAGCTGTGTGACATGTTCCTCTTTTGTGTCACTTCTTATCTATATAGCAATTTTTCTCCTTTAATTATGGCTTTTCCTTGTTCAGTAGAACCCACTTGTAGAAATCGTATGCAAATATGAACTGAATGGTTTTCCTTTCCAATTATAGCTCAACTTAGATGAGACTAATATCAGTGACACTGAGCACTGGCTGAATTAAGTACTGAATTTATTCAGCTAATGAAAGCTGAAGGACAGATTGTTTGCTTTATGGTGTACAACATGGGTGGTTTATCTGTGGGTTCAGAGGACTGAAAGCAATGTGGATAAAGAACAGGATTACACCCAGTGTTTATAATAGCATCATGTGGGTAATCAAGTGTCAAATCAAATGCTTATGGCACTATGAATAACAAGACTTGGAACTATTTCTAGGCATGGACATCAGTCTTCAATATTCTGATTGATTTAGAAAACCCATTTGGTTATGTTCCACTCCTGTTAGTTGATATTCTGACAGTAGTTTCTATTCATTCTCATTTGTATTTTGGTTGTTAGATTTCATTTATAGTAATATAAAGTTGTAATAACAGTTCTATTGCTTTTCAAGTACCTGTACATTTAGAGTTATTGAAAAGTCACTATAAATAGTCACGTGCTCACAGTGTTCTCAAAACTCATTTATATTTATTGTGGAGTAATGAATCCGTAGTCCTACTCTGAGCTAGAGCTTATCAACGGGTGTTGTATTGTGAGGCAGGTTTTCATTTTATAGTAAGTGTTTCAAGTGTGGTGGTGTGGAAAAGCAGAACAAAAGCCTTTTTGATGGAGTGTAAGGAGAAACTGAGGAGCTTGCTTCAATTATTTTATTGTATTTATGTATTATTTAAAACAGTAATGTGTGATTATTTAAAACACTGGTGGAAAACTGCAACACTGATGTACCTAAGGTAAAACTCCAAATGAAGCAAAAGAAGAAAGCAAGCAGTTTCTGAAAAAAGCATCCTGGACTGGCATCTGGGTTTTTTTGCTCATTTTTACTAGGTTATAGTTCTTTTTGACAAGATGGAATTCGCTCTGACTCAATGTAGATAAGCAATGTCTGGATTGAGTGCATGTCTGATTGAAAGTATTATCAAGGTGTTTGAGGAATTGTTTGTTTTATTATATGTCTTGCTTCTGTTATGTCACTGGACAGTCTGATGCCATTTGCAGCTAGGATGTAGCTATGTATTTTTATATGAAGTTAAATATTTATCTATCAGGAATAGGGCTTTGAGGCTATGCATTTGCTGTTTGCATGATGATGACTGAAGTAAAATAGCAATAACTTTTGGTCACTGACAGCTTCTCTTGGTCTGACCCACACAGAGCTTGAAGAACTTTCAGGTGTCCGACAAAAGCTAGTTGGGTAACAGATTTTTATTAGAAGATGGATGGGATGTCCCTCAGTATCCATTTGTATCATTACCTAGCTGAAGTAAAAGATTACTTCCATTTGTTTTTTTTTTCAAGTGGCTGCTTGGTGGAGTTTTATTTGCATCATGGTATTTTTGTCACTGGTCAGTTCATTTTAAATCTAATTTGTTGCAGAGAGCTCAAACCTTTTAAATGAGCACACTTTTTTTCCAATGTTAAATCCAGCTAAAACAGCCTGGAATGAACTGGAGCACTGGCCTAGAAAGGAAAGGCTTCACAGCCCATTACTGATCCCCTGAGCCATCTCATCCCCTTGACTGTCATGTAATGTTTGTTTAATGTAGAAGTTTCATATAAACCAAACCAAAATAAAACCCAAAAAGCGTAACAGCAGCTCTTTGGCATCAAGATACCAAAATGTGAAGGTACTGAAAATGAGATTTCCTTTCAGAAGTGCCTTAGCGACCTTAGGGGAACCCTCAGCAGGGAAATGCCACAGTGGTGAGAAAAGGTTCAGCTCAGAGGAGGAGGTGGGTGAGCGTGTTTGGCAGTGTGGGCTGGAGTCACTGGGGAGTTTTGTTTTCAGCTTCAAGGGATAGGAGGCCCTTGAGGGAGCCTGCGGGGATTTCTAAAATAAGTGTTCTGGGCCAGTCTGTCACTGTGCATGTTACCAAGTATGTCTGGGCAGGAGTGTGTCACTGTGTGAGTTACTGAGGATTGCTATGCATAAATAAGCACGTCATCTTGTGAGTCACTGAGGGTTTCTATGCATGAGTGACTGTTTCTGTGCTGGAATATGAATAAATAACATCCAGAGCCTCCAGGCATTCTAAAAAGGTTTAATCAAGGCTATCAAATAACTGGATTGTCAAAAGACAGCTTACTGAATTTATTCATGAGGTTTCAGGCGCTAAAGTAAGTTCAGCATCCCAGCATTTCTCCCAGGTCTTTTGAAGTTCTCCGGAAGATCAAAGACAGACCCCTAATTAAGATCCTTAAAAATGTAAAACTAAAATGGGATCACTGGTGTGAAAGCTGAAAGTGATGTGCTAAGTCCTGTGCACATCCCTACTGTGGGATGCTCTCAAGCTCAACAAGCATCTCTGCTATCACTGGTGGATCTGTCCAGGTTTGCAGTGTTGGGCACTGACTGTGATGTTAATCCATTGGTGGGCTGGGGATTGGAGGTACTTGACAACGAAGTGAGCACATGTAAAATGTGAGTGACAGTCTGTAAATACTTGCTGGGATAGTGCAAGGGAGGGAATTTCAGAGCTCACTTGCTGAGCATATGTTAACATCATGTTACCTACTTGTGATTTCACACAGGCTTCCTGTGAGACGCTTGCCCAGCCTGCCCCTGTGTCCCACTGCCCCCACCACCACCGTGGCCTTGCCTCACCTCTGCCTCCTGCTGGGACCCAGCGGCATGTTTGTGTCACAGCCTCTTCCACTTGCTGGTCTGTCATTTCATCTTAATCTCTCAGATGCCATCACTCCAACCCCCCCATGGTGTGGCCCAAGTGCAGTTAAATGAGGCGAGTAGGTCATTCTGTTGATGACTATAAATACATTCCAGGAATGAATACAAAACAAAGAATTAAGACACCTGAAGGGTATTCACAGAGCTCAAGTTAGGAAGAAATGAATGGCTGCAATGTTTATACAGAGGTCTTTGAACAGAAGTTGCCCTGCTATCAGCAGCATCAGCAGAGCCAATTAGGCCCTGTGGCAGGGTGAGAGCTGCTGAGCACTGCAGCCAGCCAGGCTGACCACAGCAGGGTCCTCTCTGAGGCAGCCCTTTCCCACCAAGAACTTTCACAATGGGAAGCTCTGAAGTCACCCTCTGCTCTCTGGGGAGCCAGGTACTTCTGCAGCATGCTTGCAGCAGGCTGTGCTCCTGGTGAACCTTTGCTAGGACCGTATCAGAGCTTTTCTAAAAGGCTGGTTTTTTTTCACCACAGGTGTCACAAAGTTGGTGAGTGCATCTGAGTTTGACCCCAAGAAGGCAATTTGCAGGTTTTGAAGCAGTACTCATTAGAGATCTGTGTCATCTTTTTCATTTCATAATTAGGTGGGCACAAGTGTAAGGAGTCTCAGTGGATCTATGTGGTGCATCTCTTCAAGAGCACTGGGAGGGTGTTCTGAAAGACAGCTTAAGAGCTGTCTTTCCTCTCATTAACCTGATCTGCCATTACTTGAGACTTCCCGGGTTCCAACTTTAACAGTTGCTCTTTAGCCTGGTGCTGATTCCTTCCAAATGTCTGGGTAGCTGGCAGATGCCATTGTTTGCATCCAAGGTGAAGCTGATGTAAAGTTTGCAGTGATTTTCTTATTGCTGATTCTTTATCCTTGCAATGTAGCAATGTACTCCAGAGGCTTACTGAGAACTCAGTGTGACACAGCCCGTCTAAGAACAAACTTGGACCCAAGGAGCTAAAATAAAAGCAGTTATTGAAAGGTAGTCACATATTATCTGCAGAGAGTTTGCTGCCCTGTCTCTGTTGTGCAGCTACATCTCTTGTGGAGCAGTTGTAGTTAATAAGTAGGGTGCAGGAATACTACAGATTTCCTTGGTAAAAAACAACATAGAGATAAACACAGATAAACATTAAATACAATTATCCAGCTTGGAAAGGGGTTGCCACATGATTCTTATTGCCTTTCCTCTGGGGAAGTCTACAGAGAGAGACCTTCCACTTTTATCTGCTGATAGAAGATGGCACCTCCCATAGCCTAATGCACGTTAGTAGCCCTCAAAAGCTTTTGTTCATTATTGGCTGACAGATAACATCCTTGCTGCCTGCTGAATCACTGAGAGAGCTGTAAGGTTGTCCCTAGCTGAGAGTTGTTGGCAGTTTACTGAGCAAAGTCTCTCAGCCACCTCTGGGTAATCCAAATAGATGGGGGGTTCTGCTCTTACTGGGCAGGTGGAGGGCTCCTGTCTGGGCAGCAGCTGGAGTTTGGGGTGATTGTGCCATGTCTGTTGGCTCAGATCCTGGTTTCTGTCCTGAGATTGTGGGACTTGGCTCTTACCCTGGTTTCTGGCTTTAGGTCCTTGATGATACAACCTTGTTCCAGCCCTTGACCGTAACAAGTGGGCAAGATCGGTTGCACAGCCTAAGGTTGGCACTTCAGTCCCCTCTCAGCCCACACAGTTACAGGATTGTAGTGGTAAATCTTTTCTTGTTGGTCTGCAAACCTAATCCTTTTTCTGCATTCTAGCTGTGTTTGCCTTTCCTGTTGCATGCTGATTCCTACAAAATGGAAGAAAAGTAAAATTGTAGTAGTAGTTACACTAGAAATTCAAATTGCTAAATATCTCATAATAATTATTTTTTGTTTGTTTGAAATAGTAATGATGGAGAGAGAAAAGGAAGTCCTGAGAATATGCTAGGTGTCTGGATGCTTCCATGAGCTATGTGAGAGAAGGGGGCAAGATATGCAAGTCCCTAACATCTTGAAATCTACAAAGTTTCCAGCTGTGGAAAGCCATCACACATAAAGGCAGCAAGCAAGAGACTTCTTTTCCCTTTGTTTTGAAGCACATTGGTTTAAATTTTAGCACCAACAAAACGGGACTTCCAACCCCTCCCCTTGCAGTAGCTTAATAAAGTAATATTTCTGAGTAAGACATGGCAGATTTAGCAGGTGCACCATTCAAAGCAGAAGCAACAGCCTAGAACCATGGTAGCAAGCTAAGTAAGGTACAGCATGGCCACATGCAGCATTTCTGCACTGGCCAACTCATGAAACAGGCAGCATGTAAGGCAGGAGAAGAAACACAATTTCTTAAAGTGGCACTAGCTTAGCCAGGGTGTGGTGTAGTTTTTATGCCACCCCTCTCCCCTGTCCCTTGGGATTCTTTGCCACCCTCTCTGGTGTAGTTATGACTGTAAATCTTGATAGCACAGGGAAAGCTTGTGTGGCTTTAAGAGATAAACCTAGCTACACTTTTTGGCCCCTTGCCATCTGCAGGCAATCAGCAGACAGAACAGATAAACTGAGAGAAGATGGACAAAGGATTACTAGATAGAGCTATAAGAAAGGCAGTTACTTCAGGTAGGAGATGTTTGGAGTAAAATGCTGGATTGAAGCCATGAGGAGAGAAATTTTGGGGGATGGCATTTCATATAATGCAGAAGGAATCAAGGTTTTGTTTAGGATTTGTGAATAAAAAGGAGTAATAAAAAGGTGTGAAAGCCTTGTCAATTTTTTTCCTCATTTCATGAAATGTGTAGGAGATACTGAGCTTTTAACTACCTTAAAGGGCCTCTGCCAACAGCAGAGCTGTGCTGAATTCATCTGTCTGGCTATAAAATAACTGATGTAGCAGAGTAATCAAACCTAGCATACTTTTATAAGGAACCCTTGCGTATTAATTTACAGAATATCTGTGCATATGTAAATATGACTTAGTACACAATGTCCATTTGATGGGTGGTGGAAAATATGAAATCTGATGTTAAAGCTAACATTTAGAAGAAGAATTAAGAGAAGTTTGCCTGTGTAAGGTGTGTTGCAATTTTCATGAGAAATACAAGGGATTTAAAACAATAGGAGTTAGTTTTTCTACACTACAGCAAGTATCCATAATAACTTAGAAAACTTCATATTTTTTATCACATTCCTCTTGATGTAACAGAACAATGTTTTTTGTCAGGTCTAGTAATCTTGTTAAAGTGTTCAGAGTAGTTGAACATTAGGCTATTATTCATATGCTGTAAAAAAATAACCAATTTTATACATGAGGAGAAAGTAATCTATTTGGCAGAGGTAGTCAGTATATAACAGCTTTCAAATGTCAGCCACAGTACTGTGCTTTTCTTATACATCAGATATTTTGAATAATTGTATATAACTAACACATTTTGTACTGCAAGTTGAATGTACATCAGCAATGCGATTATTTCCCCAACATAATTCTTCTTCCATTTGAATCTCTGTTTCCCTAATGTTAGTGAACAGCGATGCTGGTTAGAAAATGTTAGATGAGGACAGTAATGGATAAAATCTGAAATATTTATTGTGGGACTCTTTTAAAATAATTTTAAAAGTACACTGACAAATATACTCTATAGCTAGAAAATATGCATGTTGTAATATACCCATTAAATTAATGAACTGGTTTTCTTTCCTTTTGTACTATCTGTCCTGCAAGCTTTGAGTATTTCAGTAAATCGTAGCTGCTTATAAGAATAGTCTGCCACTGGTGCTAATTAAATTCTACTGGATTGTTAGCTTTGATCTGTGATGAGGTTTCCATGGTGATATCACCAGATGAGACTATGGCCACTACGACCATTTCTTTGTGCTGATGTGATTCTGAACTGCCTACCCAGCTGAGGACGAAATACCTGCTCTGCTGAGAATCAGTGGGACTTCACCGTTGATTTCAGTGCATTCGATACTGTCTCTAACGTGACTGGATTTGGAAACATGCTCTGGAGTCATACAGGTCCTAAATGAAGGCAGTCTGTATTCAATATAATACTTTTGTTTTAAACTGTTCACTGTGTTGCCTGAAACCAGATGGAATTTGCTGACATTCAGATCTGTTCCCAGACTGACCATGTCTCCACATTAAATAAGTTATGCAATGCATTTCCCTCATAACAAACCCCTAATCTGTGCTCATTTGATTTCATTGCACAGAAGCCCTTAGTGGACCAATTTCACATAAGGGATCATAAAAATACAGAATACGGTTTCCCTTCAAAGAGCTTCCAGCTGGATATAGAGGAGCTTGTGAGATAGACTGGGAAAGAATGAGGTAAGGACAACTGGCAGTGATCAAAGCCAATCGGTTGCCTGACTATGTTGAGTTTGCTATTTTGTAATTTGAATAATTGACGTTTGTTTTAAGGATGCTTTTGAAGAAAGACATATGATTTGCTTTTCTGTGTGAAGCAGGTGGAAGAAGCGTGGCAGTGCTTTTTGGAAACTGAATGGGCAGCAGAGACTGGCAGCGCAGGCAGAGGGGATGGCAAGGGGTTCAGGATGCAGCACAGCCAAAGCCAAGAGAGATTGTGATGCCCCCCAAGGTGAAGTTGGTAGTAAAAATTGGGTGTGACTAGGAAGAGAGCTAGTGAAGGTATATAAAGAAAGGGGGGGAAAGGGCCAGGATAAGATGATGATCTTAGTTTAACAGTGTTCTGAATTGACCTAAATATGGCAAGATTGCATTTGCCAGGACAAGACAAAAGGAAGCAAGCTCCTGTAAATAGGATGGGTGGAGCTCCTGTTAGGACATGAGATGGGTTCCTAGGTAGAATTTTTTAGGTTCAAGTGTGGTTACAAAAGTCTGTAATTTTCAAGAGATTATGTGAAAAGAAATTGGCAAGCTTTAGATGCAATTAGAGTGAGAGAACCTCTGGAGGACTCTGAGTATAAAACAGTTTTCAAACTTTTCTACCTCCTTATGCTAGTGAGACAGCCTTGTAGCAGATAACAAAGTAGAGAAGAAGTATTGCTTATATTTCAACTGTTTTCTAAGACTGAGAACAGCAGCAAGGGACAGGGTTGATTGTAGAAGGTCAGAAGATCTCTTAAGGACATGAGTTGTGATTTTTATCATCCATTGGTTTGGACTGATAAGCAGCTGTTTCTCCTAGCAAGAAAAACGTGCCATTTACTATCCCCTTCCTTGATTCTTGTGTTAAAGTTGAATTATGAGTGCATGAAAAGGTTCAAGGAATAAATTTAAGGGAAGTGAGAAAATAAGTATTGAAGATAATGTTTGAATTTACTGCAGAATTTTTTTTAAACTAAGAAGTAGAAACAATCTCAGCTCTGCCAGTTGTATGTTTCGTTCTTTAACTCTTGTAAATATTGAGTAAATCCAATCTGCTTGTCAAAATACCAAGGTTTTTCTTACTAGAGCGCGGAGAAATTGTTCTCATGGAGCAATGATGACCTCTTGTGGTCACCTGGTAAAGCTTCACGTTTGCCTCACGTAAAAAGGAGTTCGAATTTTTATTAAATTAGGGAGAGTCACAACATTGGCTGCAGCACTAACTCTTCCTATGCAAGTCCTTTATTTAAGTGGGAAGTACGAGCTTATTCTTGGAGAGTACATTTTGCCTCGTTGCTTCACTTCACCTCGTTTACTTCACTTGTGTTGAAGTTAATGTTCTAAACTGAAATGGCATATTTTTTTTTAATCCATAAAAGTTAAAGCAAATCAAATAAACTTTGCATGATTAAAGCCTACTGTATAAATGTTCATGTCGGTCTAAATGTGTGCAACCCAAAAGTTGTGGTACTGTGCTACTATACAGGAAAGAACCATGTTTTCACTGTTTATGATGACTGAAGTACACAGACTAAATATTCTGCATCACCTGGCGAAAAGGTATTATTAACGTTACTTTCTTACAAGTAATCTAACTTACGTTCACATTGCCCAGTGTTTTAAATGATATTTCATGCTCACAATATTCCCTTAGAGTTATAAAATTACTTTTAATAATGTAAAAAGCTTGTATCATTTAAGTTGAAATTGTTTATGTTCAATCATGGTCTGCAAGTTAAAAAATCTTTTGACTGACTTGAAATTAGGTTTAAATCACCAGTGGGCTTAAGGAAGGAAACTTTCTCTCTTTTGTATAGCATCAAATTATTGCTAGACTTCCTTTCTGCCTCCGCTAGGTAGTGTGCAGTACGCTGTGAAATGTGATGTGTAAGTATCCCTCAGTGGCTGTCTACAGACCTGAGGAATGTCATTCTTCTTTGGTTATGCATCACCAACATTAATCTGTATCTGGAAGACTGGGAAGTCACTATAAAAAGAAATTCCAATCTCATTGTATCCGTGAAGGAGCACATCTAAACTTCTCAGTAGCCTTGGGAAGAAAGGCTTGATTAGAAAAGTACAGACAGCCTTCATTGTGGGATGTCATGGTAACTGGGAGTATTGGCAATGTCAGAGATGGGACTGTGAGGTATTTCAGGGTGCATCTCTCTGGTGGCTGATGCTAGTACAAAAAAGCAAAGATCTTATGCTTCGAGATTTAAGATGGTAATTTCTGGAAGGCAGTTTGGTATGAGCTGGAGGCAATGGTGAGAGAACAAATCACCTCACATCAGATTATCATAGGGCCTTTTGTACTTTCCAAAGCTCACACAGATTGTATGTCTGCTAAAATACATCCATTTCCAAGGTCCTATGAACAAATCACTAAGCTGAGTATCTGAAAAAACAGACTGCAAAAAGAAAGCAGTTTTCTTTCAGCACAAATCACTATTATATGCATATATTTCCTAAATATTGTGGAAATGTTGCCACTATCTGCGGATTGCAGCCCACCAAGTATGTGATATGTTTACTTTCCAGCTACTCTGGTTGCAATATCTCCATGGTTATTGGGCACAATATTCTAATGGTGTTACCTGGCCTGCTGTCCAGGAGTAATTAGTGTCCACAGGACACCAGAAGGTCTGCAAGAAAGTCAGATTTAGAAACCACCACATGTGCACTTCACAGTCAATCAGGCATGAAGCAGTGCCTACAGGCAAGCACTGTCATGGCCTGCTCCTAACCTGTGTCAGTGACAATCGCCTGCCCATTGTCCCTACTCTCAGGTGACCAACAGGCATGGGACACAAATGATGGATTTTCTTCTTCTAGTTTGGTTTTCTTTTTTCCAGGAGTCAGTAGCCTTCCAGTTCTAAAAAGCAGACAAAGCTGCACTGTGGCTATTGCTAGTAAGTTCCCATCTCGATTTCAGATGCTGTGAGGGAACACCAGTGAAATTTCTGAGGTCAGCACTGAAAACACAAGAGCAGCCTGAAGTAACGGACATGAGCAGGCAGTTCCTCAGGGCTGACCCACAGCCACAGATTAACTCTGAGGCTGTCTATCAAGTGCTTCCTTTGTACTAAGGGATTGGCTAGCTACCAGGTGCCACATAATTGCCCTAAAAGTTTTAAATATATGTACAGAGTAAGTGGAGCATTTTCATTTTTTGTGTGCTTTTCCTTCTGCTTTAGAGAAGGAAGATACAGATCATTCCTG
>NW_009952533.1:7365525-7372800 GCF_000747805.2 Chaetura pelagica | reverse complement strand
CCTGCTCAAAGAGAGAACACTGATCCTGCAGACTTTTCAGCAACATGAAGGATGCCAAATGAATCCTCTGATCCTAAAAGATAATATTTTTTTTTTAAAAATCAAAACACTGGCAGAAAACTCACAAGTAGAGTTTTCTGTAAAGCTTGCACACACACACATATATCACCAATCATTTGATTTCCCACCACTCTTCAGAGTGTCCAGTAATGTTTCTCAGTCCACAGCCTTCCTTCCCTTCTCTCTTCTTTGCCCCTGCAGCACAGAGCCCTAACTTGCCCCAGCACGTTGAGGAGAGAAGGCTGAGAGGCTCCTCCTGCCTCAAGGTAGAGAGAAAGTCCCCACTTTCTCTGCCCACTTTGGAGGTCCTAACAGTCTACCGGTTCGCAGACTTCCTTTAGAAAGTATTGAAATGCTAACAAGTTGAAATTTATATTTTTTTTAATGTATCATAAAACATGGACCTAGGAATGATATCTGATATTAAAAACAATATTAACAATTTAAATGTTAATAACATCATTAGCATTGTGGGAAGTCAGAATAGGTGATCGTAATGGACTTACAAGAATCCTAATTAGTCTTTGCAATCTGTAACAAAAACAAACAAACCCATCCTGACTCCAGAAAAGCCTTTTCTTCTCCCAAGACAATGTTATAATGAACCATTACATTGACTTGTATGACAACAAAACTTTTAGTCTCTCACAAAAAGAAGCTTTTAGACAATATTGACCAAGGCATATGCCAAATGAAGGTGCAATGTAATAAAAGGATTTGAGCAATTTCAGTTTAACTCTGTCAGACAAACAGCAGTGTTACTGCAAAGTGCTGTGCTCAATTCCATATGCAAACAGAAAATAGCCCACATCAGAGACTAGAACTAGAACTTGATGAGCAAACTTCCTTGAACAACTTTTTTCCTAAAAGTACTTATAAATCATTCATCAGTTCTTACCCTGCATGGACCTTTTCTGTCATTCTAATTGTAGTGGTAAACAGTTTATAAATGTATGAGATACAGGGACACAATACAAATGATAGAGCTATTATCTAGACTGTAAATGCAACGTCTAAAGTATTTGAGTGATGAATTCAGAACATTCACTTTTTAAAAGTAGCCTTATAGGAGGACAGAGCACAAAGAGGATGAAAAGCAGTAATAGCCCAAAATTAATAAAACCCATCTGAGCTCTATAAAATTTTTAAGTAACAACTATGTGTACTTTTCCCCTTAGCTCTGTGTTCCAAGTCTTCATAGGCTTCTTCATAGGCTGTAGTCACAGCTCATGTAACAAATATCCTTTCACTTAATTTAAAGGAAGATCTGATGAAGGAAATAAGAAAATAAAACAGGAAAATTCTGGGTTCTCATCTTTTTCATGTGTTTGGCATCCCTAGGATTCAGTGCAATTTTCCTTCAAACCAATGGTAAAAATACCAATTGAAGAGGAATTTTAATATCTACATAATAGAGAGCTTCCTTTGAGCAGAGCACAGCTTCTAAGAACCTGTTCAGTCACAGATTTGAGCAGCAAATAAACTTTAATAGCATGTGCAAGAACATTATAAAATGTGCTTAATGTGACACAGTGACACAACATTTCGGCCATAAACTATAAAATAGAAGTCTGGATGTACTAAGCTTATAAAACTGTCTGTGACAGCACCATCTGGTGTCTTCCAGTAATACTATTTGTGCTATTTTTAGGGGAGGGAAAGGAAAGAAATATCCTGTCAACTTTTAAAGCTAAGTTTGGATATAGACAAAAGGGATTTCCCCAGATCATCTAGTCCGAACCTTGCTACAGCATGCAATCATGTAATAATTCCTTCACATCAGATTATTATGTCTTCTTTAATTCAAGTTAGGTAATTAGAAAATGTCAGAGTTCTGTTAATTAAAAACTTCAGGGATTTGTGTGTTTTCATTTATTATTATCAACTTGCAGTCTTTTTCTTATATGCACAATCCTAAATTTCTATTTTATTTCCACTGTATTTAGCCATCGGGGAGCAATCATATTCCCTTTGGCTTTCCCCTTGTTGCCAAACTTTTAACTTTTTCAGAAGTAAGTCTTTGTTCCCACGTGCCCTTGTCTACCAGTGCAGTTCCTCTTACATAAAACTCCATGAGAGCTTTCCTGAGGCTTCATGTGAGATTTGTATGCCCCCATCGCTGCTCATCCTGCCTGCCAATGCGTTTTCAGAACCCATTTGAATGGGAGAGGAGCTGTTAATGTCCAGTTTTTTGGAATCTCTGTTATAAGTTACAGGTTGTTTTAGGTTCTTCTTCACAATATTTCCCCTGGAAGATGATTAAAATGCTAGGAACTGGCTCCGTTTTGGAGCTTGAATTCTTGTGTGTTAAGAAATTCTGCCTCAGCAGGACTGTGCTTCACTCTGTGTGTGTCTGTCAGCACCAGAGCAGCAAGCACAGACAAAGAAATGAGAATTTGAGCCTTATCCTACGCTTAAGCTAAAGGCTGTCTCCTGGTCTGGCTGACCATGAAGAAAGAAGATGAAGGTACCTGGATTTTATACTAGTCAGAGTAGTTGCCTCCCTTCCCCCAACCATGTAGGCTATGGAAGATGGTAAGCTTAATAACAATAGCTTGTTAGGTCCTGGCAAATCTTTGATATATTTGGTTAGGTGTGCTCTGCCTTAGGATACAGGTAGGAGAGGAGCAGTAAGCAGGGTGAGCACTTGTAACCACTGGTGTGCCTGCAGGAGAAACTGCTTGGTTGGGATGGCAAGACATGCTGGCCCACTGCTCAAACCTTGGTTGCCCTGCAGAGCTGGGGCTGGATTATGCCAGTTCACTTTTTCTCCAAGACATTTAAATAACTCGGTTTGTATGAGAGCAAGTGAAATAACCTAGTATCAGAAGAAAAACAACTTTTTATTTTATTATTTTTTTTTCATTGCAAAGGAAAAGCCAATGTTTGGGCTGAGGGATGAATGAGCATCTACATGAGCTTACTGAGAAATGGGGAAAATGCTGGAAGTTTAAGAGAGCTAAGTGAGCTATTACAGAAAGGAAAGAAATTGCAGAAAGGAAACATATATCTTTAAAATGTTCTTTATTTTTAAGAAGCTATAATAGAAGAAGGAGGATGCAGAAAGATGTTCAGCAGCAGCAATCTCCTGGGTTCTTGCAGTTTACAAAAAAACCCCAACTCTATAACAAAAGCAGACATTAAACAAATATGATAAGCCATGGCAATTTTTGCTTCTGAGACACAGGGAGCACCATCTTCCTATGAAAACTTAATAAAGATCAAACAAGATAAAACTCCTTTCAACTCTTTTAATAATTTTTAAATGAAAGTGTCACTTTCCCTGTAATTTTCACTGAACCTTTCTTACAGCTCCAGTGAGGAGTTTAACTTGGCTGGAACAAAGGTTTTTTCTGGAACTTTACTCTGAAGATTTTTTCGACCATCAGAGCATTATCAAGGATATTAAATTGACCTCAGTAAATGAAACCAAAACTGCAGTAGCAACTATAGTAATTCAGTGTTCTAGAAGAACGAAGCAGTCTTCCAATCTAAGGCAGGATTCTGTAATAAAGTAAGTGACAGGCGATGTAGCTATTAGCATATGAATAGGAAGATGGATGGAGTATTAACAATGTCAGTTAGGTCAAGAAAAGATGTATTGCTCAATTAACTCTCTAAATGAACCAACTCTTTTTTTTTTTTTTTTTTTTTTTAACTCAAAGCACAGTATTGGCAGCAGATGGGTGGGGCATGGTACTGCTTTATCCTTTGTGTGGTCTCTTGGTGTTAACATCTCTTGTGTCCTTCTCCAGCTGTAAACAAAAATCAATTTCAGTCTCATAGGTAGGGAAGGAAAAAGAACCTGTTTTCCTGAGCCCCTGCAGAGAGATAGAGTTTATAGTGGGAACCAACTACTAGATTAAAAATGTTAAGAATTTAATAGCTTACACTTAAATAAAGCATGCCTTCCCATGTGAGGTTTTTTCTGTTGTTGCTGTTGTTTAATTTGAATACGAGTAGATTGTCTTTCCCTTCCCAGGACAGTCTCACTTCTGAGTTTTCTCCAATGGTAACTCAGTATTTAATCAGCTACTTTTGTCCTAAATTGTTTTGTATAGTTCAAGCATTTGTTCTTGTTATGCCTTTATCCACTAGCTTAAAGAGCCTATTAGCACCTGCAGTTATATCCCTGTGATGGTACTTAAAAATTATAATCCTACCCTCTCCTTACTTGAAAAGCTTAATAGACTGGGCACCTGAAATCTCTCCCTGGAGACGACTTACTTCACATTATTTTTAGGGTTCCTTTCTTAACCTTCTCTAGGATTTCAATATCCTTTTTAAAATGCAGATACCAAAACTGGACAGCTTCCAGTATCTGCCTCTATGATGTTTCACACAGGGAGAAAATTGCTTCCCTACTCCTACTTGTTACTCTTCTGAAATATTTGAGGATAGCTGCATCTTCTTCAGGCATCTTTTCTCTAGGAGTATCGTTCAATTTCTTCCTACTCTGACCCCCATCTCCTTCATTCTGTGCAGAGTAAACCACATACTCCCTGATTCTGTTCCAGAGTGGCTGGCAGTTTTGGTCACCTGGAGTCATATTTTTGCACTGCACTCTATTAAAACACATTCTGTTCCAACTAAGCTTAGCTTATCAGGTCCTTAGTAGGTTATATGTGCAATGAGTGTGTCCATGTATCATTGAATAATACACCTTTCAAAACCTGTTATGCCCATGGACGTTTAACTTTACTAACCACACTGATAATTTCCGTGGAAACATATGAATCGTGTTTGCTTGGCAGGCCACTTTCCATAAAAACAGTCTTCACCCATACATTGGACTTCTTCTGCCTCGTTTTTCCTGGGGTTGATTAACATTAGGCTAACTGGCCTGTAACTCCATGGTCATCATAATTAGTGGTTCTGGATCTTATTAGGAAACCAAGCATTCCATCTTTCAAGATTTTCCTGTTACGCCAAGATTTACTTGAAGTAGTGCCAGAGAGCTCTGCCCTCCTGCCCACTCTTCTGGGTTTTGTGTCCCATTCTGGGGGGTCTGCTGTTTTCTGTATGTTCTTAGGATATGCTTCTTAATCTGTTATGAGTCAATAATCAAACAAGCAAACAGGTAGTCTCGCTCTTTCCAGATATAAACCTGAAATATTTCTTCATCATTTAAACCTTTTCTGCCTTCTCTTCTAATAATACTTATTACTCTTCCAAATATACAAATGCTTTATTGTCCATAGCCCTTCTAGGCATGGACTTTCCTCATATGACTTTTATGAAATCTCAACACTTTCTAATTATTGTTGGTTGCCATCTATTTTTGTTTCTCAATGTTAGTTCTACCTGGTATTTTTTTCTTAGTTGCTGACTTTGCTTCTCCAGTGCTCTCAAGGAAGCTGTTCTATTGTTTGATAGTAGACTTTTTGGCAACCCACAGTATTTCCCACTAAACATATCTGGCTTATTTCCCACTTCACCTGTACATTTTTCTCCCGAATTCACTTTTCTCAACCTCCAGGAAAGAGCTTTTTCAATGCAGTGTGTGTGTGTAAAAGATGGTTAAGGCTGTCGTCTGTTTGCTTAGATCAATGGCAGCTATGAACATAAACTGGAAACAGGCAAATATTGACACTAGCAAGGTACTCAGGCATCTCGTCTACATGAAAGGGAATGGTATTTCCAACAGCAGATTCTAATAACAAGGGGGCTAAAATATGCAGTATCTATTAATCTTGTGAGACGTCCTTCTGTACTTAACATAGTTATGGAAAAGCAGCCTTTTGTGCTATGCACTTGCACTAGGATACAAAGATTCAGTTGTGTTTTGACCCTTTACAAAGGCCAAAACTCTTTTGGGGTGTTGTAGACATTAAAAATTACCAAATCTGGGCTTTCACTGAGTCAAAATTATACTATTATTTTCTGTCCACGTCTGTGGAGCGTTTTCAGAGAGCTACTCTGTCATTTTCTGATGTTTACCTTTAAGGTTCTTGTTGTTCCCATCAGTTGCACACCTGATTTTGCTCAATTTGCCTGTCAGAATCATCCAGATAAGTATAGCAAGAAATTTACTTAGTTTGTATTTTAAAACCCGGTATACAAGCAATGATCACTGGCTGCTCATGGCTTGGATGAGTGTCCTCTTTGCTGGGTAAGAAAACTGGCTGTCCGGCTGGGCCCAGAGAGTTGTGGTGATGAATGGAGTTTAATCCATCTGGTGGCTTGTCACAAGTGGGGCTCAGTGTTAGGCCCACTTTGCTTTAAAATCTCTATCAGAGATCTGGATGAGGGAATTGAGTGTACCCTCAGTAAGTTTGCAGATGACACCAAATTGGGCAGGAGTGCTGGGCCTGAGGGTAGGAAGGCTGGAGAAAGGGACCTGGACAAGCTGGATCAATGGGCCAAGTGGGGCCAAGGCCAAGTGTGGGGTCCTGTGCTTGGGTCACAACAACCCCAGACAATGCTACAGGCTTGGGGCAGAGTGGCTGGAAAGCTGCCCAGAGGAAAAGGACCTGGGGGTGTTGGTCGACAGCAGCTGAACATGAGCCAGCAGTGCCCAGGCGGGCAAGAAGGCCAACAGCATCCTGGCCTGTATGAGGAACAGTGTGGCCAGCAGGACTAGGGAAGTGATTGTGTCCCTGCACGTGGCACTGCTGAGGCTGCTCCTTGAATCCTGGGTTCAGTTTTGGACCCCTCACTGCGAGAAGGACGTGGAGGTGCTGGAGTCCGAAGAAGGGCAACAAACGTGGTGAAGAGTCTGGAGAACAAGCCTTTCAAGGAGTGTCTGAGGGAACTCAGGTGTTTAGCCTGGAGCACAGGAGGCTGAGGGGGAGACCTGGTCGCTCCCTACAACTGCCTGACCCGAGGGTTTGGCAAAAGGGGCATCAGTCTCTTCTCCCGGGTAACAGGTCAAGAGGAATCAGCCTCCAGCTGCGGCAGGGGAGGTTTAGATTGGACATTAGGAAAAAATTCTTCACTGACCGGGATGTCAGGCTGCCCAGGGAGGTGGCAGAGTCACCACCCCTGGAAGACAGAAGATGTGGTGCTTGGGGACGTGGTTCAGCGGTGGGCTTGGCAGCGCCGGGTCACCGGCTGGATGTGGTGATCTTAGAAGTCTTTTCCAACCAAAACGATTCTACGATTGTAACATTCACACCTGCAATCATTTTACCTCACAGCAGGCAGCGAGGGAGGCAAAAAAGCCGGTCCCGGCTCCAACCCGGCCGGGCGGCGGGACCGGCTGCCGCCCCCCCC
>NW_009952533.1:7348021-7364370 GCF_000747805.2 Chaetura pelagica | reverse complement strand
TGGGGGTGAAAAGTTTGGGGCGGGTAAAGTTTGGGTCTCGCTGGAGGAACGGGTGGGACCCCGACCCGTCTCGTTGGGGCTCTGATGGTTGGTTGTGTTCTGAGGATCCTCTGGCAGGTGTCGCGCGTGGTCGGTTGCGATCGAGACCTTCAGAAGAGAAGCGTGGGGTTTGCGGTGCGGGCTTACCGGGAGATGCAGTGAAGTAGGGAACACAGTGTCCGCTGCCTCCGCTGTAATAGTGCAGAAAGCTGTTGGGATCAAATAGGAATGCTGAGTATCTGATTTGTTGAGGACATCATCTCTTTTGTCCAGAGCCGGGGTTGGAGGTGGTTCATTCTCCCCGGTGAATGCTGTGATGGAGCACATGAGTGCTCGGGTCCCAGCATGTGCTCCTCAGCTGGAACCGTGCAGAAATCCAGTCATCAGAAAGGACCCCAACCTCGGGCTATGCCCACACAGAAATGCTGGTTTTGTAACAATATTTCATCTGAAATAAGGTGTTTTTAAGAACAAATCACCAGGTTTATATTTGGGGACAGTGTTTCCAGCCAGGGGCCGCCGGTTTTTTGATACCAGCAGCATATGCCATGGAGACTAAAATGCCACCTATTGTGAAATCTTAGTTTGGTTTGCATCCAGTTAACTAATCGTGCCCAGCTGTTTCATGCCAGTTGAATCTTAGCAGAGTTAGGGGTAAACTGAAACACAGGCTGCAAAACAGGATGTTATTCAAATGACATTTTAAATTTCCATAGCAAACTAACATGCATGTGCTGAAGAACAGTTTATTGCCTGACTATAATGCTATAATAACGCTGATTCCAAAGTAGTGCTTTTGGAACCGTTTGTGCCCAGCCTCTTTAGAAGATTAACCCTTGATTTGGGGAAATTCCTGTTGCTTTGGTAGGCTTGTGGTGGAAGATGGGGAGTTTTTAATATTTCCCATTGGTTTTGTGAGACAGGCAACTTAGAGCCTCTTGAGATTTTTAAAACTGTGCTTTATAACCAGCACATGGTTTAGTAGCAGGTTAGACTATACTTCTTGGTACTTCAAGTGTCACGTATTATTTCCTAAGCAGTATAAAGTAGTAGGAGCTTGACATGCACAACTGAAAGTAAAGCTCAGGCTGTTTCAAAACTTAAGATGCATTGGTTGTTCTTGTCTAGTGAGTTTCTCCAAAACTGCCAACATGTTGGATCAATTAATGGTTTGCCTGTTTTTAAAGTATGCACTAAGCTGGTTTCCCACACAACTGGTGTTTTATTAAGAAACAGTGGGAGTAAAAAATATGGCCAACCTTTTAAAATGTTAGAACTCTTGTTTGTTCTAAAGTCTGAAATGAAGTAAGCAGGGGATCTTTCTTACTGAAAGTGGCCTCAGCTTTCAAAAATGTGAACACTGTATTAAGTATCTTGGGGGCAGCTTCTTTTATGTCATATGACTCCTGGTTTATTCTGAGAATTCTTTTTGAGTACTGAATTGATACCCAGCAGTGTGATTGCACAGTACCAGAGGCTGAAATGAAAGGAAACTTGCAGAAAATAATCTGGACTTGTTGAACACAATCAGTGAGACTGAAAGGCTTTGTTGATTGATTGTAGGAGGCTGGCTTCATTTTAGGGATTTTTGTTCTATGAAGTTGAAAAATGGTTGTTGGTCTTACCCCTAGGGAAACCTTGCCCTCTGTGTACAGTTATAACTCAGAGGAGTTTTAGAGCCTAAGTCTGCTGGAACAGGAGGAAAATACTATTCTTAAATAATATTCTTTAATATCTCTTCTTCTGGTGCCCTCATCACTCTGGGACAAAGTACATGTATAAGCCATGTAAAATTATATTTCTGACTAGCAGCCCTTGACGTTAGTTTGGTCCCGGTCTAAATGATAGTACAAGATTCAAGGGAAGAATGAATCAGGTTTGTGAGTTCAGCAGCATCTGCGGTGCTCTGCCCACGCCAAATCCTGGAGTGGGAAGAAGAAAATTCCATCCTGGAAATACTTGGAGGGCGGGAGGGGAGGGTGAAATATGACCTAAAAAGCAATTTAAATGTTGAAAGAAATATGATGTTACTCTCTTTTTTTTTTCTTCCTTTACTCCCACAGATTTTTTGAGGTTTTGTATATGCTTAAATAAACTCCTTCTATACAGAAAACGGTATATCCTGTTGCATAACAACGTGGCTCCTTCCCTTACTAAAGAACTATTACTCCTAAGAGAGCTGTTTCTTTTCCTTATGCACATTCTACTCTTCTGTGTGTTTTGCCTTCTTTCATTTACTGTTGTTTTATCTCTGTGCTTTTTTCTGCTTCTCTGACCCCCACTCTAATTCTTCATCTCTACCTCTGTGCTTTCATTCCCCTCTTCACCATGTTGCTGTGCTACATCATAGTGCTTTGCCCTTGCTACTTTCTCCCCTCAGCTTTCTCTCTCCTGCCAAACGTCTTGCTTCACAGCTGTGTATTTAATTATATTTCCTGTTTTCTGCTAGAATGCATGCCAGTGACCCTTTGCTAACGGCATGCCTCCTGATTTTAAAATCTATAGGCAACTGTAGCAAGGTACCATTCTTAAATTTGAAGGAGGGTTGGTAGACCTCCCTTTCCCCTGACCCCTCCCACCCCCAGTCAAAATCAGGGTGATAATTCTAGTGAATCCTGTTGTGGAAATCTTCCAGTATGAGTTTTCAAGATTTATTTATAGTGCGCCAGACAGAACCAACATAGTGTTCCTTTTGAACCAGTTCAGTCACCCTGTTGAAAGCCTTTGCTTTCAGGGAGACTGTTCTTAGATCACTGCTTGCACATCCAGAAGAGTGAGAGAGAGTTGTGATACCTGTGTTTGCAGGGAACATGGAGGAGCTCTGTGGTTCTTGCGCTAGGACATGCTCAGCTTTTGCATCATCTGCTTCAGTCTTTGCAAGGTGGCATCTTTTTTTAATTGGCTTGGTAAAGGACCTGTCAGTCCAACTATGTTTGCTTTTTCACTAAGTATGTTTTAACCACGGGGGGAACAAAAGCATCTAGAATTTCTGTTTCAGATGTTTTTTATTTCTCCTATTTCTCCTTAATGAACTTTTTGAGTAGAAAAGTAATAATATAGACGTTCTTTTTCCTCCAGAATAATAATCCATGGTGCTGGCTAGAGTTTCTGGTTACTATTTTTTCTAACTCTGAACACGTTAGCTGTTATTTAGGTTTGAAAAGGCTCTAGCCACTGTGTCTATATTTAATAACTTTGTTTTAATTGGAAGTATTCTTACTACCTGTTGTAGCACACATACTAATGCTTCCTCTGAGTTCTTAATTGAAACAGTAAGGGAGCTTTCCAGAAGATGATTCATGGTGAAAACTTTACTCTCTCCAGCTCTTGTTTGAGGGAACCTGGGTTGACCACTTCTAACTTGGGCATCTGTCAGGTGCTTGGGGCTCAGAAGCAATGTTAACTGTGAGTTACACATAGTTCATATATGTGTAAAAATAAAATCTTCAGTATTTGATACAGTTTGTAACATTCATTTTGAATTCTGGGGTGCATCACCGTATCTCACAGAATGGCTATGATTATTACGTGAAGTAAATTCCATCCTAAGTATTTTGTACCAGAAGTATATGTCAGTCAGGCAGTTTTGCATTCTCCTATTCTGTTTTTCCAGTGCATGCCATCACAAATTTGTGCATGTGACAGCCTGTTTTCAATGAGAGGCAGATGTTTGAGATGATGGCTTATACACACTGGCAGCAACTGTTGGCTGGATCTTTGAGACATGAATCTCGGATGTGGTCTAAGAGGACTCTGACTTCTTCCCTCCCTCTCTGGCCTGCAAGTGCAGTGCTTGTGCACCAGACTGCATGAGGAGGGCATTGCTATCCCACTACAAAACCAGGTGTGTCCTTCTCACACATTCTGTGAGTGTAGCCAGCCTTCATCTGTGCACATTCAGTTCAATAACAGTGTCTTCTCTTGTACTCATATTTTTGTTCCATGTTCAATGACTAGTCTTACCTTTTATGTATTTCAAGGTGTGTTGGTAGTATTTTTGGCTTTGGACTTTCCTGTAGTTTTGTACTGATGTGCAAATTCAACACTGAAGCTGAAGATTTCTCTCTTTACAGACTAAATTCAGTATCATAGCTACATTTGTTCCTTTACTAAGGCAATTGTTTTCCTAAACTTTTGTTGAATTCTAATGAGGAAAATGTGCTGACAGCGTTCACATTGAATTTACATATGGATAAGTGTGAATTAATCAGGGTTGGAGATTTCAGACTTCCAGGGCCTGCTATAATTTTTTTCTGTTCCAGGCACCCAGGATTCATTCCTAACAGAAACAAACTCAGAGTGGGATAGAGATGGAAATTAGTGCATCTCTGAGCCTTATGCATCATGAAATTGAGGTATGGCTGGGTTGTGGTGCCATCCTGAGGAATTCAGAGGACCTCGTGGTTCTCAAAGCACTTCCTTACAGAGATGGTGATAAGACATTGGAATGGACTGCCCAGGGAAGTGGTGGAGGCACCATCCCTGGACGGTGTGTGGCACTTAGTGCCATGGTATAGCTGATGTGGTGGTGTTAGATCATAGGCTGGACTTGATGATCTTAAAGGTCTTTTCCAACCTTGATGATTCTGTGAGTCTGTGATATTTATAAAAAACAAAGATTTATAACCTTGGCTGGAGCCAGCAGTAGAGCCAACAAGCTGCCCTACTGCATTCACTAGCAAGCCACTCTTCTACCTGCTAGTTCTACTGTGGTTCAGTGCTGGCCTTCTCTGCAGAGTATGTGTTCAGTTATGCCAAGTGGTAGGGGGACTCTGTGACTTTAGGTGACTGTTTTAGTTTTAACTGAATTGACCTATGAAGACTAGAGCAACAAATTAATCTTAGTCTCTGGTACTACTTGGGACAGCCACTTGAGCACTGGGGCACAGAGTTTTGTCATTAGATGAGATGCTTCTTGCCTTGTTGAATCTCGCATCTTCTAACCTTGCGACTGGCTTGTGCATCTCCTTCAGAGCCCATTGGAGTCAGTGGAAAGACAGAGAGTCCACTGAGCTTTGGATCAAGTTGTAAGGTACAGCTCTCCCTACAGAGCAGTGAGGTATTGATTTGTTGAAGATTGCATTGATCCTCCAAGCTTACTGCTTGCAAAAGCAGTTAGATTTCTGCATGCCTTTTTGTTATCCACAGCATTTATTTGTCATAATATTCATACAAGTGCTGCCTTGAGATCTCTGCAGTAAAAAGTGACACAGCAAGAAGAAAATCTTAGAAACAAATCCATATCAGCATTGATTCCAACTGTTTCCTGTTAATGTGGAGTGCCTTCTTTTGGTGTACTGTCCTTAGGAGAATGGCTTGCTTTTGATAAAGTGATGGTTTGTTTTATTCCCATTGGTATTTTGGCTTTTAAATGGTTGGGTTGTTAGAATACTGTGGCAGTCTGCAGCTAGTGTATTACTCCCTTGTAGCTCACTAATGAATGTAGATACATTTCTCTACTGCCCCCTTTATGGTATGTCACAGGAACATCTTCAGCAAAAGGGGAGAGCAATCTACTGTTAGTTCAGTGTTGGCAGTTTTAAGAGTCTCTTCCTGGTAAGATAAGAGGACACTCTACTTTTTTCATGTAAGCAAAGGACTAAAAGAACCCATTATTTTGCCACACTTGGTGGAGCTCATAGCTTCATTATCATGTGAGATGACTGAATTTCAAGTGACCTCTGCCTCCTTACACCACGAGCCAGGCTGATGAAGGGTTAGATCTTTATGAAGATCTTCTCCACTTCTCTTTATGAAGAACTTCTCCACTTCCCGGTAACTTCTGCACAGAAGCAGCATTCATTTCAGGACAAGCTCCACTTCTGCCCTTTTAGTTGCATTTGAGTACTAGTCACTTGATGACTTTTTTGGTACAAAAGGGAGTGAAAAATACAATCACTGACTCATAGAAATCAGATATGGAAAAGACTGACTAGTCCCATGTAATCTGTCACTTTATTACTGCGAGAGTGCTTCCTACAGTGTTACCAACTACTACCATCACAGTGCTTTTTGCTTAGCATCTTGCAAAGGAAAGAACCTTGAGGTGCTTTGGAACAAAATGCAGTCTATGTAATCAGCAGAAGGGTATTGAGGCAAGAGATACAAAAGGTAGGAGGCTATTAAATAGTAATACTATATCTTGCAATAATATTTAATTATAATAACTTGCAAAAAGTCATCTTGGCAGAGGCTAGAGCATAAGGTTTAAAACCAGCTGTATGCATTGTACTACAAAATTTAGGGGAGTGTATGGCAGTCGCAAGAAGAAAGAGGAGGCAGAATGTTTTACATTGGGTTATGTCCAAACAGACTTACTCTGTTGTGTTTTGATTCCATAGTGGGATGTGCCCCAGGTTGTCAGTAGTGCCCAGCTCTCTCCTCATTTCACTCCATAGTGTTCTGGTTTGCTCTTGTTGGTTTCTAGAGAAATCTACATGGCTAGGCCACAGGTTAGCAACTGCACAGTTTGACCAGGTCCTGAATGTGGATGAGCAGGGGTTAAAAACCCCCCAGGGTATCCTGCTTGCTCATGAGTGCATTTAGAGGTAGTATCTCAAAAGGTAATTCTATTAAGAACTACAATTTCTGTTACCTAGAAGAGAAAACGCAAATCACCTTAGGTGAAACCTCAACTTTAAAAATTTGCTGTATTAAATCTGCCAGCTTTATATCTGCTGTCCATATCACTGGATGCCAAGCCACATAAACCTACAAGTTTGCGTATGAATTTGCTGTGATTTGAAAATCATCAATAATAGGCTTGCAGTTCTTCAGTGCATTTTCTGGACCCCTTAGAAGTAATCCTTGAATCAGAATAGGTTCAAAATTACTTATTTTAGTGAATTTACCACCCTGGTAGAAACAATGTTTTTTAGTTAAAAAATTAGTAGAAACACCTCTTTTTTCAAAGTTCTAGCGGATGGAGAAAGCTTGAAAAATTTGGTTTGCTTATGAAACAACAGTAGTATGTATGCAGCTGTATTTTACAAGAGAGGCTTAACAAGAGCATTATTTATTGCTTTGGCTCCTTTTCAATGAATTATTTGAGCTAAACCATAGAACACTGAGCTGAGGAGAACTGAAGGAGATGATTAAAAGATTAACCTGTTTGTTTTTTTGCTGTTCTACATTGAAATACAAAAACCCAGCATCTTTGATTCTTTGCTACTTGAAGATATAATAGCTTTTTTCAAAAAACTGTTTCTTTTCCTTCTCAAGAGTGACTTGCAAATAATGTTCATAAAGTGAAGTGCCTGTTCATTTTCTTCGAACAGTATAATCATAGTGATATTCAATTATGCTGCAAAGGGTCTATCTGAGTTTTGATCTCAAATCTGATGTGTTTAACTGTATGTGTTGTTTATGTATGTAATACGCTCTGCAGTTAATTGGAAGGCTAGCCCATTTATTTTAACCTTATTTGCAGTTTGAGACAAAATTGGAGAGAAAAAAAGTTTATCTTAACAAAACACAGAAATGTAAATTACAGCCATGTAACTCCATGGAGCCCTGGTTTGAGTATGTCTTGTATAGTCCTTTAACACAGATTAAACCATTGCATCTGCATAGGAATTTAGTTCCTTCAGGGATACATGGAACAGGATGAGTAGGCAAGTGCTCCCTTGTGTTATTCACTTAATAATACAGAGCTTTTAAAAATTAATTCAAATTCCATAGTGTCCTGAAGCCTTTATCATGAGAGAGATCCTCTGACACTGGGGCACTCCATAGCAAAGCAGTTCTCTCCAGATGCTTTTCTACCAAGACAGTCCCCTATAACTGACATAGTTGTTGACAAACCATCATCATTTGTTCCTGAGAATTGGCTTAAGTTTCCTGCCTTTTTATATACTCTTTGGTTTGCCTTGGTGTTCAAATCTCTCCTTACAAGGCATCTCTTTTTTTTTTTTTAAGTCATTGTAAGAATATCTCACCAGATAATATATTTTAAAGAGAATCATGAATCACATTCATCTCCATCTTCCAACTTTGTAAACCACACATCATGAAACTTTGCTCTTCTATTCATTGCTTGATCTTGCAGTCCTTGTAAAAAAGCAGCACTGAGTCAAGAGCCTAGTAAGTAGATTAATCTTTAGTTAACATATATGTCAAATCTTAAGATTACTGTGAAATGTGCCAACATTAGTTGAATATGTGTTGTGGGTTGGCTGGGTTCAGACCCAGTACAGTAAGATGTACAGTTTTATTGTTTTGCTTAAGTTGATTTATGGATCACTTGAGAAGCTTTTACACCTAGTTGTTACACTAGCAGAGCAATTCCAGTTCCTCATGATCAAAGCTCTGGGTGTCTAACACATTTCACTATAGAAGAATCTTGGATTTTCCAATTATGCAAGAGTTCTGTATTGATATCTGATAAAGATCTCTCTGATTTTACATCCTGTGAGGCTGGCTAAAATTTTAGTATTCTTTTTCCTTTTCCATTTCAGTATTTTCTGTTAGAAGACAGAAATATATTTCTGCTTTTCCTTTGCCCTTTCAGAAGTCTCTGTATTAGAGAATCTTAAATCTTGAAATCTTTGGTCATATTTCTGGGGCGAGTCTCTGTTTGTACTCTGAAAAAAAATCTTTAAAACGGAACAGTCTGATACTGCAGTATCAGTCATGATTACTTCCCATACTTGTACAGAATACACTTTCCTCTCTTGAGCCTTTTTAAGCTTTTATTATATGCTTCACTGTCTCATGGCTTTACCTGCCACTATCCTGTTCCTTGAGTGAGGCAGCTTTTGCAAGATTCTGCAATCTCTTTGGTTGGTCTCTTACCACTCTTTATATGCCCAGGTGCTTGAAGTACCGTCTGGTTGTCTATGAAATACCAAATACTACATCAAGGTTTTTCAGGCTGGAAAATGAGGAGCTGAGTATTCTTGTTAGAATATTGCCTTCAAGGTCTTTCTTTTCTTGCCTTATTTTTCCTTCAATTCTCTCCACTCCTCATTTTCTACTAAGTTTATTTGGTTTGTTTGTTGTTGGGGTTTTTGTGTTGTGTTTTTTTTTTTTTCTTTCTTTTTGGGCTGGTGGTGCTGGTAATAAGTTATTTACTTTCCATACTTCCAATAAATCTTTGGACTTTTCTGTCTTCTTCACTTCTCTCTTTATGTGCTCTGCACCTATTTTTCACCTCTTCTAGATTGTTGGGTTTTTTTCCCTTTTTCTCCACCCCTCACCAGGTTGACAAAAATAGACAAAGGCTGTTGCTTTACAGACAAAGTTGACTGTAAGGGGAAGCAGAGCAGGATTGTGCTCCTGTGGTTGCTTTTCCCTTGCAGGTGACTCTGGATTTAAAGAGTGTCTGCTGCCAGCTGTCTGCTGCTCAGGGTCGGCTTGGAGGAGTGGGACACCAGCACTGGGGAAGCTTGGCAGAAAACTGCCAATCAGGCATAGCACATTTGTTATGCATAGACTAGCTTTATGCTGAACATTCTTAGTTTTTTTCATTAATTCTTAAAAGACTAAATGGTGCCCTGTATGTAAAGAGGTAGATCCTGTTCTTTCATGCTTTTGCAGAAGATGATTAAGTTTTCCCGCTGGGTGCTAGAAAAACTGACTGGGAATTTTTCCATCCAAACTGTTTTTCTTTAGTAGTGAAATGATTTTTCAGCAAAAAACTGCTTTGGAAGGTTTTTGCTCACCAGAAAAGATCTTGCAGTTCTGGGTTTGAAGAAAGATTTTATTTTAGTAAATATTTAATGTCCCAGAATTTCAGGTTCAGAACAGTTTGATTTCCCTTTCCTTTTTTCGATAATGTACTACATTTTAATCAGCTTCTACCAGTTTTAGACACTAGTTCCACCCCAGAGCACAGCCCTGACTTCTTCCCAACTCAAATGTTACACTTCTCTGTGAATCAATGCATGCATTTGATTACAAGTATTATAAATTATAAATTGAGCTGAAGTTTACAACACTGAATTTCTTTTCCCTGTAATAGTGTGCCAACAGCTTTTTGTCTTCCCACAATGTAGTCCCTAAGCTATAAGATCTTTGGCCCTTGCTGTGTGTAGACAGGACTACACAGCAGGCTAGACAGGACTTTAGCACTGTGTCTAGAGACACATGGGAATTAAACTTGCTATGAGGTAAACATTGACCCCCTAGACAAAGACATAGCAAGAATCAGTAGTTGCCAGTGGAAGTGAGATAAATTCAGACTTGTAGAAAGATACTATTTCCTAAATGGTTGCCCACAACTTAGTGTTATTTAAATGGGCTTGGATAGCTCTCCAAAAGTCCCATCCTGGAAAAATCAGCCTATTCTCTGGGAATATTGTGGTAATATGTGTACAAGGAAGGTTAGAGAAGGTGATCATGGTAGTTCTTTTCATAGAATCATAGAATGGGTTGGGTTGGAAGGGACCTTAAAGGTCATCTAATTCTGACCCTCCTGTATGGGCAGGGATGCCTCCCACTAGACCAGGTTTATGGTTTTATGGACTACCTGCCTGGAACTACCACTCAGCAATTTTCTACACTTGGAGACTGTCAAAACTACTCTGGCAGAAGCTCTGCACAGTGGGCAGAGGTAAACCCTGTGGCCTGAAGTATCAGCTTTTCAAGATGGGATCTCTGCGGACCGTGTCTTTAATCACCTGGAAAGAATTTAGGTGGGTGACAGTGATGAACCAATGTCAGTTTGTTATTTCTTTGTGACTTGCTCATATAAGAGGAAGCTGCAAGAAGAGGCATTTGCAAGAAAAACATAGTCTGAGCAACTTATATTTTTGTGTCTGAAGGTAGCCAGCAAACGCAGAGAGCTGCCTCTAAGCCTCCACAAAACAAGCATTTGCTGGAGCATCTGTCTCGCATCATAAAAGAAGCTGAAAGCCTTTCTCTTCCAAAAATTATATTTAAATATTGAATACTAACACAAGGGAGTATCATGATTAAATGCAGTAAAGGTGTCAAGGAGAATGGAATACTTCAAAAGTCAATAGTGCCATCACTTTGCTAGAGAAATGACTAAAATAGCCATTAGATTAAAGTCATGTGAATGAACCTCGATCCTGGAGAGGTGAATTCATCTTGATGAGAAACTAATAGCCATGGAAGTAGCTTGTGACCCCTGTGGCATCATTACCAGGGAGACATTCTTCCTCTTAGAGGCTATGAAACTTTTTAAATTAACCCATATATTCTTAATTCACATTTCAGTTCTGTACTGACTCCCATGTCTCACTGGTGCCCACTGTCATGATCTTTGAAATTTTCTTGTTTGCTGCCTCATTGCCGTTTGTTCCAGTCCTTCCTTGCTGCCTTTACAGGTTGTAAAGGAGCATTCCCTGAAACAGATTTGAGCTTTGTACATTTTCTGGTTGCCTTTAGCTGTCTTGTTTGGTGTTTGAGTATGGGGGATTGTATCGCTCGCAGAATATTGCCCAACTGGATCCACAGGTGAATTAGAGAAAGCTACCAAACAGCTTAACTGCATGGGAAGGTACTGAGCTATGTCTGAGGCAGCTGGGATCCTCTAGTTTATATTGCTTCTTCCTTTTTACTGAACTTATAGTTTCTATGGTTGGTAGTTCAAGGCAAATTTTTTGTAACAGAGAATTGATACTATCTGGTTTCTAAATATACGTGACTGATCACATCTTTCTTCAATAACTGAGGGCTTCATTTGCGTTAACTAAATTATATAACAATCTTTTTGCTATTAGCCATACGAAACATAACAAAGCAAGCACTGAATTTTTAGTATAGAATGTTTCTATTTATTATCTTGTACATTGGATATGAATAGATTCTACACATCTATTCGTAGTTCTCAGCTGATAATGTCTTGAGGCAGCACAATGGTTGCTGTTGGTCTTTTCTGGACAATTTATTTTGTGTCCATAGACTAGAAATATTTTTCATCATTGTAAAGAAAACAGTTTTGTGATAAAAGTAGCAGAGTTGTCTTTGGCTCTGACTAGCTAAATCTATTGTGGATTAGCTTGCAAAACAGGAGCCATTATGCATATGTAAAGCAATAGACTGGTAGTAATGATAGCAGGGAGGCAGGTGTCTCACCTAAACCAATACAGCAACTCCTAAAATCTCTTCCTTGCAAATAAGACTGTTACTCAATAATAACTTCTCACTTTACTAAGGTTGTGGTTTTGCTGTCATCAAACTCACTAATAGTTATTTTAAAATTTAGGTTAGACACAATTTCTAATGTCTACATAATATTAAGGTAATTTAGAGAATGCTTCATGTCCCAGTTTGGGAAGATGTTGGCACAAATGGTTGTAGTAAAGCTCATGTTTATTTCTTACTAAGAATGGGCTGGAAGTTGAGCAGCTTGACTAAGTGTGATTGAAAGTGGTTTTGTGAAAAAATGTAATCTATGAAAGAGGTACAAGTATCTGATGTAGCTCAGAAGTTTATTACTAAGAAAGTTACTGTGGTAATCTCAGGGCATCTTATGTCCTCCTATAGCACTATGAATAGTCCAAGGTCCTTAGAATAAGGTGTTTTTATTTAGACTTGTAAATGTAAAATATATACTTTGTATATTTCATAAAACAGCTGCTTTATCAATATCTGTTAAAAGAGATTCTTTAGGTATTTTACATTTCTCCATGTAGCCTGGCTTCTACTTTGTGGGTTGTCAGGCACGTCTGCATCACAGCAAGAAGTAAAGGTGCCTCTCTCAACCTGCAGTGAACACTTCCCCAAGTCCTTTAACGCCCAGATGCTGTCTCTCCTCAACTGTGTTTTATTTGCTGTCTGTTACCTGTGCAGGTGGAGGAACAATCATAGCTGTGAGAAGTGTAGTCAGCTGGTTAGTTATTTAGCCTTAGAGATTTGTATCAACCAGTCAGTTATACTTGCTAGGTGAGCTAGAAGTTTTTGTGTAATTTAGAATAGCCACATAGCATTTCTTGCTAATCAGGGAGTTGCCAGTTTGGAAAGATACACATATCTAAGGCCTGTCAGGTACACAGCAGCTCCATACCTTACACCCATTCCGGTTTGGGAGGGATTCTTGTAATGTTTTACAGATTTGGTTCCAGTAGATAAAATTTTGCATCTTCCCTTGTGGCCTTATCAGTCTGTCAGCTTCATTTTGCTTTGAGAAATTCAGGAGGGGTTTCCTTAATGTTCCTCATGGTACATACCAGTTTTGAACTGAACTTTCAGCCGCTTCTAACAGTTGTTGAAGATAGGTTGAGAGGATGGGAAAGTATAACCAAGGCAGAGGGAAGTGTAAAATTAACAGATACTCTTCCATTAGACATTCTCCACAAGTCAACTGCCATATTTGGTTGGAGAGATCTGCCTGGAAATAATAGAATCCTTATTTTTAATAACAGTTAAGTACGTAAGTGTGCCCCATGACAACTGTGTTAATATCACAGTAAGTCGTGCCAGACTAGGCAAATACTAATGAATGCCTGAGGTGACCCAGTAGTACTGTCTTCAGTGCACTGCAAATCTTCATTTATCAGCACAAACTTCAGAGATCCTCCATAATCAAAATGTGAATGGAAATCAGTAGAATTGGAGATAGTTAGTATCCATTTTTGGGTGCTATGATTTTCACAGGTCTGGGCCTTAGATTGCCTTCTCAGGTGTCTCCCTGTTGAATAAAACAGAATTGGAATCTATCCATCAGAGAATTATTGCAGGTTTTAATTTGAAAATAAACGTGATGTTCATGCTGTTCACCAACAGTTGTCTCCATCAGGTGGCAAGAGTTTCAGGATCTGAGGGTGCATTAGGTCTGTACTCAAGTGAACAATATTCAGTTGGCTGCAAAAAAAAAATTATTTATTTTTGTTTTGCATCTTTAATAATGGCAGTGTCTCTATCACTGAAAGGGATAATATACACAGCATTTAAGCATGCTTAGGCTACAGCAATTACAAGACTGTACCTTTTTCTTGTGGAAAGATGCTACACTGTGCAACTTGCTGTCATGGAAACTGAAAGAATATATTAAGTTTTAAATAGGTAGATGAATTTTAGCTCCTCTTCTCTAGCTCCTTTGAAGGAGCACACAAATGACTTGGCTGGAAAAGTCACAAGAAGGTCACAGGAAAAAAACAACCTCCAGCACAAATATGATCCTCTCATGGGGTATTGGGATTAGACTGGGCTTTAAGCTGACTTTTCACAGACCATATTTTCTTTAATGTGAACTGCTTTCAGGCCAGCTCAGATGCTGATTTCTGAACTTTCAGTTTAGCCACCATTAATTTCAGTCTCCCACATTCCCATTTCATTTACTTTTTTTACATGTTATTAAGAGAAAATCAGTAACCATCCTGTAAAATTCCAGGCCCCAAATCTGTTATTTTGGAAAAAAACATCTGAAGTTTGCTGATTGCCAGCAATGCACTTCCCTATGCCATTAATTTGTAACCTCTACTTCTAAAATCCTAACCCTGCTGAAGTCAATGCCAAAACTTCCAAAGGATTTCATTGCCAAGTAGTTAAAGGGAGAAAATAAATACCTGAATTCATTGTATATCTTCTGCTGCCCTTGTAGTATTTAACACATTATTGTCAAGAATAGAAAAGCCCCATTCATGACAACCCAAGAGAAATAATACCAGTCTTTCACCAGCAATCTTAGTGAAGGATTAACATTTTGCATTTCATATGGATGGCACTGATCTATCAGATTGGGCAGGCCTGTGAGTGCCTTGAAGCTGTAAGTATTGCCTTGCATGAGTTCTCCAGCATGTTTAATAAAAGGCCCACCTGGCCTTAATTGTAGCCATTGCTACATTTATGATATGTGTAGAAGTCAGTTTTCTTACCTTTCAAAGTGCTGGAGAATAGTAGGTCGTGTCTTATGTGTATTTCTGACAGTGGGCTTCAAAACAAATTTTTCTGAAATCTGCTGGCAGCTTAAATTTAGTTCTCACAAGGCTTATGGCTTTTGTGTGAAATTAAAGGAATTGGGGAGGAGTGATGGTGTTAGAGCTGCGTTGCAGGAAGAGGCTGAAAAGCTTGGTTTACAAGATTCAAGTGCCTGCAAGCTCATCTCCAAGAGCTGCGAGCAGCCAGGCTCACAGGAGCTGCAAGAAGTTGCTGCCTGACAAAAGTCATAGTTGAGATAAAAGCTTCTAAATCTCGAGCAGGTACTGGGTGGTTGTACTGCAAAAAGACCTGTTCTATATTTGGAGGGTGAGAGCAGTTTGGTTTTTCACACCTTTCTTCACTAACTGGTATGCTAAGAAGGAATGGCAGTGATCTTATCATGGGGGAATGTTTCAGCGATGGCTGTCAGGAGAATGGTCAAAATTAGTATTTGCAATTTCTAGTGAACGAGTGGAGTCTACATTTTATACCACCGATCTATATGCCAAATAAATAGGGACAGTTGTCACAAAAATAGTTACAGAAACAGAGTCCATCCACATGAAATTTAGTGGAGGTCGTTCCTCACCTGTTTCCAGTCTGACCAAGTTAGGATGGCATTTAATACAGGCAGAATTTATTCCGAACAAATGATTAGTTATTAGATCTTGGAATATGTAATTGGTGATTATTTTTTTTTTTCTAATTTTTTCTGGAAATGCTGTTCAGCTGAAGAGAACACAATGCAGGCAGTACTGCATGGCTGTTTCAGTGCCTTTGTTCAAACATGCATATTGTGTATTGAGTGATGCAGATCTGTTTTGAGAGCTTGTGGGATTTTCAAAACCACTGCTATGTTAATCTCATTTGGCTCCTATAACATGCTTCAGATCACTCTCTCTTTTCAGGGTCTGATGACAAGATATTGAGTACTGTGATTAGTACTGTAAATCATTTATGTTCAGTTTTCACTACACCATTTTGGAAATCTGTGACTGACTCCTTTGAAAGTCTTCAGCATGCCTTATTACAGTCAATTTCTTTGCTAATAGAGATGTTTGCTAATGAGAGAATCTCTGGCTCTCAGTTGGTTTAGGCATTGCAGTATCACTTTGCCTTTTAATCTCTTTGATCCAAATTAATTTCAAGGGGCTAAATGCTGACTGAAATATCAAATGCCCAACTATGCTTAACAGAAATGTTACAATTACATAAAAGTATCAGAAATCAAAGTAGAGATCCAGATAGGTGATTCAGCATGGAAATCACAGGGTAGCTGGAGTTCATGATTTAAGCTGGTAGTTGTGATCTGCTTGTACGGAGGCACTGAGTCATCCAAGGCATAAAAGCTAAATGAAGAGAGAGAACATAAGCCTTCATACAAGAACAATGGTAAATAGAAATACCTCCCTATCATGTCCTCTCACATATGGGCAGAATTGGTCTCTGATGCAATCTGAGCATAGACATTTAAGAGCAGCAGG
>NW_009952533.1:7239677-7347988 GCF_000747805.2 Chaetura pelagica | reverse complement strand
AGGAATATTACCAGGAGAAAATAATTTCTTATACTTCCTCCCGGGGATCCTATAGGTGTTTTGTTGTTTGTTGGGTTATTTATTGTTTGGGGTTTAGTTTTTTAAAGGGGAGGGAAAACAGTAATGTAAAATAGTATGTAAGTGTCCGAAACAGAATTATACAGTTCTGAGATTAAGTAGAAGTTACCATTCCACTCAGGATGGGCTTGAAACAAACCTTGCCTTGAAATCAACTGTGTAACTTAAGTACATCCCTTTCACATCTTCAGCTGTGTTGTATGTAGTTTCTGAATGTCTTCGATCTCAAGTGATTAGTAGCAAATTCTTGTATCAAGTCATTAAAAGAGTTACCAAGTTTGCATCCAATCCAGAACTCCGATTTGAAATTTCTGGCCCTGGTACAGATAATCAAATTTCAGTAGGAGAACATGGCACGTTATCTGTTGCAGATAGATCCAGCATGGAACATGCTTGTAATCAGCAGGTACCTTAAAGAGATCTGCACTGGTATTCATTTGAGTATTAAAAATAAGAGATCTCATTAGCAATGTACTGTGACATCAGCATTATGTTAAGTGTCTTTGTTTTCATCATCCTCAAAGCTTGCCTAAATCTCATGGAGAAATGGTGGAAACCGTTTAATGAACCATATAACAACATCAGGCACAGTTGTACAAGATGTAGCATGGGGAGAAATGGGAAGCCTGCAAATACTGACAGGTAACTCTGAGAAGTGCTTTGTTTTAGAAATGTGAGGACATGCAACACGCTCTGAAGAGAACATTTCAGTAGAGCATCAGGAATTTGCCTGAGAAGTATGTGCTAAAAGGAATTTATTTCTGACTGAATAATGAGAAGCAAAGCCTGTATTGCTGTGTTCCAATAAAAGGAATAGCACAGAGGAAGGTCACTGCCTGCTTAGAACAGATTTGGACCTATTTATGCACATACATTCCATCTAGACATTTTTTAAGGAGTAGCTAGCATGAATCCTTTGCCCATACAGATGTGAGCATATGTCTCTGTGTCCTTATTCACACACACGTATCTATAAAAATAGTAACTTTCTCCAGGCCACAGCAGATAACTTGCACCTGGTCTTAAACTCACAGATGAGCCAAGGCATGTAGATATCTGATACAGTTATTTTGCCAATAAACGATCTATATAGACATAAAGAGCCCTATTTTGAGTCCACATGGCATGGTGGTAGCATTCTTGCTGGTTGCTTTGGGGTTCATGTCAGCTGCAATTGTGCAGAACATGGGGGAAAAAAAAAGAAAAAAAGTAGAGCTTTTAAACATTTCTGGACAGTTTCAAAGAAGCCTCTTTTTTGTCCTCTCTTCTGATTTGGTCTTGGCCAACTCTAGTCCTTAAGTTTCAGGTCTTCGAATGTAAACAAAATCTGTTATACAGGCGTCTCACAATGCCGTCCTGCAGCTACTATATGCAGAGGTGTAACAGAGTGGGGACAGGAATTTGTCTTCTATTCATTAGCATTTCAGAATATTAGAAGCAAAAGATTCCATCTGGAGATGAGTTTCTTGGTTTCTGGCTACAAAAATGAAATAAATGTTGTTCCCGCATTGTTCCAACTGTTTGATTAGAAATGAGTCATACATTGGTCTCTCTTCTTCTCCATCTGGACATGTGTACTCCATGGTAAGCTCAGATAAGAAATTTTAAAATTCTGTGTAAGTGTTTAGCTCCTCATCTAAAAATACAAGGTTGTTTGTAGGAAAACTGTAGATATTAGTGTTGCAGCCTTAGGGCCTCATGCTGAAAATACTCATGCGGGCAAGTACCTCATGCATGTAATGAACTTGCGTGATCTATTTATAGCTTAACTGAGTGTATATTTGTACCCAGATGGTGCTCCTTAAATTTCACTAGGCTGTGTGTATGAGCAGCAGTTCACACTACAGATCACAATGCAGGACATTAATCCAGGCAGCAAACAAATACCCTTAATTAAGTAGATGTTCACAATTAGTTAATACAATACTTGGAGGTTGTTTTGTTTTTTTTACTGGTGACTCTCTGCAATAAAGATCTGTAACTAACAGAACTTGCAAAATTACTTTTAATTACTTTTTTTTTTTTCACTTTGGATAATTTTATTTACATGGGTAAATAAATGGCATTCAATTTTAAGAATGAAGAAGCTGAGAAAAGGGATGGAGTAGCCAAAACTTGAAGTGTGTCAGGAACAGATTCCAACCTTCCATAGTCCCCCTCACTCAGTGGATCATTCCTATCCCCACAGTACCTTGCTTCTCCAAACTTGTTTTTTTGCCAGTTTTGGTTCTCTCTGTTTACTTTTTCCATATGCATGAACTCCCACCAGGATTGGTTTGGATTTCTTTTACAATAAGCATCTCTTGATTTTTTCCTCCAGGCTTAACCAAAGTCCATTTGTATTCACTTCTTCCCTAAACTATTCTTGTAAATCAGTTTTTAAATATGTATTACCATTTTATATATATTCTGAAATTATCCTTCAATCTACCAATTCATACTTTTGTAAACACATCTCAACAAAAAACACAACTGTGAAGGGGGAACAGAATCCAAACAATGAATGCTTACATCAAACTGTACTTGGAGCAAATGCATTTCCCTGTGCCCCTCTCATTCTATTGAAAGAGTAGATTTCACATTAAATACAACATCTGAATGATACACTTTTTTTGGACACTTCCAGCTACTGAATGGTGTTTAATCTGCTGATATCCTGTTGTGAATGGTATCTAGTACACATGAAGACACCTAAGATGGCTAATTTTAACACTTGCAGGAGCAGGTGTGTAAACTGTGTATAAGGATGGCTGTTGGGAGGGTTACAAATGAAAGCTCACTGTGTGTCCAGGTTAGAAGTAGGGGGTTGTTTTTTTTTCTTTTCCTTTGCAGCATCTGTCAGCAGGCTTCTTCCCTTGTGCAGTTTGTTACTGTTAAAAACATTTGAAAATAAAAATGTAATTTTTTCTTTGGGTGTAAAGATTGCAAAGGATTTTCTATTAATTTTAACAGAATAAATTACTAGATTTGAATTACATCAATGCAATTATAGCATTATTATAACTAGAAATCTTCTTGATCAGAACTATTCAGCTTATTGAGTTCAATGTGCTGAGATTAATAAATTTCCGTAACATGACTGAAACCCTCCTTAAGTTTTAATACAGTCTCTTGTACACTGCATATAGCCCAACTTGGTAAGTAGCCAAATGCTGTGAGGTCCTGATTACCAGTTTTAAACTGACAATTTGCTCGTTCTCATTTTGGAGACATTAAAACTTACAGGGAAGCAGTGAAGAAGGGAATACTGCCTCTTTATTCATAGCACTCACAACAGTGGCTCTGTCTTTATTGTAATTTCTATAAGTTTTGTATAAAACCTTTATTTTTTTGGAAACATTTTAATCATTGTTCTGAGAGGACAGAGTTGAAATGGAAAATATCCTTTGAAAAAAAATATCCACAAGAGAATTTTAATGAACTTTTAAATTTTTTCAAGCTCTATGTATATAAGCATGGGTCTTAATACTATTTAATTTTTGCATTAGTCTACTCTGTCTTTCTTGCTCTTCTGTCCATGACAAGTGTCTACTTGCTTGTGTTCCCAAAGACCTTGGGTAGGCAGTAGGCTCCAGACTGTCTGTAGAAGGCCTGAGACAAGAGGAGAGTTAATGACCCAGTGTATTTTCTTCAGAGGCACAGATGTCTTAGCAGCTCCTCCCCATTCTCCTGTGTTCCCTTCCTTGTCTTTCTCCAAACTACTTGTTTTCCACTCCCTTATTGCAGTTTTCTGCTGTTTCATCTGTTCCAAAATAGGCTCGGCTTTAAAAATCTTTTTTAAAATTAAACAAGAAGCAAGTCTCATTTGTTTTTAGCTTGTATCAGACCTGCTTTACCCTGCAGTCCCTTAATGCTGTGTTGGCCCAGTGGAACATCAGGCAAGTGGTGGTGCAGTGATAGGAACAAGCAGCTGCTGGTGAGGAGGGCCAGTGACTTTGTAAAATGGTTTTGTTCGAAAAGAACGGGCATGGTGGAACTGCGTATGGATTATGTCTTGAGCTGAGCATCAAGTACAGCTGTGTTTGTTACACTGTCTGTGAAACAGACCAGTGGTGTGCAGGCAAGGCTCAAAAGCCCCTTAGCAGCTCCGTAAGGCAAGAAAAGATTCTCCTGTTTCTGAATTCAATTTCCAGCTTAAAGGAAGGCCCTTTATATAAATCTGCTATATATTCAGATGTCATTTGAAATGCTTTGAGCTACAGAAAAACAGAAAGCAGCTGATATCTTTGTTAGAGGACCAAGGGACTGGAATTGGCGTGAATAACTGAACATGTCATACGTGGATGTGGGACTGTCTGTATAATGTGTATGCCCCAGCTTCCCCGTCTCAGAGTACTGACATGGTTTTTCCCTGCCATACATCCCTGGCTGTTCATGTTGTTTTTTTCTGACAGCACTTCTACCACACCAGCTGCAGCTTCCTGCTCTGCTGATGTTGGCATGCCCTGTGGTTTGGCTGGCTTGATGATACCCTGTCTTCCAGCAGAGCCATCTCTTCCTGGAGAACATCTTTTCATATCGTTGATGACCTTCTGTCCCATTAGCAGTTCATTCTCATTTTCAGTCTGTCTCCTCTCTATTCTAACTGTTACAGGGCATGCATTTGCTCATTCTTAGCTGTGTGCTTGCCTCATAGTGTTTAATCAATGCTTTTCCTAAGGATAGTCTCTAATTTTCTTGCACAGTTTCAGCAGCTGCAGCTTATTGCAACAGCCATAGTATTCTGACATGTAGTAGAATGTCTGTCTCTCTATCTGAAACATTTTGATGAACTGGGGGGCATTTTTGAAGAAATGTAGCTGAAATTAGGGAAGAGCAGGTATATAATCTGTGAATGCATCTCGGGTAAATCTGCCCATGGCTTCTTAGTGTCAATATCAGTAATTCCCCATAGCATGTACAAATGCAGTGTTCATGCTTACTCTGCACGTGACAAGGCTTCTTGGCTTTTCATTTCCTATGCATGCCCCAGTCAGATGTGGAGGAGCTGTAAATAAGCTGTTCAGTAAGTGCAACTCTTCCCAAGTAAGCTTTTCTGGTCAAGGTTACAAGTTGCATCTTTCTATGCATCTTCTTTCTGCCCATTAGGACTTAAATGAAAAATCAGAAACATGTTCTTCAACATTTCTTTCACATACAACTTCCTTGTTGTAGTTTCAGGGAAACATTGCTTTTTTGGTTCCACTCTCCTATAGTCACCATCCTCTATAGATCATCAGATGCTCTTCAGACCTTCCAGATTGCAGATCATATCAAGGTTGTGAAAAACTGCCTGAAACTCCAAGTCCATGTTAATCCTGACCTGGAGTTGTTGGCTCTCTCTCTTCTGCATAGACCTAAATTGTTAAGGTATAGTCCAGTCTGTCTTTAAAATCAAGGTACACTTTATTTTATGGAGATGTATCTGCTCAGTTGAGTACATGAGTACCCAACTGCACATCTCTCACCAATGGCAAAGAATTACCTGTTTAAGTTTCTGTCTGTATCACACTGTCTAGCCAGAGGACAATGTCATCTCCTACCATTCTTCACATCTCTGAGTTTTCTTGTCAGTTAACAGAACTACAAACAAATAGAAAATCAAGTTCTAAAGCAGTCTTCGAGTAAGACTTGCTGAACCAACCTGACTTTGGTAAAGATTCTGGACATTTAAAAATGCATTTTAAATTATTAAAATCCTTTTACAGACTCAATATTTACTTATGTGCTGTCTCCCTGTCACCGATGCACTATTAATTCATTGACATTTTCTGTCTAATTTTGTTAGTGGGCTTGGCAAAAGGTGAAAATTGTAGCAATTCAGAATAGGAGATAAAAAGTCAAGGTATTCACTGACCACAGGGAAGAGCAGAAAAGCATTTTTCTCAGCAAATGAAAAGTTTTTTATTTTATTTTGCAGATGGGAGACGTAATATGCTAAAAATGCAACTTAATACATTTCCATTTCTCTTTTGAATAGACATCAAGCAAAGCAAAAGTTCTGTATAACATCAGAGTACTTGGCCCCAGTATATTGCTTGGTTTTTGGCTGTTTTGGTCTCCCACAGAGTCCAGTACATAGTTTACATTTTTAATATGTGCTTGCATCGCATCTGAGATTAGGTCTTCATGTATTAGGAAATACACCAGAAGGTCTGTAATAGATATCGGAGAACATCAGCTACCTTCATTAAATATTGTTCTTAATACAGCAAATATTACAGAGTAGTAATATTAGTAGTAGTACAAATTGGGAGAGAAATATTTTGCATCTTAGGTCAGCAAGGATGGATGAGGGGTTAAAAAGCTTTACTGGATTCTAGTATCAGTGTAGGCTTATTGTCAGGCTGTTCATCACCAGCTAGAAAGCAGTGTTAGTAAAAATATCTATTGTCACAAAATCTTGTTAAGAAGAGCATACTCAGGCTGCAGTTATTGTATTTTAATGCAAGAAGAATGCTGCTTTGGTTTTTGCTCTAGAAGAAAAATAAGGCATTAAAAAGCAAGAGGTGAGCACAATTAAATGGTGGTGTGTGATCTTACTCTGCTTCTGCTTCTAGTATTAGTTTTCTAAATGTCATCTGTACCAAAGGCACCATGTACAGTGCTAGCATCACTGGTAGCTACTTATAGGTGAGCAGTGTATGGCTCAAGGCAGTTGTTTATTTTGTTTGTTTAAACTTAATCACTAGGACAGTGAACTGTCCGATGCGGACATCAGCTCAGTAAGGCTACATGTGGCACAGCAGACTGTGAGCATTAAAATAGCCCCACCTGACATGAGAGACAACTTGTTTCTAAGGTTGGGCTTGTGGTCAAGCCCTCTGTTGTTATTAGGGTTTATGGCAAAGAGCCTTCTGAAGGAGGCTAAGTTTCCAGGTTTCCTTATTGTGTAGCACATTGTCTCAAAATTGCATGTGTTGTGCCATCTTTTCACACAGTTTCATTGACTCATTAGAGGCTTGTTGCCAACATTGTGCTTCATCAGTTACTGCCAGGAGAACAATCTCATGAAAAGACAGGCGTGCATGTTACGGAGCTATTCAGAGCTCCAAAAAGGATGAGTGCTGAGAAAGAGGAAATAGAAATAGAAATGACAAAAAGCAACAGATGTTTGGAGAGCCAGAAGACTAATGCAGGAGATGCCAAAGAAACAACAGATAATGGCAAAAATAAGTGGAATAGAAATACAGGAGTGTGGGATGTGATAGAAATCCTTATGAAGGGAAAAGTTTTGAAATATTTATCAAGATAGGAGTCATCACCAGACCGTGAGTGTATTACAGCATTTCCTAAGGTCTTTTCTGTTTCACCACAGTTTGGTGATTTGATTATATTTGGTCAGATTACTTCTGTTTATACTTATTTTCCCAGCTGTGAATGTGTGTGATCTAGCAAAAATATCACAGGTTTATGGGCTTATTGTAATATTTGATAACGTTAAGTAGAAATGGAAAGCTGATGGTTGTAATGTAATTTTCTACAAGTATTTTAAGTGGATTTTTTAAAACAATATGTACAAAAAATGTACCTGTTCTTCCCTAGATCTGTAGAATTAAGTTCTCATCTGCTCATGCAGATGTGATACTAATATAATGAATACACTATGACAAATTGGGCCAATCTTCATCCCACAAGACAGCTTAAGGTGTGTTCACCTAGAAGGCAGAGGTGTGTTTATAACCCCCAAGGCCAAGCAGTGTTACCCTGAGCTGGTGATAATAGCAGTGAGTGCCCAAGAGCATCAGTAGTGCCTGATGAGCAGCGAGACTGTTCTCCCGGCCTCTCCTACTCAGTTTACTAATGCGCACTAACACCCACTCCCCGTGTCTTCAGTGTTACTGCTGTTTGTGTGAGCTGGAGGGAAGCCTGACAAGTAGGCAGCTTCATGGCACTATACACACATCCTTCTAGGTAAACTTTGCAGCTAGCCCAGCTGGGAGGTGGCAACTGGAGGCCATTGCAGCAGCCAACGAGAGCCAGAGAGCAGCGTTTATCCTGCTCTTTTCCCATGCCTCTCTCTACAGAAAGATCCCTTAGTTCATGACATAATCCTGAAGGAGGCAAAGCATGAGTCGTGCAACTATCTGCATCGTGGATCCTGTCATTAGTGATTTTCCTTCTGCCCTGCCTATACTTCTCATGCCTGTTAGAGAGCCTTCTCTAGCACCCACTGAAGCGGGCACTGAGACTGGTGCAGAGATGTCACAGAATCACAGAATTGTCGGGGTCAGAAGGGACCTTTAGAGATCATCTAGTTCAACCTGCCTGCTGGAGCAAGATTGCCTAGAGCACATTGCTCAGGACTCAGGACATTACTCCAGGTCAGTTTTTAGTACCTCCAGAGAAGGAGACTCCACAACCTCTCTGGGGCAGCCTGTTCCAGTGCCTTCTCATCCTCAATTTTTTAAAGGAAAAATAATAAAAAATCCTACAGACAGGCCCAAATTGGTTTTAGTCTGATAAATGCGTGTGTCTCTGGAGGTCTTCTGATGCAGGAACCTTTGGAAAGCATGTGTTGTCCTTAGTAAGGAAGAAAATGCTGGAAGTTGCATTTGCATGAAGCTACAGCAGAGTCCTAAGCAGCAGCTTCTTTTTTCCCATCTTCTCTGTGCAAAATATCAGTGTAGGCCAATCACAAACTCCTCATTTTCTGCAGTGCTTGTAAATATAACATTGTACAGTAGTTAATAAGAAGAAATGGGATTGAACTTCCCTGTCAAATATGAAAGTAAGGTAATCACACAATACTGCAGAAAGGGAGAGCTTCTGTATAGAAAGGCTTTCAGCCTACATGCAAATGCCATACTGTCAGAATTTAATAGGGGAAAATAGGTTTTCATTTTAGATGAACAAGAACTCCAATTATAACCTCTTACAATTCCATCTACTGTACTCTGCGCGAATGTGTGTAACAGCAATTCAGTATATGGAATTACAGTGCTAGTTACAACATCAAGAATCTATGATTCTATGATGCTGTCCCTACAATAGAGTAGAAAATGCATTTCCATTAATCTCCCTGAATTTGTTTTTTGTAACTTGTTTGATGTGTTTTGTAGGCTTCAAGTTGCTGCACTTTTCCATAGTCCAGAAGTCAGTTTCTTTTGATAATTGATCAAAGTCCCACCTGGCTAATCTAGAGCTCTCCTGGTTTTTAAAAATTGAGGTTTATGAATAGCTAAAGAAAAGTAGTCCTGTTCCATGTTTTAACATTCCTAAAATTTGCAAGATTAGAGCACTTAATATAATGAAAGAATTGTGATAGGCATAAATGTAAGCATGAAATTTCAGTTGTCATTTTTTATGGTTTTTCTGAAGGCAGTTGCTTTGCTGAAAAGAAGTAATAGGTAGCAAAGTCAGTAAACTGTTACTGAAGTTGTATATGAAAAATCTGTTTGCAAACAAGTGCTCACAAGAGTGTTCATGCACTGAAGTTTAAAAAAAAACCCTTTTCCCAGATTTATAGATGTTTCTAAAAAGAAATCCTTTCAATTTTAGTTCTCTTTTGTTATAGTTTGGAATCACAATTAGAGTTTATTATAAATTTATGTTAACGACCTGATGCATCTTCCTATACTATTTGTGTAAAAACAACATTGCTTTTTACCAAGATGGGCAAATTTGTTGCATTCAAATCTGTGCAATTTTAAGGTACTAAGTTTCTATCTTGACACCTAAGCCACTTTAAGACATTAAGTTTGTGTCCATTTAATCATAATACTGAATTTTACAAACTGTGGCTCAGTCCTGGAAACACCCAGGTGCCTACAGAGTGAAAAGGTTGATGTCTGAGACAAGATGGGAAGGAAAATTACTCCATTTTACTTTTCAAAGGAAGACTCTATTGTATAAAGTAGCTATGATATGATAACTACTTGTACTAAAACCTTCCTGTAAACCTTCCCTGTTTACAGTCAAATTCATTGATACTTATGGTATTTTTCTGTAAGGTTTTGAGATATTAACATAGCAGATAATAATTGTCTGTCAGCATTAACTTCACTTGTGGCTGCCTGTGTTCTTAAGCTTATGTCTATTATTGTGTTGATGAAAAGTTGCCCTTTGAAGCCTCATGTGAAGACCAGCAAATACTGAAGTTATACCGAGATTTAACAGTTAGAACAATGCTTGACTCATTCATTTGCATATTTGCTAAATGTGAGATATAATTTTACTTGTAGTTTAACAAGATTTGATATGCAAGTTCTTGAAAAGGACTAGTTAAAACTTTGTGTCTTTTTTCTCTGAGGTTCCTTGCAGAATAGAACTGTCTGTAAAAGATTGTCTGCTACTGCAGTCTACAATGTTAGTGTGTATTTCTGTTGTAACAGCAAACAAAAGCAGTTGGCTCAGGAAACCCATGTACCCAACTACAGGTTTGTCACTTGCGTAACCTGACAGCATTGGTGTGTTTGTGTAGGTCTGCAGTTGGTTTGCAGAGGGTTTTTGTATTTAAAAAATATATAAATATATATATATATCATATCAACACCGTTCATTACATATATATCTATTTCATTATCTCATAACTTTTTTAACAGTACATCAAATGTAATATCTGTAGAGTAATACATAGCTACAATAGATTAAAGGCTGTAAGAGTATTGTTTATAAGATATTCCATCAAGTTCATACCTGGAAAAATAATCCATGTCTGGGCTTTGTGATAAAAATAGCAGTGGCATATATTTTGATCACGAACTAAACTAAAATTCAGCAGTCTGTCAACACTGTTGATCTATTTCTGAATGACATTTAATCTGGTAATGGAAGGCACAATTTTTTTAAATTTTTTTTTCCTTCCCATGCTTAACTGGAACAATTTTTTTCAGGTGCTAAGTACTTGTGGCTCCAAATAAAACTAAATGCCTTGTCTGGCATAAACGGAGAATTCTGCTTCAGTCAGAAATGATCTTCAACAAGTCCTTTTTATTGCAGAGATGACCGTCTGCCCTTATAAGCTCTTGACAGTGCTATTTTAGGATGGTTTCACTGGTTAGCTCTGGAATGATCGGAACACATCTTAACAGCAATAAAAAACCTGATCTAAAACAAGTGTGCTTAACTGTAGCTCTGACATGCTGCTAGACAATTCAAAATCTTATTATATTTGCTTCAGAGGAAAAAACTATGGAGAAAGTAATGTGAAAGAACAGTGGAAGCGGCATTTAAGGCACGCTGGCAGACTTTTTAATTCCAGATTAAGCTTTACTGTCTGAGTGCCAGTGCACTCACTTCCTTGCCATAAAAAGATCCTGTCTATCTCTTCACTTTAGTTGATTGCTGGAATGTAGAGAAAATGCTCACCAATGGAGTGAGATACAAAATGAAGTGCTGCAGATTAGCACAGTCAGAATTTGGAGTGCATGGTGACTTCTGTCTCTGAGAAATTTTCCTTTTAGGCATTTAAATGGGACTTGCAGCAGAGAGATTGTGTTTTTTTTCATTTTGTTTACTTAATGGCAATGTTAATTTTATTGGTAGGGAAATATGTTTGAGGGCAGAGTGTGCTTTTCACAAAATGAGTGTTTTAACTTGTCTCACAGTAATCAGTGCTTGGCTCGACCATGTTGTGCCCTCATCCAGTCTAAAATTACCAGGAAAAATGTAAGTAAGGGGAGAAACTTCTCCAGATTTATCCTTCTCTTTCTACTCTTAACTGGGCTTTCGAGTTAAGAAATAAGCATGCTTGGAGAATTTGAACAAGAAATAATTAAAGAACCGATCAAACGCAGCATGTGTCACAGAGGGTAACTGATACTGTCTTTTAGGAACAGCTGAAGTGTGGCCAGAGATCTCGGCACAGACAGCTTCAAGAGGAAAAAAAAAATAATCCCCAAATCTGAATCATACTTTATGACATAAATGTGAGTGTTTTTTCCAGCTAAGCAGAAGGGTTTTGTACATGCCATTCTTCACCAACTCCCACTGAAACAGGAACTTATTCTGGAATCTCGGAGAGCTGGATGGGGCGTGCTGTTCCGAATGGATGCTGCAGTGCTCCTCAGTGATCACTTAGCAGGGGGGTGTGTCAGTACGAGGCATGCAGGACAGCCTCTTGCCACAGGTGGCAAAATGGCACGTTTTACCTGTTTACGCTAAATAGAGGTGCTATTTTTGTTCACTGCTGAACTGAATCATCACTAATTTTGCTGAGCTGCTCTGTCCTGTGGAATAGAAACCTCGTAATGAGGCATTAGGTTTAGTTTGGTTTTGCTGTAGCCAAGTTTAGGTTAAAAGTTTGTCAGTTTTCTCTTTGTGGGTTTTTTCAGTCCTGCCTGAAAGGAAAAAAGAAATGCAACAAACTATGTTGTAAGTGCATGTCCTTTTGCATAGGTGTGAATCTTCATTTGCTTGTTTTAACCACATTGAGCCATTGTAAGTTTGTTCTGTTACATATCACTGTTCCAGATTTTGTCAGTTTTAATGAGAAGATTTACATTATTATGGATGCTGTAATGTGATATGAAAAGATGTAAACAGTGGCTGTGTCCTTCAGTGATTTAACTTTGGCTGTGTGCATGGTCTTTCCTGAGGGATGCTGAACACTTGCAACTTTTTTTTTTACTTTAGTGTAAAAAGTGGCTACTCAGGACCTCTGACAAGCATGTCATAAATCTACTTGAAAATAGCCATGATCTTCAGAAGCCTAATTCTTGGCACAGTTTGGAGCTATTGACAAAGTAAAGTTGATAATCTCTGTGTAAATTCTCCAGTGTGCAATTAAGGGCATAGTTTTGAGTATTTCAATAGTCAGAATTATTTTGACCCTGAAATATGCTATAGTACATCTCCAGACTTCCTTCTTCCAGAAAGCATTGCCTTCAGTTTAATAATACCAAAACTTCAGAAACAAAAGCATTTTAAACTCAGTTTTTCTAGCTAGTCTTTGTACAATTTGGATTGAATGGCTCCTTTTTCCCATCCCTGATCATATTTTCCTTAGCACTACTTGTCTATAATGATGCACTCAGTGATTCAGACCTATTAAGGAGGTTATTACAGCAGTGGAATAATTGTCATTTGAACTTACTCAGAAGCAAATACAAATACCTATAAATAAGCAAAATTCACTTACTTATCTATCATTGCAGTGATATCTAAAAGCCAAAAATACAAATGAGGGTGGATGTTAGAAGACAAAAGATAGGTTTGTTTACTCAAATTCATGAGATTCTGCTTCACAGAACATTAAAAATAAATTCTGTAAAGGGAGCACACTTAACAGGAGACGAGAATGGGATGGAAGTTGGGAAATGAACTGGATTGGGTACATATCATTATTGGAAGAGTTTCTGTAAATCACCAAGTATGGACTCTCTGCATCTCTGGATTGTCCTTTTTCTTTAATTTTAACATTGACCAAATAGCTTTTAGCAGGGTCAAGGAATGTGCAGTGCTTATTCATTCTGTGAGAGTTGGTACTTGAGGTGCAACAGGGCTCATTAGTATGGAGTCCTAGGTAACAAGAACACTTGAAACATCATAGCAGTTGAAATGAATTGACCTGTATTCCCTTCAGGGTGGAGCAGACACCAAGAGCATCCCAGTACTTATTGATCTGGTTTTGGACAGTTTCCAGTGCAATAGATTTGCCCAATTTTCAGAGTACTTTCTGTTGCATACTGAGGATTTTAGTAACATGTACAGTGCCTAAGTGATTGCAAACCCCAGTAGGATAAAATTAAAGCCTTTTAAGACTGAGCTCTCTCGTGAGATGCTTTGAAATGGTAGGGATGAAATCTGGAAAAGATGTACAATATATTGATGGTCAAGCATAAATTTCTTGAGTGTACTAAGAATCTGTTTTTATAACACCCTTCAAATGGAACTAAAGTGGAAAAATAGGCAGATAGGAGGAGGATCTAGCCTTCTTTGAAAACATTGAAGACATGCTATCAGGTTTTTACTGGTGGGTGATTTCTCTGACGAAAGCAAAGGATCCTTGATGGCCATTCATTTTGCTCTTTGATAATTCCCCTGAAAGGTCTGGGCAGTACAGTAGTAGCCTGTAAACAGTAGTTCGCAGAGCATCAAAAATCAGGGAAATGTGGACTCAAGAGAGCAGGTATTCCCCATTTGGAGGTGTAGTCTACACACTCCTCAGTTGCCAGGGATAAGCATATGCTTGCTAGTGGTGATGACTGTGAGAAAAATTAGATATATGGTTTTATTTATTAACACTTAAGTTTAAAAAAAACAAAAACCAAACTGCTCCATTATTGAGAAATATGCTGCATACAGATCAGTCAGAAGACCTAAATGCTGGTTAGCTCCTAGAAACGAAGAAAAACAAGAAAATTCAAGCTGTAGTTCTAGCAACTACACAGATTTGCAGTCCAAAAATGCAATTTGGATGATGTTGTTAAAGTGAGATCTCTCATACTGGACCTCTGTTTTCATGTTTCTGGTGCAAGCAAGAGGCTCTCCTAGCAGATTGCAAGACAGAACTGGGAAAATAGACTCAAATACTGGCTGTGGTTTGTCTCCGTGTCTGTGCTGTGATTTCAGTGTCATTGGGGAAACATTTGAATTTCATTGTCTATTCAGCAAACATAATATAGTTATTGGAATGTTTCATTAAATACTCTTTAAAAACCTCTCTTTTTTTCAGTTTTCCCTTCTCCTGTTCTAAAAGTAGATAAAATAATTTTGACCACGTGTGGTTTTCAAATTCTTGTGAAGATGTATTTGGTCGAAGAAGATGTTGCATTTCTCTCAGAAAAGTATTCTCTTTGAGTGAAGGTTTAATCTGAGTTGATGGAATTAAACAGAGATTCAGTACTGCTTAACAAACAAGGATCGATTATACAAGTATAAAGGCACAGTACTCTTCCTTTTTCTGAAAGCCTTTTCTAGGTTGAATACCTCTGTTCAATGTAGAAGATGACTTGACTGGCTTGTAGTGAGCTGTAGCTAAATTGTGCATAATGAGACAGGCAGTTGTGTGATGGAAGCATTTGTATGTCTGTATGAGTGAGAAGGGAAGGAGGGATGGATTTTAGCTTGTTTAGAAAATAAAATGCATCATTAATCTAAATATGACAGTAACATAAGCTGTGAGAGCCTTCTTCCAAACAAGCACGCTATGAGCCTGCTTTGTTTGCTGCTCCCTGCCAGCTGTAGTTGTGGTTTTGCCTAACTCCTGGTTGGATGGACCTATCACTGCCTCTGCCAGAAAAAAGGCATTGCGGGGTAAGACTGTCTGAAAAACATCCACTGTTAATCTGCTTGGATGCTGTTTAGTGGGATTGAAGGGGTGGAGAAGAGAGGTGCCAGCTAAATCTGAACACTGTGGAGAGACTTTGTATCCTCTGCCTATTAGGAGGAGAAGTGCGTGTTCAGTAGTGATGTGGCAGAGCTGGTGGAAGAAAAGGATTTGACAAGAAAAATCTGGCTGTCAGAGCTGGTTTTGTTTCATTTTTATTTTTGTTGGGAGTGATCTTCAGAATTATCACCATTCTATTTTGCTTCCCTTCTTCAAAAGCTAGGTGCAAAGGCAGTTACAGGACAGAATATGAATACCTAATAATTTCATGTATTCATCACCATGCCACTTTGTGTCTGTGGTAGTTTTGTCCCTTCCCTAAATAGATGTTTTTCCTTTAAACACTCTGCAACTTTTTTCTTTTTTTTTTTTAATAACAAACAGGTCATGATCAAGAGATTGAAAAAGGTAACATACAAAGCAGACAGCAGTTATGTATAAGAAAATGCGTGGAGAAATATACATAGAAGGAAGTTTTAAAATAGACTGAATATAAATACAGTGGAAGCAGAAGAGGCTAAACTGCTGCCAGGAGGATAATTATATAATTGATGCATTTGTCTATGAGACTGCTTTTTCTGTGGTCTGGTATATAAATCCACTAATGAGGTAGGTCTCAGTCCCAGAATTTGGTCTCCTCTTCCATGTGTAGGCTTTAGATATACTTAGCTCTATGAGGAATATGCCCGCAGCCTTTTGGAAATCAAATGCAACTCTTCTAGGTAATGATCTCCATATCTTGCTGGTTTCTGGGCCACACTGCTACATTCAAAGGAAGATGGCAGTGGGAATTGTGACAAACAGAAAGAGAATGCTGTGCAGCTACCCTTTCGCCTCTTCTATCCAACAGCCGTTGTGCTTATTTACACTTGTTTTCTTGATTGCTTTTGCAACTGAGTTATCATTGAGCCTCCTTTGCCAATTAATCTTCATCTCATGGTTAAGCAGAAACTGATCTTATAGGCAGATTAATGTGCGGGTGAAGTTCTTGAAGGTCAGAGGAAAGGATGAGGCTCATAGGCGTGTGATTGGAAGAATTCAGGTGGTTTTGCTGTTGTGTCACACTGAAGTACTGGCACTTTGAAAAATAATTGAGTCTAAGCTGAATAATGTATTACCAGGGACCACTGAGATGACTGAAAATTAACTTTATCATTCTGTTTCATTTGAAGATTATCCTTTTTTTTTTTTTTTTTCCTTGCTCTCTTAGTTTTCTGGTATCTGAGTTCTCTTAATGTCTTTCTGCTTTCCTTATAACTTTGTTCCCTTCTTGAGTGCACACACGCACACACATGAAAGGATGAGGCTCATAGGCGTGTGATTGGAAGAATTCAGGTGGTTTTGCTGTTGTGTCACACTGAAGTACTGGCACTTTGAAAAATAATTGAGTCTAAGCTGAATAATGTATTACCAGGGACCACTGAGATGACTGAAAATTGACTTTATCATTCTGTTTCATTTGAAGATTATCCTTTTTTTTTTTTTTTCCTTGCTCTCTTAGTTTTCTGGTATCTGAGTTCTCTTAATGTCTTTCTGCTTTCCTTATAACTTTGTTCCCTTCTTGAGTGCACACACGCACACACATTCATGCACACATCACAGAAGAATGTTGAGAAACTTCCAAGTTCCAGAGCTCCATCATTTTCTTTCAAAGGGGCAGGAAGATAAGAGGATACTCAGGATTTCTCTTTCGTCCTTTGCTTCTGTTTCCATCTCACCATTCTTGTCCCAGGCAGGAATCCCACAAAGCAGTGTTTCTTTGCTTACGGTTACAGCCACCTCTGAAGACATTAATATTGCAGCAGCCTGCTGCCGGTGGAAACTGTCTCCCAGATCCCCATTCAGTGAGTAGTGTGTCTCCAGCATGGTCCTAGGGCTTATCACCAACAGACACATTTTGATGAGTTTTTTCTACTGTAGGTTCTTAAGAGAATAATAATTAATAACTAATAGCAAGACTCAAACATATTCCTGTGTCTTGAACCTCCATATATTTGTGTGCTAATTTATGTTCCCAAGTGACAATTAAGAGGCTTCAAATCTGGAAATGCTGTATTTTAATAGGTAAATTTAAAATAATTAAAAGTGTTTTGCAATTGGCATACTTCAGACAAAAGCATGAAGAAGCCTAGTTTAAAGGTACAGACAAGAAGTTCCAGATGTGTATGCCAGAGTAACGCATGATTGTGCAATACATACCTGAAGAAGAGATCCCAATGAGATGGGACAGCATCTGTTCACTGAACCAAAAGGGCCTGCTTTTCTGCTCTGCCTGGCTTTGCTTTGCCTCTTATTGCATCAGAGCTGGCATTTAAACCTTTACTTGAGGTATGATTCCTTAGTTATGAAAAGGCATAGATCTTGAAAAACAAGTGACAAACCATTAAAAGATCATTAGACTGCCAGAAGACATGAGTTACATGTGTGCAGCCTCAGGTGGGAAGCACATATGGTCACTTAAGTGTTACTTGACTCTGGGAGCAGGATTCAGTCACTTAAACAGATTTCTAGTGCCCTTGTAGGCACTGTAGCTGCCCACTGCTCTCCCAGAGGTCCTGTGTCATACCTGCCTGCCCTGCGCTGGATTCTAAAATACCCTAGGGGAGTGTAAATTAGCTCTGGGCACATCTCTTCAGGTGGCAGAAGGAAGTTGCTGGGGAGGCTACTGGAAGAATTGCCAAGGGAGGGGCAGCAATGAAAGCACAGCTAGAGCACGTGAGAAGGGGGATGTGGATGAGGCAGTTAAAAAAAAACAGTGTAGGTGCTAAGGAGCAGGCACATAGTTAAAGTAACTTAAAATACAGGAGCCTGATTTTTAGCCACTGACATGTGTTTCTTGACAGAAAATCACGGTAGCTACTTTTGTCTTGCAGTAACAGAAAAGTAGTTCAGGCTGGATTTGTCTTTCTGTAGGTCTTTCCTATGTATAATATGTTGCTGTTCTGTGAATTAGGTTTATAGACAAAATTCCTCTCCAAAGGGCTTACAGTCTGCAGAATCACTTATTTGTCAATACTGTACATGATTAATATGGTTTAAATTGTTTTGAAGTAGATTGGTCTTGGCATAAAGAGGTATTTCTAAGGAAGTATAAAGCCAAAAATAGAGGTAAAGAAAATACATGCAGCAGAGCTATGACTGGAGAGTCATTAGCAATGATGTCTCTAACTAGGCCACACTTTAAAAAATAACAATCCAAATGGGAAGAAAAGTAACATATGTATGCTGCAGCAGGAAGCAGTATCTGGATAAGCTCCTAAGAAGCAAGTGCCAAGCTTATGAATTTAAACAAAAGGTTCATGCATTTAAAAGTCTGGCTGTAGACAGAACGACTGGGGAGTAAGTCAGCTTGGTGGCTGGAAGCTGGAGATGGGCACTGGTCAGGATGGAGTCAGGCCAAGGCAGTGCTGCTCAGCATGACTGGCAAACCCACCCTTTGCAGCAGCCCAGCCTGGGCAGGGGACCCCCAGATGAAGAGGCGAGGACCCCGGAAAGGGTGTTTTACAGGACTGTGGCTGCAGAAGGCTGGAGCTTGGCTGTGGCTACCAAGCCCTGTGCTGGCAGCCCTGCTGCAGCCTCGGCAGGTGGCCTGGCCTGGCCCTACCCTCCCTCACCCAGTGCTATCTTGGGCATCTGTTTGATTTGGCTAAGCCTAAAGCTCACACCAACTTATACCCAGTGAATTACTCACTATTACTCTTAATGAGTTGTCGAGAGCTAGATTAGCTCAGATCATAGCCAGCCATATGTGGTCAGTACCTTTGCATTCTTAACTTTGTAAAGAAAGAAGACTGTTAAATAGGTGTTTCTTCTGGCAGTAAAAAGACATTTTCCCTTTTAGCACTGCCATAACATCCTCCTTTACAACTTCAGCATTTTTTAGTTACAGCATCAATTACGAAGTAATGTCTGAAAGTTCTGCAGCTTTTCAATAATATGGTGATTTCCTTCATCAGGGGAGTCCACTGCAGTAGGAACCAACTCCTCCTGCTCCAGCATCTGAAAGTGAAAAAGAAAAGAGGCCCATTTTGGTTTGCAAGTGTCCACTGGTATTCAGGCACCCAGGAGCAGGTGTCTCTGTGCCTGGAGAAGTGTCCCATCTCACACAGTGAGCTGATGTGCCGACACAGTGTCATGGCTGAAGAATAATTTAGACTGCCATGAGAAGGAAAGATGGATTAAAACTTTTGCAATTGATCAAATTAGTTACTCAGCACATTAAATCAAGATCCATAAACAAGTATGTAACAGAACTTATTGCAGATTGCAGGAAAAAACATATTGCTGGGAATAGTGCTTGGGAAAATAAAGGCACTATGACTGAGTTTTAAATCTGCTTTGCAAGGGAAATTTTGATACTTTGAGTGCTATTGTTTCTTGACAATAAGGTGTATTAGACAGTGTCTTAATATTCATGTATCGGTGACATTACTAACCTTGTGACAAAAAAAAATAGATCTGCTTAAAATAACCACTTTTGAAAAAGGAAACTGTCTCTTTACATTTGTTATGCTGTTATTATTTCATTTTTTTTATTAATACATTCCATGTACCTTTTTTCCTAAACATGAGGATAGTATGAAGCTCTCCATACAATAGTTTATCCTTTCTAAGTGATCATTTAAATGTACTGAACTGTTTTAATTTCTATGCTCATACCTTATCTGCATACTTTGTTACCCTTTTTGCTGTGTGTTTAAGCATTTTGTTTCATTTTGTTTGCTCTGGATATATATTGAAAGAAATCTTCAGTTTCCTTAGCCATGGATTGATTTGATTACCCTCTCTTGACTGGTTTTCCCTTTTTTTTTTTTTTTCTCCAATTAAACACAGACATCATATTAATGTGTATTCTTTCTAGTGGTTTCCCCCTTGAGAAATTCCTGCAGAAGAGCTCGTTGCTTCTGCCACCGCCTCTCCAACATGTCATTTGTGAAGTTCCTGGGTTTTTTGGGTTTTTTTGCTAATATTACAGTCATGGATAAAAATCACTTACAAATTCTGTTCCTGTCCTTGACAAGGTGAAATTATTAAAACTCCTTTACAGTCTGTAAGAGGAGACATCTGGAGATGAAGTCTAGTGCTACTAAAACATAAGTAAATTTGTCTACTTGTTACTGATCATTGCTGTCGGGTGAGAAGACCTGTGATAGATGTTTTTATCTCATCTAAGAATTTATTAATCTGAATTTTAACCAGCATTAGTATGAGCTGAAAGGAGGAGGGAGACACGCATGCCAAAACAATGACATGCCGGGGAAGTTCATGTTGTAATTAAACATGTGAAAGGAAAAAAAACATCCATGATTACAAAAGTAGGCAGGTATCAAGACAAGTTAACTGAATGTCAAGCTGTCCAACTTCGACTAGCAGAAGCATCAGTATTTACACAGAGGATGTTTTGGTTTTGTTTTTCTTTTGTTTTTTGGTTTTTTTTTAGTTCATGTTTATATAAAATAAGGTATTTTCTTAAGCAGTTCACAGAAGTTTTGAACTTTCCATTTCAGTGCTTTACAGAAATCTTTTTTCACACTCAACACCTTTAAGGGAAGATGCTATAATGTGACTATTTTAGAAACCAGGGGCAGTGTTGCAGAGGACAAAGCTGTTGCAATAGTCCTCTGAATTTTGAGTGTTAAATAATTCCCTGAATTTAAGTAGTAGTGAAGCTAATTATTCTCTCTTAAATATATTAAGGTCTCTGGTTCCTATATATAGTTTTTTTCTTTAAATAAAGAAAAAAGTTAAGAGATACAATTTTAATTAAATATGAGAGATTTTGATTTGTCTATACATGATTCTGTTTATATAGCATTGCTTATATTTGGAGAATGACTGCAGGAATGTCAGAAAGTAAAAGGAGAAAAGTTGGAAACCATTTTTTTTTTACTGTTTCTTTACCTTCCTTACCCACTGTATTTCACTCCACTGTTACCTATTTTATTGTAACTGTCCATTTCAAAATATTCTTTTACCTACACTGATTTAGTCCATCCTCATATACTTCATTTTCAGGCCTCCAACCCTTTGAAAATGCAGGGGTTTTAGCCCTCAGCATTCTAATTTTCATCAGTTATGTTCATCTTTCCAACCCTCAAAGTGACATAAAAAACTGCTGTAGGTTTTTAATTTGTTACTTTCTTGTGTGAGACTTGAAAGACATCCTCAGCTTTTGCTTTTTTCTTAAGGCTTTTCTTTCTTTCTTTTTTCCTCAGGAAAAGCTCTGAGGTCCAGAAACATATTCTAAGGAAAGTCGAGGTTCATACATAGTTAACACACTTAATGTGTCCTCACGTCCTCTTAGCACTCTTGTCTAGCTGCTTGACATTCAGATCATCTTTTATCTGATTACTTGTTTTCTGAGAAAAGATGGATGGCTTCCTCTCAGCCCCATCACTGTCTTTAGACAAGCCCAGCACCCTCACTCCTTTAAGAGGTTGCTGGAGCATCGCACACGGGCACCATCCCACAGTCCTTGAGTGCTTTGTTATCCATCACACAGGACTACTCAGAGCTTCAACAAGGTGTGAGGATGTACAGCTTCTGAGGCAGAATACTAAACAAGTGAGATTTTATTTCAGAAAAGACTTGTGGAGCTGTGTATCCTCCAGTCTACTGTGTAGTGATGTTTGCATGTGGGGACGGGTGGGCGCATGTCAGTGTCAGGAGGGAGAAAGCAAAACCAACAACTTGTTAAATATTTTCATGAGTTTTCCAGACTTCATCAGACCTTCCATAATTGTCAGGTATTCCAGTTATGTTTATGAGAAATTAATCAAACCAAATAGGTGCAATTTCTGGGTATATTCAAGATTTTCAGTACTTTTCCACAATATGATTCCAGGTCATAAGATTAACTATGCTTGTTGCAAAATCCCAGCAGAAATTAAAGACAGTAACTGTACTGTGTTGTCAGCCTTGTCTTTTCCCTCTCAGTCATTTTATGTGTTTCTCTGAAGCTTTTCTTTTTTAAACCATCTTGTACATTGAGGAAATGAAACTTCCCAATTAAGCATGAAATAGTCCCTTTGTCAACAATAACTTATTATGATTCTGCTGTGTTATGGATATGTATTGTCTCTGAAAGATGAGTTGTTGTTTTTCTCTGAGAACTCACTCTATCACACTTTGTATGTGGTAGGAAAAAGCTCTTGTAAGTTTTCCCTTTCTTCTTTTTCTCCCCCAGTGGAGCACTTATGAATTATTTATCCAGAACTCTCAGAAGACAAGGCATAAAAGAAAAAGAGTACCTGAGTACCCTAGATTTTCATTTTGCAATGCTTTTCTCTAAAAAAATTCCTGAAGTGATACACACATCCAGGTCTGTGAAAAGCACTATCAAATATACAGTAAGTGATCCTGGGAAGATCCATGTGTGCTTTAAGTGCAAGAGCCACTGACTTCAAAAACACAGCTGCTAGTAATAAGCATTCTATATGAACCCTCTTACGCTTATTATAAAAGACATAATGTGGAAGGAAGCTGTGCTTTTTTTAATTTTGACAGTCTATAGTTGTCTTTTCTCTTGATTTATTCCCTTATTTGTCTTCATCTTTTAATTATTCCTTGCTTGATTGTGCTTGCATGTGGAAACCTGTGATGGTTAATGATGGTAATAAAGAGAAAGCAAATAACTATGCATACTTGAAATCTCAGTTGTTCTGCTATGACCAACATTTCCAATACAGCCTTATTTTCAAAAGAGCTTGCTTGATGGTGAAGTCTTTTAGAATGTTACTTTGCGACTTTATGCTCGGTTGTGTCATATATGAGGCCTAATGTTTTTAAGACTTTGTTAAAACAGGAAAATAAGGAAATCGGGGGGGGGGAAAGGAATTTAAGATTTTTCTCATCTTGATACAGAATATAATTTCTGATGGCAGCCTGACATCTCTTAGTCTAATGATCTTTTTGCAGAAGGAAAGTCGTAAGTGGAAACAAAATAAATTATGAAGATTTTGTCTTGGTACAGGTGTTTTTGTATTTCCATATAAGTTAGTGTCAAGGTTCAAATGTGATAGAGAGTTGTCAGCATTTGTACCACCTTGCTTGTTGTTGCTGTTTTGTGCTTCAGAAATTCAAATGAAGACATAGAAATTTTTATTTCTCCTAACACAAAAATCTTAAATGCTCTCAGCTCATAAATGATATATTTGGCCCTTTCAATTTTTAACTATTATTCAAGGAGATTATGAAGAAAATTTCTAGTATCTGAGAGGGAGTCCTGTTGCTATTGAATCCTATTGCAAATTGCATTTTATTGCTATATTTTTTTCCTGCTGGAAAAGTGCCCTGTGGTAGATGTAAAAATATTGGTAGAGGACTTGCTTCTAGACAGCACAGAAAAGTATTTCCTTCTTAGTGTAATTTTACAATTAAAGGTTTTTCTTCTCATTCATCTAATGAATTTTGTTGACTCAATGGTTTCAGAGTACTTCAGTTACAAGACTTAAGATTCAGAAAAGATTTTCTACCATTAGAGCATAACGTGATAAACGATCATAATGTGTATTTGTATATTTAATATGGTTCATAATATGTCGGTTGTGAGTAGCAATCTTTGTAATTAAAATTATAGTGATGTTCCCGTCATTGTTTTCTATGTCTGGATCCACTCCTTGTTTGCCTCTCCTCTCTGAAAAGCCTGATCAAAGCTACTATTAAAAGGCCAAGTTCTGCTGTATCTTATTTTGAAGGATAAGTGATTTAGGAACAAGGGACTAATGTTCTTTTAATCTAGAATATGAAAAACATTTTGTTTCAGATTTAAAAAAAAAACAAAACACAAACCGAACCTTTGTATGTCAATATGGATTTGTTTTGATAGGAAAATGCATGGAAATGGCAGAACATTTCATAGAAAGTTTTGCAGAAAGCTTAATTTTTCATTCTCCAGCAATATAATGCTGGATAAGAATTTTTTCAGTCTATTTTGGCATAGTTGATTCATTCTACAGGGAACAAAAAAATTTTTAGCTGTCTGATCTGTCTCCATATCCATGAATCCTCATACTAGTTGTTTCTGCTCCTATATTTAATGACTTTTTATTTAAAGAAGAATGAAGAATACTCTTTCTCGCAAAAAATATAATGGTACTGATATAAGTTCTAACCAATTTTATGAGATGGGCTCTAACAAAGTTACTCAGGTCTAAATGCAGTATGAGGCTAGACATCAAAGAGAAGTAAATATGCTAATACTTGAAATCTGTTTAGAAGGAAATATGTTGGTTTTACTTAAATATACCTCTATTTTATGTTAATATATAATGTGATTCTAATAAAACAAACTAATATAATGTAATCCATTACATGTGTACCTGTAGCTGGGATAGAAGGTGTTTGTTGTTAGTTTGTTGGTACAATAATACCAATGAAATTATACTTTTCTTTCTCCCATACACTTTTATGGATGCAGTAAGCTGTAACCCTGTACAGCAGCCAAGATTTATAAATGGACTACAGCAAAAGGACTCAATGGTGGAGAAACGTGTGGTTTGTGCTTTGTCTCAACAGAGAAAACTGGCCTTTTAAGTCAATCTTCCTAATAACAGGATGATGGGATGAAAGCAGGCAGAGAAAAGGGAAGTATACTGTTTTAGTTTGTTCATTGGATGCTTGGAAAGTGATTTTTGTTGCTTTTATAGTAAATCTAGGAAAACATGTACAGAACTATTTACCAGTTCACAACAGTGTAGCTGACAGAAACACAAAGGTAGGGTAAATCATTTCTTATTAGTCATAAAATGTAATATTTTATCACCTGCTTGATGCTCAATAGCTAGTCAGTCTCTCAGGTTCCTCCTGGAGCACAGCAGGGGTGGCAGGATTAGGCCCAGAATTCGAACGACACCCTTATGGTCTGGTTAGCTGCAGCATTATGGTTTAAATGGAAGTCAACCCATCTGGTACTTTCATCCTGCATCAAAAGCTCTTTCTTGAAAACTGTTACAAGAAAGAATAATTAGATTGTCTAGTTTAGTACAGGGTATTGAAGTGGAAAACTGTGCCAAATACTTGTGCAGCTATGGAGGAGAACAGTGGTCAAAGTGACATGATCTCAAGGTCATTTCTCAAATTTGACTTAGCAGAAGTTGGACAAGTCTTTGCTGTGCAGAGTGCTTTGGCTTTTTGCACTTTAGGGAACACTGGACATACTAAACACCAGATTCCTAAATAGCACTGCAATGACCTTCAAAAAGTAAAACACTGAAAATATGTTTACAGTTAATGTTTTTAGAGATCCTGTTGTATCACAATGGAGTGTATGATGAAAAACATCACTGAATACATCTCTTAAAAATTTTCATAAAATATACCCATTAATATCTCAGAACTTCTGTCAGCCTTCCATTTCCTGACTATCAACAAAACTTCATTTGTTAGCATCCAATTTCTATGCAGGTCACAGAAGCAACAACCTCTCTCTTTTTCTATTTCTTTTTTTTTTCCCCTTCTGTCTTATGGATTTACTTGTATGAAATGCATTATGAAGGAGATCCACAAAAGATGAAAACGTAAAACATTTTGCACAAGGTGTGATCAAAATCCTTTTTCAGTCTAGCTGCCTCCAGACTCACTGCCTACTTTGTCCTGCTAGACTATTCAGACCAGAGGACGAAACTGAAGAATTAGGTTGAGAAAGTGACCAGGCTGCTCCCAATTTTCTGTTCTGTTGAACCAGTGCCCTGAAAGTGAAGGGACTTAAACACTTTCCTTGAGAACTTATTATTACATGCTCCTTTGGTATTAGGTTTTGCATCTCCCTTTGGCTTTCACCACATGCAAGGAGCCTCAGCACTGAAAGATTTTATTTTATAATGTGTTATAGAGGAAAAGTAACTTATATATGGGGATGAAGAATCCTGTGCAATAAATCTCTTTGGCTTAAAAGAAGAGGATGGCAGTTTACCTGCCTGTGATGGTTCTGATTTCATTATGTTTTGATTGCTTAATCACCTTAAAGAAAAAAAAATGCAGTGATGCAACACCTTAATCAGAGTTGAGGTATCTTGAGAACTTGGATGATCACATTTTGAAGAAATACTAGTATAGAAAATCTTGAAGGCAACACAGATACACAGAAGTGGGGGAGGGGGGGTGTCAATTAGCAACTTGGGCTTTTCCGCAGTTGCTACTTACACGTGGATCCTCAAATGCAGAATGCCTTAGCCCTCGTGCCTGAGGCACTTGGCAGATGTCTAGCAGAGGTTTATCCTGGATTTCTTCTAGCTTAGACTGAAATTATCATTAAAAAAATTATTGACCAAGAAGAGGATGGACTAGAACCCCAGATAAAATTTTGGGGACCTACAGATACGTCTAAAATGAAATAAGAACATCTCAACTACAGGAGACGTGAGCACAATATGGTGATCCCAAGTGTCTTTTCCAACCTGAATGGTTCTATGATTCTATGATAAGAGAGGCTGTTTTGGACTAGCTCTTAAAATCAATTTCGGAGATCTTTGAAAATTTGGCTGTCAGTGGGATCTTTCTGCTTGAATAAGGACTTAATCTTCAGGGGCTGATCATGTTCAGATCCAAGGATTTGGCTCAGAACCTGGTTTGTATGCTAATGATACAAAAATGCAGGAACTTTGCAGGTTCTTTGCAGCCAGGAACAACTGAACTTTATAGTTATGAAGAAATCAGCCAGGCTTCCACTAGTTAAGGTGCAGTGGAAGAAAAGCTGCACACATGGATCTTGACTCTGTTTCCATTGAAGAATAGGAGCTGGCTTGTTTTTCCTTTCAACATTGGAAATTAGTGTCTCACAGATCTTTGAGCTCTGGAAAGCATTGCCAGAGATTTTTGGGGCGGTGGTTAATATTTTTTAAAGCTATTTAGTTGCCTGATGTGATTGCAAGAGTATGTTTCTGAATCACTAAAGGCATCAGACAGAAAATCAGTTACACAACTCTAGCTAAAATGTTTCTGTCATTTTAGAGCTGGTTTTATGACAGTATAAAAAAAATCAAAACAACAAACCAAATTGTTTAATCCAATGTTGCCTGTAATTTTTGTATGTCAAGGAACCACAACATCCTTAGGAAGCTCTATGTTTGTTTGTCTTTTTATTAACAAGCTGTTGGCTAAATCAGTTTCCATTGTTGAATGGCTAACTCAGATATCTATGATGTGGGCACAGGGCAGTTCCTTTAATGGCTGCATAAGAAACATGTGGCCAAATAACTGAACATCTTTTGTAAAAGGGAATTTCTGGGATTAACGGTCGAGGATTCTGACTAATTGCAGGCAGTAACTCTTAATGATTGCCAAATGCGGACCTGTTTGCCTCTCTCTCTAGCCCCTCCATAAATAAGTTGCATGGATGATGTTCTGGTAGGTGGTTTTGTACTGTAGCTTGAAGGTCACTTTTCTGGCTGCTCTGTTTTATTTCACACATCTGGGCAAATCATGCACACAACAGGATGTCAGTGCTGTTACTCAGCTGTAATCTGGTGGCCCTACCTATCCACCAGATCAGTTCCTTAGGCTGTACTTAAAAAAATCTTGTACTTACTGCTCTGTGTTAGACAACATTGTAAACTGTTTAGTCAGTATTTCTCCATTCTTCAGAATTTCAGAGATTCTGTTCTTAGGTGCCTCCCATGCCCTCCAGCACATAACATGACTGCCTAAACAAAGGCAAAAAGGTTGGTACTAACAACTTAGGGTCTGGATCACCACATTTCTAGTTGTAGCTGGATTTGATGCCACTCCAGGGAAGGAAGCTCAGGGAGGAGGTGCTCTGCAGATCACATTCTGTGTCTGGCAATGAAATTTACAGAGAATAAGCCTCAAATACAACTTCCAAGCCCAGACAGCAAATATCTTGCTCCTCAAACCCACACTGATCGCTGAGATACCTGTGCTAAGCTTTGCCTTTGCCCTTAAGGTGCTAAATGGGTTTACAGAATCAATATCCCTCATCTGGACAGTTCCTGGGATCTGTTAGGCCAGGCCTTCCTAGGTGTTTAGGAGAGCTCCAGCAAGTGTGCAGATTTGTTGCATGGAGAACCTATCTATGCACATACGCAGTGAGTATCACTGTACAGAGAGCCGCCTGTCACCCTGCACTTGCAATGCAGGCTCCTGGACACCTGCCTGGCAACAGGTCTTCTGGCTGTAGGGATCTTCAAAGAAGGAGCCTAGAATGTAGGGTTGTGAAGACATCACTGCTTGAGTCCTCAGGACAGAGGAAGGCAGGCAGGACCTCTTCCTAGTAGCTTTCTTCAGCTGCAAAGTAGTAGGAGGCAGCCCTGTCAAAATGTTTGGCTTTTTTATTATAATGCAGATGTGCCAGAGAGATAAAAGTGAAACAAAAAAAATCCAGAAGGGGCAGCCTACAGACAAGTCCCTTGCTGGTAAGGAAAAATAATAGATGGGACTAAAAGTAGTGGTCCTTATCCTCAATATAGGATTATAATAAAGGAATTCTTGAACTGAAAAACAGTAAGATGAAACTTTCACTAAAGTAATTATGTAATGACTGATTAAATCCATAAAAACTTTCTCTTTCATGAAATGTGCAGAGAATGTGTGTTTCAGAATTTGGTACTTCACAGTACCTTTGGGCACATCTTTCCTTTTTGCACATAGGGCAATGTAAACCTTAATGCACTTTATAATAATTGCAAAAATACTTAAAGTCATGAAGAATAATGGTTTGTTTCTGAAGCCCAGACAAAACAAATCAAGATCCTTAGCACCTATGTAAATGTGATAAATTAGGAAAAGCAAATTTGGATGCTGATTTTGAAAAGCCAAGGTATTGCTGTGATATTTTTGGCTTGTTGCTGTCCAGCTGCTTTGGCAAACCAGCAGCTGCTGTGCTTCATTCCCTGATTCTTTCCTGGAAGGTGCTTTATGATTTAAATCACTTCTTTGAGTGGAGAAAAGCAGATCTCTCTAATTCAGCAACAGCCGTTTCCATTGACTTGACACCAAGAAGTAAAACCAATGGAAAAGGATTACTGTAAGGACAGAGAAGAATAGGCTTAACTAATAAAAAGCTGCTGAAAGCAAAATTTAAAAAAAAAAAAAAGACAACATACTTCTGGGGTTTAACTCTTACTTCAGAATATGAAAATCACACACAGTTTTATGCATTTGAAAGTGAAATGTTTGGTGGTTTGTTTTGTTGTTTTGGGTGTTTTTTTAAGGCAGATTTTTATAATATGCATTGCTTATATGTCTAGAATAATCTGTTAAATCAGAGGCCAACACCTATATGCTGTGTGGTCATTTTAAGCAAAGAACTAACTGTCACCACATGAAATCCTTTTGCCTTTTTTGGCTGGAGAAGTAATGCTTCCAAACTCAGTGTAAAGGCAAGAGGAGGACCAGATTGTGCAGCCTTGTATTTGTGACTCTTTATGCCATGTGCTTTTAGCAAAGTGTGGCATGGCTAGTGGGTAGCTCCCCCCCTCCCAAATCAGATTATCTAACAGTTAATCTGTTTTGTTGATGTGCTGAGGGACAGCAGCTCATTCAGGAACAGACGTGGGGCAGGAGGGGGGAGCACTTCAGAAAGCAAGCTGTTTCAACCAAACATTTTCCTTTTAGTGATTTGCAGGATTAAATTTCAGGCTGTTGCCTATGGAACTTGGCATCAACAGCCAACGTGTTCAGTATGTTAGCTTTTTTCCTCAGCCTCCCTTATGGAAAGAAACAGAGCTGTAGTTACATACCATTGGTTTCCCTTGACCAGCTTATAAGGCTGTGATTACCCCTTTTCATCGCCTTTTAATACTGCCCAAAACATAGGTGATTAAATTCACAATCCCCTCATCTTTTTTCTTTGTGTCTGTTTCTTTTCAACATATATAGAATAGTTCTGAAATGAGTTGGAATTGATCTCTCAACCTTTTTCATTTCTAGAGACATACTTATTATTTCTCAGCATCTGTGTGGCAGTAACTCTCTGTATTCAACCTATGTAGAAGCCTCTTTCCTCCTCATCTAGAGGAAAGGTGGAAATACATGTCTTCTTTTGCCAACATTTATTGGGCTGTCTTTCTCTTCTTTCAGTTGAGTCCATTAGTCTGTATTTCTTGATATGGCTCCTGAGAACCAATTTATACAGTGCTTGGTAGTTTGCCTCTTGTTGTCTTCTCTCTTTTCATGACATAAACGGGGAAGGGAAGACCTAAGTCTAATTAGAGTGAATGAATCTGCACCTTGTACGTGCTGCTCAGAGGCTTTGCTGTCTCTTATCCATATTACTGTGGCAGCTGAGGAGCACATCACAAGGGCACCCTGGTACAGGCCCCAAGTGCTTTATCTGTGTAGGTTACTGCAGTGTGTTCGTGCAGGGTGAATCCAGACTCCACAGCTTCAGCTTTCACAAAGCCTCTTCATAAGGGGAAAACAAATGATGTTAGCTCACCTGTAGCAACTGTCAGGAGGTAAAAGCCTAATAAAATTAAGACAATGTGCAGTTTTCACAGGTTGCAGCAAGTGCTGTGGGGAAGCTGAGAGGTAATCAAAGCCTGGTTATAGACACTAAAACTGCAGATACCTTGCCTTTTCCAGAACTGCATTTTGCTTTAGTCTATGTGTAAATGGTGTAAGAACATATTTTGACATCACAGAGATCAGATTTCAGCCAGTACAGATAGGGCTGAACTAAAAACAGCCTAGGGGACAAGGTGAGAGCTAGACAATCTCACCACCATAACAGGAAACTTCAGTGTGAAGCCACAGGGTCATAGTGTGTGTAGTTTATTTAGAAATGCTGTGTTTGCTTAGCTGGACTCTCTAAACTTGTCCTAACCACTGTAGGGAAGCATCCTGTCTCAACACCTGTTATTTGTATCTGGATATTTCTGCCCATGGAGAGTGTATGAATTGCATGATACTTCTCACCATGGTGTTTAGAAGATCCTGGAGGCAATAGATTGAGAGATGCCAAGTGGCCTTTTGATAGGGCTCAGTGACTCAAAATGCTGGGAGAAGCTCGATTATGGTGGTGAAAGAGAGGGCATAGTGTCCACAGAAAAATGTGAAGTCTTAAAGGACTTTCCAGGGCTGTGAGAAATCTGGGAGCCACCACAGCTAGGAAAGAGCCCCCTTGGGCTACTGGGTCGATACACGTGGATTTTTAGCTTCTAGACAAATAGCTAGAAGGGTCAAAACCCTTCTCTGTCTGTGATCAAAGCTGGTCGTCTGCGATCTCCTCTCCATCCCATTTCCAAAGGATGATAAGCAGCGGTGGCTGGAGCAGCCCAGGTTCTTGAATCTTCTCTTTTTGCTCTCTTGAGCTTGCTTTTTATCCCATGTTATTTTTCATGTGTGCCCTATGTATGATCTTGCCTCAACCCTCAGCACTGTTATATATGGAAACCTCTTCTTTGATTATCATAGTGAAGTCTGTTTCTAAGTCTGCGACCCTCATTCAGAAGGGTTTGAAATGCAGAGGCACAATGTGCACTGCCACACGGTGTCCAACCCCAAGTCCTCATTCCCTTCAATTCAGCAAGCTGCTCTGAAAACCCCACTGTAGCAAAGCACCTGTTCGGCCCAGTGTGGTAAAGGCACCAGTTTTATTTCATTTTGAAGCCCAGCATCACTCTGCTTTCATCCAGGATATATGACTACAAAAGTTGTCTTTCTTTACAGTTTTACATCTCTGCCTCTCTTGGGTGAGCTTCTCCAGTTCTTTATAATTAGACTTGTGTCACTCCAATAAAACCAGTAAGGTTCTGCCATCAGGGCATTCGGGTAATATTGTCTGCCAAAGACATTTTGAAGATTAACTATCTGCATGTCATGGGTATGTAAATATTATTTGCTTGTGTAACAGGTTTTTTTCACTGGTGACTTTTGACAGCTACAGTTCAATTTTGACAACTGTGTCTTTCTAAAAATTAAGGAACTCTAGGCTAGCAAGAGCAGAAATTATACTTTTTAATGTAGGCAAGTTGGTTGTAGGGAGTTAATGAATGAAGCAACTACTGAAAGCTGTAAAAAGCATTGAATTAGTGACTAGAAAAGTGAAGAGACATAATTCAAAACCAAATCCTCCAGGAAGGGTTCACAGTGATGTACATGACCCATTGAGCTATTTAATAAACAAGGAAGCTGAAAAGGGCAGCATTTGCTGTAATCCAGACATCTCATTAATGCATACAGGTATTTGCAGCCATGCAAAGAACACTATTTAACAGTGAAGTGTTTCTGAGTGAGAACGAGACAGGGAATTGATAATACTACAGTGGTTAAGCATGCTACAGTAATAGAGCAGTCCTCTATTCCTAAAAGGCAAGGAAGATTTATCAAGCCTCTGAAACCTTTTGGGATTTTGTTCCTAGTCAAGAGTCAAGATACAAGAATTTCTAAACAGAATGTCTGAACTCCCTGCACTCCAGCAGTATTACATGTTAGTAACTACAGAAGGCATTACCCATTTACAACCTGACAGCACTTGGCTTATTTTCAGCCAGCATTGTGGATAGCATGTAATAATGATAGGAGTTTCAGTTCCTTCTGTGATAACTTCTCCACAAGATCTCAACAAAATGGAGAGCTCTAAAAGCAGCATACTGTAATCAAAGCTCTAGTAAACCAAACTTTGCTCCAAGTTAGAGTTATGTCGTTGATGGCAGTCACTTTGCATCGTTTGGCCCTGATGTTACTTTTTTTCCACAGCTAAATCTGAAATCCCAGACACTGATACAGATCTCCAGTGTGACAGCTGAACTGCTTTATTGGTTTTTAGACTGTCCTGCTTCCCCTTAACATTTTTGGTAGAGCTCTCAGTCAAGTCTTCTGTGGCATCTATCCTCAACTTGCATAGGCTACAGCTTCCATCAGAAGCAAGACTCCCTGCCTTGGGCTGACTACTCTGGCCAGTTTCTCTGATGCTCGGTGAAAGTCAGCTTTTCTTTGTCTTCTTGTGCTCTGCTTTGTGCTGTCTAATCTGATTTAAAAGCTTCCCACAGTATTTCCCATTAGAAAGCATTCTGAAGAAATCAGAATGAAGAGAACCTTACATTTTTGCAGGTTTTTTGGTGTATTTATAGATGGTTATGTATCTCCACGCATACAAAGAGTAAAATTACAGTGAACTGACGTGGATTTCAAACCTCTGGGTCTGTGTGGCTCATTGTGGTAATTGCCTAGTGGTCTCCCTTTTGGATCTGTGACAAAACCCGTCCTTTTAACAACACCTACTTCTTCTATGACTTCTGATTACACATAGAAAAAACCCTATGTATTCCATTCTTGGTCTTCCTCTCACTTCTTGTAAACAAATAGGTGCTGACTGGTGTGGTCGTTATTCCCCGAGGGCTTTTTGTGGCCACTTTGAAAAGAAGTTTATACTGAGATGAACAGCTTTGTGGTTTGGGGTAGCCTTCAGTGTGTGGAGATTGACTTCCTTGGTCTGCCACAGATTTTGTTTAATGACAGTGGGTGGATTGCTTTGCACAGCACTCATCCTTTTTTTAACCAAAGTTACCTAGAAGTGAGGCAACTAATTTGAATGAGTCAGCTGGGCTCCATTTATTTTTGAGGAGAGAGAGGCATCTTCAGAGGGTGTATATCTCATCTTTTTTTGCCTGTGGGAAGAGCCTTGAGGTAGCTAACTTGTTAACAACGGAATTGAGGTGACATTAAATCAGACCATTCCTTGATTTTGATGGTAGCACACCTGAGCAACCTTCTGTTTCCTTTTCTGGGCACTGACTCATCCAACTGGAGGCATCCCATATTTAGAGTATAAGGTTTAACTTTTATGTGTTTTTCTTCTCTTACCTCTAACATTTAGATTGCCGTATTCAGGTTTTGAGATGAAACTCCCAAACAACAGATCTACAGAAATGTTTCATGTAGAGTACATTGTTTCTATGGGGTTTTTTGCTACTTTTTTTTTTTTTATTCCCCAACTACATTTCCACTAAATATTTTTAGGAGCTAGAATGATGCCTGTTATGTGTTACAAACTAGTAACTGAGAGAAGCATGTAAAGATAGTATTGGAAGGGACCTCAAAAATTCACTTAGGTAATTTCTCTACACTTGAAGACAGAAGCAACTGTTCTTAGGGGTCACAAAGGTTTGGTTTGCATCACAAACTTTGGTTTGCATCTTTATTCATCTGAGTGCTCTTATTTACTGGTGCCCTTTCTACACTAGCTTAAATGTTTTTCAGATGCACCAGGATCTTACAAAAGACTCATCTTTTATTAAGCTAGGTGCATTGCCTTTATTTTATTTGTAGATGGGATAAATACTGTCGAAAACAGCTGCTCTGCCATATGTGTAAGACTCCATCTGAGATTGTTAGCAACCTGACAGTGCTTCATAGAGCAAAATAGTAGTTCGTCTCCAGGGAGGAAAGCAGGTCTAAAAGAATCTACTAACAAACCTGAAATCTTTGTTGATATATTTTGTTTGTATCTCAGGGCCATGTTGAAAGCACATTAAGAAATTACCACTGGAAGTCTGGGTAAGAGAAGAATTTGATTCAATTTTGGGTCTTTCTTATTCTTTCTGTTTTGGCTGCTGGAATTGGCTGTCCATGTTTAGGTGTCTAGAGTATATTTTTTGATGTAGGAGAGTAGTATGTGTTGACTTCTAATGTACCAATCTCTAAGACTGCCAGACTCACCTTCCAGGAAAATTTTATATATTTATAGCATCACATAAAGTGTGCTATGTTTTTACTAAATTCCTTTAAAGTCCTTGACATTTCTGTCTTTTTTATTTCTGAAGTTCCTTCATTTGATGTCATAAATAACACTGAATTTGCTGAATCACTGCCCATGAATGCCTTCAAGACTGGGTGAACAGAAACAAAAAGGGAAGTGAGAGAGAATTTATTCCAACTTGACATTAACGTGAGCAAGTGGCATTTTAAGGCACTGCCCTAAATACTAAGAACCCCAAAACATTTACAAGAATTATGGAACTGATGTGCTGAACCTAAGCAGAATCAGAGAAGTAACGAAAGACTGAAGGGAAACTGCTGCTGTGTCATGACACAGAGATTTAAACACCCAAGCACACAGACAGCGGCATTATCATTGCTAAATATGTATACAATACAGTAACTTTTGCATTTAAAAAAAAAATCCAAATCCTTGTATTCTCAGAATTCTTATTCTTTAGGAATGTAGCAGCTTTGATGGAAAGTGACCCCATGCTCCTTGGTTTCTGCTGCCCTTGCCTTGCATCACTGCTTGTACCAGTGGTAGGTACCCCATCAGTTCTGCCTAATTTGCAGTCACCCTGTACTCCCATGCCTTGTGCAAGCTTAGAGTGATGCCACATTTTTGAGCCTTTCTACATTAACTGTTGGAATAGTGCCAAAATTTTTGCAGAGTATTACTGCAGACTTTGTTTTACATTTCCAAATGAAGCATGGAAGAAACATCTATATTATTTGAGAATCTTGTTATCTCTTCAAGTACTATGTGAGGACCAGGTCTTCCCTCCACATCATGGTATCGCTTCTCATGAAATGAGGCTAACCCCTGGATAGTAGACAGGAGTGATACAGTAAATGCCCATTTAGTCCATCCTACCTCCCCATGGGGTGGGAAATACTGTTTTATTTCTTGATTTTGCTTCCATTCTTTGCTTAGCAAATAAATGTCTTGAAAGCCTCTGAATAAATATAATTCCAGGAGAAATGTACTGAAAGTATTTGCAAAGAAAAATGCTTGAAATAAAATTGTTGGCTGATATTTTCAGTGAAAGAGATTAGTTTTAGCTGACCCAATGTTATAAATAGTGATTTTTAACAAGCACAGGATTTTCTTTGCCCAGTGTAGCATATACCAACAGAAATAAGCAATTGTGTATATATCCTGCGTATCTAGCGTGGTTGGAGGTATCTCAGCTTGATCTAAATTACGTGTTTTCATAAGTCTTCATTTCCAATGGGAATACTTAAAAGGCTAGGAAGCATTGCATGTAAGCACAGAGATTAATTTATCTGTATCATTCAATTAGGATGCATACAGCTCTATAGGATTTTATAATGGCAACATAAAAATAATGGTATCTTTAAAGAAACAAAGATGTTCTATCTGAAAAGGCACATCAGAGTTATAACCCTTTTCTTCTCATTGTGCCTGCATGCTTTTGACGGCAGAAGAAGAATGCACTGTGCAGATGAAGGGGGAATGTTCTTCAATAATTATAAATTCTTTTAAGTAACTTTTTGGAAGTAACATATCTGAAATGAGATTGTAGAATTGCTTTAGCCAGGGCCTGTATCTGGCAGTGATACATTCAGATGCTGTTTAAAATTACTTTTCACAAAGTCTGCAGTTCTACTTTGCTGACACTGTCAACCTGTAAAATGCTGCTACACATTGTAGCATTTTAAGAAAATGTTTTGGTCTTACACCTGCCAGGACATCTGGGGCCCTGTTCCCTTTCTCCAGGATGTCTGCAACTTCCATATATAATCAATAGGAATTGCTCATATCCTGTGCTAGGAAAATAAGGCCTGTGAGCCAGACTTTTAAAACCTGTTGTCTGAATAGTGTATAAATACCACCAGGCTTTTTGGTGGCAGTAGATGTTTTTCCTTCTCTTATATAGACTTTACATAGTTGGTCTAACATACTAAAGTTCTGTTTCTGCATCCTATTAAGCCAGTGGGGAGTTTAACTTCCATTTCATTGAGGGGAGAACAGGCTGTATGGAGAGAAGGTGTGTGACTTCTGCATATACCTTTCCTCCCTGGTAGTAGGGTGGGAAAATAAGGCTTATAAGAAGCTTTTCATTTATTATAAATGCACTTTTGAGGTGTTTATATTACTGTCACAGCAAGGTGTGTGTTATAAAGATTTCTAAAAGAAGATGCATATCCAAGCTCTACATATTTTTAATAATAATAAGGTCCCAGAGCATAACTGTTTCTGTGTATGGCGTTAGAAAGCATTCCAGAGACTTTCTCCAGTGTGAAATCAGGAGGGATAAACAGTGAGCCTCTATAGAAGTATAAATATTTTTCTCTAAGACATTCAGACTTTCATATGCTGTTGAGGATTGGTTTCTTTTTTTCTGCTGTAAGAAGGCCTTCACATTCAAGACATTTTCAGGCTTGATTTTCAGGCTTAGTTCTAGCTAAGGGTGGGTGTATCTTGCAGAGCTTGAGGTTTGGTTAACACTGCCAACTATTTCTGGGTTCATGTGGTTCATTCGTCTAGTTGGAGCCTGAAAAAACACTTCTCCTGTGTTTCATTTGTGGAGTTTTTCCTCTTTTCAGTTTGTTTTTGTTTGTTCTGTTTCTTGTTTTGAATTAGGGTTTCTGCTCTGTGCTCCAGTTGGAATATCACCGTATGAAAGTTCATGTGCATTTTGTAATGAGCCTCTCTGGTCTCGCTTCTGGAACTCAGGATGACTGACTTAATAATAAATATTAAGGAATTCTTTAGTGAGACTGTTGCATGTGAACAGCAATGACTTGCATTCTTGAACTTCCCATTAAATAATGTAATGTCAGCAGTTGCGTTACTTTAAGCCCAAATGCAAATGGCAGTTACAGTTGCCATGGCAGGTATCGGTGACTGTACTGAATAAAATCAGTGCATTTGAAATTAGACCAGAGAAGTTTATCATCCCTAAGCTTCAAAGCCTGTGAGAAGTTGGGGTGCATATCTAAGAAATCAGAGAGTGATTTCTATGTTTTTCTAATCTGATCTGTTTACTACAGATAAGCGAGTTTCATTCAGCTTCTCCTGCACTACCTGAATCGATTACCCAGCTCAAATGACATTCACCCCCCCAAAAAACCCCAACATTTTCTCCTTGTCTTATCATGCTCAAATTTGAGATTTATTTCTTATTTGAAAAGACTACCTTAGGACTCCAGCTACTTTTTCAGGTAGACAAAGACCCTTTTACTAAACATTATTTTCTATCATTCAGAGAATGTGTGCAAACATGTTGTAGCTATAGACATAGATGTGTATACATATAATCAAGTCACCTCTTGTTCCTGTTTTCAATAAACCAAGTTCCTGACATTCTTCGGGTCTCCCCAAAACACTTTCTCTGCAGCCACAAGGAGTTGTGTTATTCTCTGTTCCTCTCTGTTGCTTCTTGCTTCTGCTCACTGTTTCCTATTTATAAATCCCAGGATCGTACTTTTTTTTTGCCACAAGGTTACCCTCAAACTTTTTTGTTTGGCACCTTTTTGTTTGGTTGGCTGTCCTGCTAGAATAGCTGCCTTCCAGCTTTTGGTGTCTTTGGTTTTGTGGGGTTTTTTATTCTATTTTTTCCTCTTTTCTTTTTTCTCCTTGTTTGTCCATTTGGACTTCCTGGTTTCTAGAAACATCACCTTGCTTGTTGCTGTGCATTAGGAAATGTGCATTGCCACAGTGGGCCAGGGGATCTTGGCAACCCTCCCCTGCCAATCACTCTGCTTTTTTGTGCTATTTCGTTTAAGAAACAGGCTATACTGTGGTATAGAATTGAGCTGGGTTTTCCTCAGAAACATTCCTATGTATGTGTTGGGAGTTACACAAAGTAAATGTAAGTAGTAAGGTATCAGAAGATATTCCTTATACTGTGTTGAGTGTTAATGAGTTGGATTGCACTCTCCTGTGCTTTAGTGTAATCAGAAAGTGGGACTTGCAGACTAGAGCATGGGCAAGTCAGGGAAAGCTTCATTCCTAGGTCTGCTATTCATTTATTCAGTGACTTGAATACCTTGCCCCACTCTTAAGCTGATACTATTTGCCTGCTACATTACAGCAATGGGAGAGAAGATGATGGTGTTACAGCTGCAGACAATAACATCCTACCTTTCAGTGGGATCAGAAGCAACAATTTCTAGGCAAAGTCAAATGCAGAAAAGCAAACTCATGGTCCTAGACAAGTTAGTTCAACTGGCTGGTACAAGAGCTCAGTGACTGTGATGGTAAAGAGAGAGTTTCAGCTGCTACCACACGTGCTTTTGCTATGTGAATCAGGGCACAGGTTGATTATATACTTAGGCTGAACAGTAGCAGACAAGGTTAAATCACCCTTAGCCTAGACTGTGGAGCTCACAGTTGAATCGGTCGGTCTGAGGCATATTAGCTAACACCAGGATAGTTCACTTGGGAAAAAAAAAACCCAAACAAAACAAAAATCTAGAAGTCTACTCAAGCAAACCCTCTGCCATCCCAAAACAGCATTTTTAGGTGCCTTGTTCTCAATTTTTTCTCAGTTGTTCTTAATTATGTCTCCATTTCTCTTATTCTGTTTTTGTTTCTTGATTTGTTGTTTTTTTATCATATAAACGAAACTATTACTGAACTTTGTCTTCAGAAAATCCTGACAGCATAGTTAAAAAGGAGTTTGTTGCCTCCCAGACGTTTCCCATTTACTCTAGAAATTCTCACGTTCTCTGAAATTGATGTCCTTAAACATTTTTAACCTGGTTTGCATAGGTGTAGGTAATATAACTATATCAGTTTGAAATCCAATTTTAGTTAAGCTTGTGTTGAAAAACCTAACATTTCTCTTCTGCTTGATTTTTTCATTAGACATTTTAAGTGTTGCTTACCCTAAGGGATTGGAGGGAGAGCTGGAGAATTGCTCAACTGACAGTGCTAGTGAGCTATAAAATAAAACTTGATTTCTTGAGAAAAGATGTGAGTTTTATTATCTGAATAATATGAGTTTTCCCTGATTTTTGTCTGATTTATACTGGTTTTACTTTTTTTACTTCAGTATGTGGAATTGGTCCCCAGTTTTAAGTGGCTTTTAACCACACTACCTGAAAATTAAGGCCAAAGTTTCAGCAGCTCTACCTCATCCTGAGGGTGGAAGGTTTCCCTGAAAAATTATTGAGAAAACAAGATCTCTTCAGCAAAAATAAGAGAGACTTCATTATTCCTGTGTATGGGTGAGGTAAAACGAAGTGAGACATGTCCCCCTCAATTTTGAGGTGTTTGCTTGATTTTTGTTTCTTCATTTAATTCAGGAAGCCACTGGTATTTGGGTGTTAAAAATACCTCATAAACTGACAGAGGCTACAGATGTTCCCTCCTAATTGGTGTTAAGGCCTTGACCAGGCTGAGGGGAGTGAAGAAACCTTCTGCAGTTGGGTTGGGTGACATTTTGTGGGAAGCAGCTGACACTGTGCTGCATCTGTCCCCTCCTTTCCTTCCTCTGCTCCTCTTGCCTCAGCATGCAGAGGTGACTTATTTCCCATTCCCCCTGGACCTGGGAGACCAGCACTGCTGGGCACCCACCTTGCTGGCAAACAGGAAGTTGCCTTGCAGGCAAGATGTGAGGCTGCTGGACCCATGGCAGCGTGTGTTTTGCCAAGAGTTAGGAAGGTGTGAAAAGAAGGGTTACTTGAACCGAGAAATAAGGGCATTTCAATAATTTTTTTCAGTTTGTAATGATTTTGTTATCACTGATTAAAACTGAACGAGGGCTAATTCTACATGAAAGCTAGAATTCTGCTTTTGCAGAGGTTACAAAGACTTGTGCCATCAGTTGTCCTGGTGACGCTAACATGAGGTGACAAAGATGAAGATTCAGGCTTATGGATACAATTTACACTAAGAATAATGACTGAAGCCTTTTTTCTTCCTGGAAAAGTCTTTTAAGATGGTAACACCTAGTAAAAGTGTTGGTAAACATGCCCCTATTAATCAAACCTATCCATCCGCTATATGGAAAAGTATGTTCAAAGGTATGGAATGGCTTCCATATGAGGAGTGACTGAGTAAGACAGGGATCATTCAGCTTGGAAAAGAGATGACTAAGGGCACATATTGTAAAGGTCTACAAAATTTCCATAAAATCTAATGGTACTGAGAGAGATGTTCAGCAATTTTGGAGGGTTTGGCAATGTGTTGGTGATACCCTGCCTGTTGGTTTGTATTCTGCTGATGTGTTCCTGGCCCTCTGCCTGAGATTTGGCTTATTTGTCCTTTTGATTTGTCTTTACCATTTTATTTTTCCTTGGTTCTTTTTTTCCTTTTGCTTGTTTTAACTCATTGTTCTTATCAGTTATTTTTAATCCCATCCCCTTGCACAGAGTGATAAAAGCAGTTAGTGTTTTTGCACCTTTAGGAGAGTTTTATCTGAGTGAGGAAAACTGAAAACCCCTGAAGTAATTTTACAAGGTTCCCAGATTGCTGCTCCAAACCTGTTCCTTGCCTAGCTAATTCAGGGTCACTTGAACTGGAATGTGCCCAGCAGCATTGCTTAAAACCACACCAGATGTGCTGATGCTGTTTTCTAGTTCTTTACCCTTTCAGTCATCTGTGCTTTTTAAACCGCAAAGCAAGCCAGCCCACACAGAGCCATCGGACTTGTAGAATGTGGCTTCAAGCACAGCTGCCTTAATCTCTTGGTCTGGGAATTGTCTGTGTGGGATTAAGTAGGCGAGGGTGTCTGAGGGCTGCTTCTGTGAAGCTTCATCTTGTCTGGAGAAAAGCGGATGCGCTGTAAGGCTGCTCTGACTTGCACATTTGATGGTGCAGGAAATGGATGTGCACCTTCATGCCTTTCCAAGCAGTGTCACCATGTCCCTTTTCCAGTCCTTGGATCAGTGTGAAAGCTGGGGAGGGGGGCTACAGGGAACCAGGAGTAGTCCTGAGCCATCCCTGTGTGGTAATAAGGGAGCCAAGGTGGAAGATGTTCAGCGGGACCTCTGCTAACGTGGTGGGGTGACCTGCTGCACCTGAGACGTGCTGGGGGAGATGGGGAGAGTGCAGGAGAAATCGAGGGTGAGAGCAGCACAGCAGAGGGGGTTCTGCCATGCCCTGGAGGCTCTTGCCAGCCCATGGCTGCTGCACTGCCTTTAGAGCTGCTGGGAACTGATGTAGTCCCAGGCATGGGGACTACAGTGATGATGAGAACCAGTGATTAAGAAACCTTCATCTGGTCCCCATTTATTTCCTTTGATGAACAATTTTCAGCTAGAGTTCTAGATGAAGCCTCATGTGTTTAAGAGGTATTTTCAGTGTTTGAAACATCATTTTAGAACTCAGGAATTTTAGTTGAAATGAGATTTTTTTAATACGTCTTTCCTTTTTTTCCCTTTTTTAACAGCGTAGAAAATTCTAATGATACTTTACTTTCCAAGGTCAAATGTTGTTTATTTTGCATATGGCACTAATATTTTTAAACACTTTCTCTGAAGTTGTGAGTAATGGGTAGGATTTGTTACAACATCAACAAAAAATTACTCTTTCTCTGGATTAAAAGCTGTATTAATCTGCATAACAACTACATTTTTTTGTGCAGATAGTTTCATGCTTCCTAATTTTACGTGTGTTTTCAATATTCTTTGTTCGTGAAGTCTGCAAAAGACAAATGACACTTTTGTCAGGATATAATGCCATTTAGGTTATTTAATTTTGCAAACAGCAGCTCCAGATACTTCCAGTGTCATTGATGTGTTTCCCTCATTTTATCTTTTGAGTATTCCATGTATCTTTGCACACCTGTAGGCTGCATTTCTGCCGAGCATGTTAATGTATTGCCAAAGTACAGGATTAAAGTTCAGAAGGAGGAATTCCAGGTCTCTGCTGCAGTTAGCTGTGCTAGAGGCACAACAGTGGGAAGCTGTGCTTCTTGCCAGGGTTTAGTAGCTCATGGGCCGCCTGGCCCTTCCCAGAGCGGTATGTTTTGAGAGCACTCACAAGTGGTGAGGGTGCTGCCTTCTAAAACCATCCGAGTATGAGCAGCCAACTGTTTTGACACCATATTCTGGGCAAGCGTTCTGATTCACCCAAATATGGGCTTGCTTGGGGAAGGATCCATAGTTTAAAGGGAGGAGCGTTTAAAGCAGGGATACAGTGACAAATTCAACAGGCGTGTCCCGGTGCAGGGAGAAGACAACAGCATCCACCAGCTCTTGTAGAATTGCCCTGCTAGCAGAAGGAGGGGCACCTCAGAAGGGCAGGGCTGTGTTGAACCTGCCTGGTTTCCACAGAGGATGTGGGCAGCTCCAGCCATTCTGCTTATTTATCTTTAGTGGTGCTTTCCTGTCAGGGATGAGACTGGGATTTAGATGCTCTACCCTTATCTTCCAAGAGCCTTTAATGAGTTGTTCAACACACTTGCTCTAATTTCTCTGTTTGTAAATGAAAATACATCTGTTCTAAGAGTGCCAGGCACATTAACTACCTTGTGTTTGTGTTGCACTCTACCCTGACTACATAAGATGCTTTCTAAGGCATATTTTCTTTTGGCACAATTCCACTGAAGATAGCAAAGCAGCTTCTGCTTCAGGCAGTGGATGTGCTCTGCCACAACTCTGAAAAGGTTGTACTTCACTAATAAATTATTCTTGTACTATGTTTTGCTATGGGTTGGAGCTTATCCTAGCTTTAATGCCTGCTTAAAGGAGTCTGTTTGGCCACCTTGTACATGAGAAAAAACATTGAGCATTGCAACGCAAATTTCAGAACAGAGGACTGTTTGCTTGGGTTTTTAACAAGAGGTTAGATTTGGATTAGATATTAGGAAGAAGTTTTTTACAATGAGGGTGGTTAATCAGTGGAGCAGGTTTCCCGGGGAGGTAGTAGAAGCCCCGTCTCTGGAAACATTCAAGGTCAGGTTGGACAGGGCTCTGAGCAGCCTGATCTAGCTGAAGTTGTCCCTGCTTACTGCACAGGGGTTGAACTAGATGACCTTTAAAGGCCCCTTCCAGCCCAAACCATTCTATTATTCTATGAATTTATAACAAGTGTCACATGCCATTAATGGTATAGATTGTTTAGAAACTGAGGGAGATTTCTAGAGGTCTTTGGTACAAATGATTAGCAGTTGTAATGAAGTACTATCCTGGTTAAGGTAACCGAGTTGAAAATTTGTGCGTTGGGTTGAGGTCTGAGGAACCCTCTCGGAGAACCGCTTGTTTTCTATAATTAAGTGTGAATAAATGACACCGTGTTGGTTCATTAGCATTGGTTAGTTCAGCAGACTGATGAGCTGATGCTGTGGGAACCAAGCCCAGGAAAAATGAACCTATCATGCTGAATTTTATTTTGTGAGTTTTGTAGCTTTTTACTTCTTTTTTCTTTGCTGCGGTTTCTGCATAAAATCAGAGGAAGTCAATGTATTTTGAGTTCTTACAGCCTTGGCAAAATCAGCATTGATTACAAAAACATGAACAGAAATTTCTTTGTCCCTAAACAGTAATAAACAGTGTCTGAGATCACAGCCAGAAGCATCTTTCCTCTCCTGGTTTAAGCATCAAAAGAAATGAACCGAAAACAACTCTGCTGGAGGTTATCGTTGTTCACTTTGGGACAAATAGAAAACTATTGTATTTGTTACTTAAATACTGCAGCCAGCCATTAATGTCAGTAGGTCGTTTTTCTTTACATGTTGCTTAATTATCCTACTAGGTATTTGTGCTCCTGCAATGAAAAGTGCTTTGTGACAATAAGGTTGTCTAAGGGAAAAAAAAAAAAAGTTTGCTTAGCAGAGTTCCCTTCTTTTACAAATGGGAAAAGTGCTGTAGGGAAAAGGTGTCGATCACTCCTCTCTCCATGGTTGCTGCATTTGCCTTTTAAGGAAACCTGATTTACAGTTAAATGTTTTGGAAGATGGGCAAAGGACCAAGGCGAGTGCTAACAGTGCCAAGGAGAAGCGGGAAATGAGGAAGAGGGATAAGCTGAAGGAAATATCTCTCTGCTCTTAAGCAGAAAAGGAAAACAAATTGTAAAAGTGGGTGGGAGGAGATGAAAGCACCTACGTCATTGCAAAGCAAGGGCTCTAGAGTAAAAAAAAGAAAAAAAAGTATATGGTGAAAATTTGTGTTCTGATAAGCTTGATATCCACAAAAACAAGGCTATGTGCTGCTGTGCTATCTTTGCTTTTGGCCTTCCCCTGCATTTTTTTAACTCTCAGGCTGGACATCCTTGACAGGGGTTAGCTCTGCCTGCCTGCTGTGACTCAGTTTTAGCAGTGGGGACAGAGAATGGTCATGGTCCTGCTTTCCTTTCCTGCTGGCAGCTCTCCTCCTGCACGTGGCAGGGTTCAAGGGCAGAGCAGGGCTGCTGGGCAGGAGGGGGGCATTGAGGCATTGGTGGTGCCTGTGGGCCCTGTGGGGGTTAAGGCAAAGACTTCTGCATCCCACTTCATAGCCTTCCCTCACTGTAGGGTGAAGTCCTGTCCAAAACCTCACTGATCCCTTGCTCTTGGTGACAGAACCATAGAATGGTTTGAGTTGGAAGGGACCTTAAAGATCATCTAGCACCCCTACATGGGCACGAACACCTCCCTCTAGACAGGTTGCTCAAAGCCCCATCCAGCCTGCCCGTAAACGCTTCCAGGGATGGGACATCCACAACTCCATGGCAACCTGTTCAACTGTCTCACCACCCTCAAAGGGAAGAATTTCTTCCTAATATATAATCTACATGTACCTTCTTTTCAGTTTGGCAGCACAGTAGGTCCTTGTGCAGAGTGAGTGCTGCTGAGCTCGCAGGAAGAGCCACTGCAGCCTTGGCACTCACTGCGTGGGGCTGGCAAGACCCACAGAGCATGGGTTGAGCCCAGGGAAGGGTGCTCCAGAGCTGGGTATGGGCAGGCTGTCAGATTGTTTAGATCTGCGTTTATTTTCCTTTTTTTCCAACAGCTGCTAGTTACTGAAATTGATTCATAAAAATGAAATTATTTCTTCAAGAAGTAAAGGAAGACTTGCTTAGGTTCTTGCACTCGCCTGCAACATTTCCAATCCTGGGTCCTGTGCAGGACTTGAACAGTGTTTTATCAGAGCAGTTTCTGAACTCTGAAACAGTGTTTGAGATTTCAGTTACAAAATCTGAAAAAAACCACAACTTTAGTACTTAATTTTTATGTACAATATAAGAGAAATCCTTATTTACATCTTGACAGGTCATCTTGGAGAAGACTCTGCATGCCTCCTTAATTGGAATTCTAATCAAATAATTGAATTAATTACTTCTAAAACTGACTTCTGGTGCTTGCCAAGCATGAAGAATTAAACAGTCATTTCTAAAATGTGACAGAAACATACCACTTTTTAGAGCCTCTGTCAAAAAATGACAAACCATTCAAGCAGCAGCCCATCACCATGGGGCCTGACTGTTAATTAGGAGAAGAGAGGACTTTTTTTCAGTATCACCCCTGAATCTCCCATAGCAGAATCAAGAAATCTTTAGGTTTATCTACACCGTCTGTGGACAAGGTGAAAAATCTACTTGCATCTTCTGACTGCAAAATCTGTTCATTTCTTCTACAAAAGCCACTGTTACAGAGCTCAAGTCTTTCTTTTCCTCTGTCACCATGAACAGATTGTTACTTTTGAAAAAGGTTGCAAATTTGCATAAAAGCATCCCAACTGAAGTGTATTTTCATGGCCAAGTACTGTGGAGAGGAGGAAAGTTTGGACAGGGTCTTCCAGGTCTTTTTCTGAAGTGTGTAGAAAACACTCTGACTTCATCACAGCTTCACATCTCTGTTGTCTGCCACCACGTGTAGATGTGGGAAGGCAGCTGACACCTGCTGCAGACTCGCTTTCTATCTTCTCTGACAGCACAGTTTCTCCTGCTGTTAGGAGATGGACACCTCTTGCAGGCTGGGGTGAGGAGGAGCCCAGGGTGACCCATAAAGGAAGGTGCAGTGCTTGGGGGATTCAGTATATCAGAGAATCATAGAATTGTTTTTATTGGAAAAGACCTTTAAGATCACCAAATCCAAGCATTAACCTAGCACTGTCAAGTCTGCCACTAAACCATGTCCCCAAGCACCACATCTACACATCTTTTAAATACCTCCAGGGATGGTGGCTCCACCACGTCCCTGGGTAACCTTTGCAAATGCCTGGCAACCCTTTCAGTGAAAAGTTTTTTTCCTAATATCCAATCTAAACCTTCCCAACACAACTTGGGGCTGTTTTCTCTTTTCCTGTTGCTTGTTACTAAGGGGAAGAGACCAAACCCTGTCTGGCTACATCCTCCTATCAGGTAGTTGGAGAGAGCAATGAGGTCTCCCCTCAGCCACCTTTTCTCCAGGCTAAACAACCCCAATTCCCTCAGCCGTTCCTCAAGAACTATTAATTCCAGAGCCCCATAAGGGAGAGTTCCTTCAGGAAACAGTCCTTTTGCCTTGTTTTATTAGCCACAGGGCTTTGTGTTTGGTCCAGCTGAACCTGTCCACAGCTCCCCAGCATGGCCCTTCTGGAGCCAATGGCTCTCGGGAATGATGCTGTGGGATGCAAAGCCCAGAAGCAGAAGAGCTGCCTGAAGATGGGCAGCACATTTTCTCTGCCCGGAAATACTTGATTTGGCAAATACACTTCAGCAACTTAAAATGACTTAAATAAACCCTTACTTGTTTTGTTATTGGCTCACAAAGAGAGAGCACAGATATGTTAAATGTTTCCTAAGCCAAAAAAAGAAGAAAAGCAATCCATTCACTGTAGCCTGAATACCTTTGATTTATTAATTTCTGCTTCATCCTGACAGTTACTTAAGAATTCATGTCAAACTCTGCATTAATCTTGGCCAGAAAAAAAATGAATTGTGTTAGGTAATGAGTGCCACAAAATGCAGTTACCATTGTGGGTGGCCTGAATGAAAAGCATCATTAGCATTTAACTTGCCAGAGAAGCATCAGTACATAATACCAGATACTTTCTGTTTTTGGAGTGTGTTGAATAAACGTGTACCTGGCAGTAGAAATTGAAGTCTTGTTATTTCTCCTCTTGAATGTGTGTGGTTTTCATGTACATTGGAGCTTCCCATGTGTCATTAGATACTGAAACAGAAATAATACAAATATTTTGTTGTATAAGGGAGAAAAGGGAAATAAACTACTTTCTCCTTTTTTATATTTTTTCTTTCTAGTATTGGGCATATTTTATTTTTAAAACTTAGCTTAATGACTTGATTGATCAAATAGCATTCTCAATCATGACTTGGAGAAATTATCATAAACTCAAAAAACGTTTTTGAAAAATTCCTGTTTATTACTTGTTGCTGATTTGAGGGTTTTTTTCCCAATAATGCTTCATTACAAATTGTAATGTTTTCCAAGAAAATAACCAGATAGCCTACAATTTGAATATATTAAGGGTTTGAATAAATAAAAGCAGCTACCTTCATCTTGCAATGGCTGTCTCTTCTACTTTGAATTTCAAAATGCATTTCTACTTAGTATATATCCATAGCAATTGACTTAGTATCTTATGTTTTTTAAAGTATTGTAAAGGGCCTTAGGCTCAAGGTGACAGTGAACTAACCAGGCAGAGATTAAAGAGGAGAGAACAGAGAAAGGGAGGTGTGTGGCTGTGCTTCTCTTCAAAACCAGTTATGTTTCCACAGTGAAGTGAAGCCAGAAAGCTGCACTGTAGTTTAATCAGAAAGAGTAGGTGACGAAAAACAGGAATTGAGTTAAATTTATGCAGGAGATGACAGGTTTTTTCCTCCCTCTTTTTCATTACTTTATTATTAAAGACAACTGTGGAGCACGTGTTTAATTATTACAAAAATAGTTATTTCATAATTAAACAATCAAATGTAATTCTTTAGTTGCAACATATTATATCTGGCCTTTGGTCATTATTTACAGTTCTCCTGTAATGTACTACGTTATATTCAGTTGAATTAAACATAATAAACATATTGTTAAAGTTGTAAAATAAATTTAAGATTCGAGGTAATTAAACAGATATGGTACAGCCTATATTTTCTACTGAAAATGCTTCTGTCTCTATCTTCTGGTTTTGTAAACTTTCAGATAACATTGTTCGTAGTGTCCCATATTGTCCTGAAGATGATGTTAGAGGCCTGTACTGGACAAGGAGTGGGTCAGAATGGTGGCTTTTCAGAGAAGTCAAAGAAATTATTTTCAGTATTTTTGGCTGTGGAATTTTTCACTATGGGTTCTTTTTGGCTGTGTGTGAAGTGGTTGCTTTGGTTTTCTTGTAGAGTGATTTTTAAATATTTTTTTTTCTTTAATGAAAGGAAGAGGACAAATCAAGGCATGTGGGCAGCTAAGCACTGCTCCAGACAATTTGTCTTATTGACTGCAGGAAAATTACTGGCATGCCACCAGTGTCCTTCTCAGCCACTTTGAGACTTGGCCAGTTCTCTCTAGGCTCTTAGGGTAATGTTTGCATTAGCCTTTTGTAATAAGCAGGTATCAGAAGAGTTGCTGAGGTAGATTTATCTTGGCTACTCAAGGTGGATTAATATGAGACAAAGAAAGGGAAATAGCAGAAAATGCTTTGTGAAAGACTATCAGCAGAAATGTTAACTTCCCTATCATGGATATATAAAACTCAGTTTGATATGTTTATGTGTGTATATATATATGTGTGTGTATATAAAAAAGTCAGCCAAAGTGTTGATTTCCACTGTTCATTGACTGACCTGTTCATAATCAGGAGTGTTATGATGGCAAGTCTCCCAAGAGGTAGAGTGGTGCAGTTTGCACTTCTGCTCCGGACTTCAGAGAGGAAGGCTCAGTTCCCAGCTTTGCAGCAGATTTCGTGTGTGAATAGCAACAGTCTGTCACAGCTATTTAAGTACCTCCAATGGATTGAGGCATCCAGCAGAATTTGATGAAATTTCCACTATGGTTAGTGTTTTCCATTTAACAGCACCCACCTGTCTGCTTTAGTATATCCAAAATCCTGATAGACAGCTCCTGGTCTTTAGCATCTACCTACCTTTGAAAACCTGGTTTATAACTCCCAGGGCTTTTTGGTGGAGAAATATCTGAGCTGGACCATGAGGACCAGGACAGAGTGGTGCACTGGTGAAACTTGGGTTGGATATCAGCTTGGAGGGAGAAGTTGTTTGAAACAAAAATTGCTGAGCAGTCCCATGCCACCTTCATGAGTGTCCCTAGGCAGGCAGCACTTGGTCCTTTGGCCCAAGTCAAAATACAGGTACCTGTGGGGTTAACAACATGTTGGCTGATTACCTGCACCCAAGCATCATGTCTCTGATTTCAGACACCTCCACTTTGTACCTTTCTTTCTAAATGCCAGTTTGTGATCATTTCGTATGCTGCTGTTTCTAGCACGTTTCTACAGTAAAATCCATTGATTTTGTCCTTAGCCACTTAGTCAGTATTTGACTTATTAGGTGTAAAAACTGTCTACGTACTTGTTTGTGGAGTGGAAGAACAGAGTATCTCTGATATTAAATCATAAAGCAGTGATAGTTTATATATAAAGCCAGAAAATGCATTTAACATGCTGCCCAGTCCCAGATAGTTTCAGACTATATTGGTCATGCACAAAGGGGGCATAAAATTATGAAAGGAAAATAGTTTCAGCAGCATGTGATATAAAGAAAATGAAACAGTTCTGTACAGAAAGGAAAGCTGATGCAGAGTCAAGGATTGATAGATGTTAGAAGGTCCATTTCACAAGGTCATGGATTCAGAAGGCTAGACAGGACTGTGGGACTTCCCTGCCCCATCCTGTTAGCGGGCACCTATTTGCCACCTCGGCTGTGCTGATTTGCATCCTTGTGGGGGTCATGCTGCAAACTGTTGGGGGCTGGCCTGGGCTACAGTACTTTTTTTTGTGGAATGAAAGAGAGCTCTTGACTTTAAACTTGCATCAGTTAGCAAATCCAGCCCCCAGCAGGGGCTCCCAAAGGTCTGTGTGGGCTCAGGCTGTGGGAAGCCTCCGGCAGTATGGGGCAGCGGGTGAGCTGGGAACGTGTCAAGATGCTCTTGTCGCTTCAGGTTTCTCATGCTGCCAGCCCCAGACAAGGGCAGTGGTGCCTTGGTGCTTTCAGACTGTGAAACCATGTGGGAATCTGCAATTGAAAGTATTTCTGATCTGAAGTTTGGAGGGGCTTCTCTAAAGACTCATGACCTTGCAATAAGCTAAGATAAATGTATGTAGAGTGTTGTATGGAAGGATGCTAGCTGCAGCATGTCTTTCTTCAGTGCTTACAGCAAGATCATCTGGATAAGTCGCAGCACCACTGGAATTCTGTGTTTACAGCAACTCGTGAAGTACTTTAATACATCTCACCAAGGTTAGCTTCTAGAAATACACTGTGTAACTGGTTGCCATTGAAAACTTTTTTCTTCTTTTCCTTGCTGCATCCTTTTGTCGTTTCATTACATGCCAATCACTTGTTTTGCTTAAGGTTTCTTTTCTCTGTTTCTTGTCTCATAGGCCTAGAAGATGTTGTAGCAATAATGATTCCTGAGCCCAAAGGAAAAGAGATAGTGAGCCTCTTGGAGAGGAACATTACTGTGATGATGTACATCACCATCGGGACACGCAACTTGCAGAAGTACGTCAGCCGGACCTCCGTGGTGTTTGTCTCCATCTCCTTCATCGTGCTGATGATCATCTCGCTGGCGTGGCTGGTCTTCTATTACATCCAGCGATTCCGCTACGCCAACGCCAGGGACAGAAATCAGGTGAGCAGTGCTGGAATGGCTGGTTGTGTTCCAAAAAAATCACCATGGGATTCAGTTTACAAATAAAATTAGAGGAAATTGTGAATGTGTGGTAAAAAACCAAAACAGCTAACTAAACCAAACCAAAAAAACAAGGAAGTGAAAAAAATAAGGATGTAAGGATGCCTGTGTTTGGGAAAAGTCAAGATTTCTGACAACATAGATGGGATTCAGAAAAAAAAAGAAATAAATAGAGTGTATGTGTATTTTGGGGGTTTTCCCCTGTGGAAAACACAAAAAATAAAAAGTTGATAATGTTTCTTAGCTAAAAGATTGCCTTGGTACATATAGCCAAGTGACATGGAAATGTATATAACTAACAACCCTTATGATCAAAATGATGATGAAAATATAGTGAGGGATGTGAATGTCTGTATGTGAAACATGGGTTCATAATAAGTGAAGAAAGAAAAAAGAAAAAAGTGTTTTCATTTGAAGCCTTGGGCTTGAAAGGCAAGCATGTCTCTCTTCATTTCACAATGATCACTGAAGATGTACGTGCTGTAGTGATAGCCACCAATACTATTAAATTGTTGCTTTTGCTTTTGAAATCTTGTCCAAACTCCCTCAAAGAGATATGAAACCTATATAGCTGGAGAGAAGTCAACAGCAGTGGGAACAAACAGTGAGTCCTGAGGCTCTCTGGATTTATAAGGCACTGTGCATCCTTGTGGTAGTTCAGCAATGAATAATAATAGTAATGAGAATAATAAATTCAATCCTTACTTGTCGGGATGCAGCTATCTTTGCATCAGCAGAACTGTGAAGCTGAGGCTTCTACATTTCATTCTAATGGTATGGTAGAAATTATCAATGTATGAAATCTGAGGAGATAATCATTTCACTGCAGGGAAAAAATTGCACTGTAATTCAGAGATGTTTCTGGACCTTTAATAAATTGCTCTTGGGACAGGGGAAGGTTTGCCTTGCTTACGTTGTAGAAGAAATGGAACTGAGAACGTTAGTAATCAACTTGTAGAGAAAAGTACTGCCACACACTTTGTGATGTATACTTAATGTATAGGGATCCCTCACCCTGCTCCATTGAAATTCAAGCATCCTCTGAAATAGAGAGCAGCTGCTTTGTATTTATGGACAGAAAGAATCCACTTTCATTTTAAATACACAGTATGAAATTTGGAATAGCAAGAGCAAGACTGTCCCAGCTGGAATTTGAACATCACTGGCAGCAGATTGGCTGTGACTGCAATGGCTGTTGTAATTTTTAGATGCTTTGGTTGCAAAAGTACTTGTGTGCCTAGCTTATGTATGTGAGTACCACAAGCATGCTTTCAATCAAGCAATTATACAGGCAGATTACCAGTGTAAATAGACATACATATACATGAGACCCAGCAAAATAAGAAGCTCATTCAGGTAATAAGCTGTAGTTTGAAATTAATAGGTTTATATCTTCATGCAGACTTCCTTTTCAGTATTTTCTTTCCAGAGTTTGAACAAGACTAACATGCACAAGCAGTTGTCCTGTGCAGAGGTTTTAATAAATTTCTTACTACATGTGTTCTTAAGAAGAACAGGGAAGCATGCCTCCTAAGCAAGTATTTATTACTGAATTTTTCCCAAAGCTGTAGCAGTGACACAGGGCAAACTAGAATTTCTTCATGTACTTTTTTCATCCAGTTTTGCCTGACATCACCTCTGATTTCTTTATTAGCTTTTTTCATATTAAAAATTGTAGTGATATGCAAACAAAGCTCACCCTTTTGTGTTAATGTGTTGCTGTGGCTTATTTTTCCTCTTTTAGTCCTACATATGGAATACAATGATGTAGGTAGTCCAGAAGAGCTCAGCTTACTCTTGCCTTTTCCATGAGGTCTCCTTTCTGTTTCCTCTAAAGCTCTGCTTGTTTGTTTTGTTTGTTGTTTGTTTTTTTTTCCTTTGACACATGTTCTTGTAGCACAAGGATAGCATTACAAAGTTCTATGTTAGTATCTTGGATATTCATGTATATGTAAGGAAAACTTGCTGGAGCAAGTTTCTTTTGTCATTGCACTCAAAAGCTTTTGGCATTATAACTTACATGTCTTGGTATTGTGCTCACTTGTTGAAAAGCCTCATGTATGTTGTAAGCACCTTCTTTGCTGCCCAGCTTTAGGGAAGATGCATCCTTCTATTTGTATTCAATGTGCTCAGGCTTAGGTTTCTCCAAATGCTGAAATGTTTGGATAAACAGTGCATCGGTTAAAGGGGGAGCTACTGGTGCATTGAGAGAAAGTTGTGCCATCTGTTGCTATCCCACAACACGATAAAAGCTGTGAATCATTTATTAGACTTCAGTTAAAATTAACATAAATAATTTAAAAATATTAAATTCATTTTGACATCTGAAAGATTTTAAATCCTACTGTTTTAAAGCAATGAGTTGTGCGGGCCTAGGTTTTCTGTGTCAAATAATAACCTATGACTACCTCTTTGTTAACTTCTTTCATGCATGCCCTGCCTAGGTTTGGCCGATACTGGAATTGCTACCAGGAGTAGTTTGGCCTCCTCTGGATTAGTAGTCTGGGCCTTGTGCTGAAGGAATGGGGCAATGTGGCTGACTGCGAAGTATTATTAGCAGAAAAAGTCACTCTCTCCAAGCAGGAGGAGTCTTGCACTGTTATGTGAAAGCAAGATTCCTGAACATCTTTTCTTAGCCACTCCAAGCCTTCCTAATTCATCTTCCATGTTGCCTCTTCCAAGATGACCAATTGCAACTCTGTCTTCCTTTCATGAAAAATGCATTGTGTCCTTTTGTCAAGCATCATCACCACCTTTGCCTCCTTGTCCACTTTTATGTGAACCTCCTTTCCAGGTCCACTTCCCTTCTTGCACAGAGCAAAAGTTGCTGATCAGGCAGTAAACTTGAAAGGAACTGTCTTAATTATCTGTCAAGAAAACAACAAGTCCAGCTAGTGAGAGTCATCTAGAAAGACTGAAGAATCTTCTGGAATCATTTCCTGGGACTCACCAGGGAGATGATACCTGGATATACAGCATGTACATCTTCAGCCACAACTCTTCCTCACCATGTGTGCAAAATCCAGGTTCATGTGCCAGAAGAAAAACACAACTCACTCCAGTTAGGTGCCTGATTTTGATGAGCAAAGAATCAGGACTTCAAGGTTTATCACTGAATATGCTTGCCTGTTCATCCCACCTTGGCTGGGATCTCATGCAGTGGAGCACAAAACTGTCTTCCATTTTGGGCTTGTGCACCTGCAACCAGGGCATCAGCTACAAATACTCTTACATTTCACTTTGTGTTTTATTACATTTGATTTTCAGGAGCATCTCTAGCACAGACAACTATATGGTACATGCGGAAGTACAAGATAGGTAGTAGTATTTACGTGGATGGAAATCCAAGGCCTTCTTTATTTTTTTCCCACCTAACAAGATGTCCAGGAAGTAGGTTGTTGCCCTGATCATACGCCCTTTTGAAATGAAAAGTATATATTTGTGTATGGAAAGAATAGGCAATCTGTTTCCACAGTGCGTTGCTCCTGGAGCCTGCCTGAAGATGAGAGAGTTTCTCTGTGAAAGACTGTGGGAGTTGTTTGCATCAAGAGACATCAGGTTGCAGAGCTAATTGAAGGCAGTTTGGAATTACATGTCAAGCCCTGAAGATAATTCAGCAAAATGTGACTTGCTTTCTCAGCCCTACAACAGCCAGGACACAGGCTTAAAAAAAAAAGCAAAACGCAACCCTGTCAGTGTGTCAGGTTTCATATTTCTCCAGTAATAGCAGAGTTTTCTTTTTGTCATCTGTGAGATGGGAAAATGGCAAGGGAATGATTTTTAAGTGCTAAATCTGTTAACCATATTTCATCTGTGTGATTTCTTTCCATTCATTGGTTGCTTGTTAAGAAGAAGTTTTCTATAAGGTTATTTTGAAACCAGATGGGCCCCATGAGTTTTGCAGGATGGTCAAAGCCAAAGCAGGCAACGATTGCACGTGAGCTGAGGCCAATCCTGTGCATCCTACATTGATCTCCAGTGAAGGATCTACCTCAGTGTGTAACTGGCAGCATATGGAGGGTCAAACAATTCTCTGAGAAGGAAGACTGCTAGTCATGGCTTGGAATGAGGGTTCTGGACCATTGAATAGAAACATCAATCTTTGAAACAGTGTTAGGAAGATATGTCCCATTATGGAGTCCAGAGTGTGGACTCCCCTGTCCTACAGGAGGTGTGTCTGATACTTTGTCCTGACAGTGCACTTCAATCTGTGCAAGGCACAAGGTTCCTGCAAGGGTGCAGATTAGTAAGGCCATTCAGAGGGAAGCACTTACCATAATTTCTCGTCCACAGCATCTACAGTCCTTTACTTCCTCAGGAAGAGACAAGCTCTTCTTTCCATGCTACTGCCCTTTCTTTTAAACTAGTATCACCATCTCTGCAAGACCACTGCAAGTGATATTCTTAACTTCTTCCAGTCCAGGACTGAATGTTGCAGCCTTACTAATGAGATTATGAGATTTATGATTGTAAATCTCTAAGCCTTACTTTAAACCATTAAACTATTGTAATGCCTCTTACCGTTTAGAAGAAATCATTGGTTAGTGATGGTGTGCCTTTCATTCAAATGGAAGAATCCCTTGAAAGTATGGCTTTACTCCAAGATATCCCTGTTCCTTTAAAAAGTAAATTGTTCTCATTTGCATTTAAGTCATGAACTTGTCTATTTAAGACAGATAAGAGAAAGCGAACATGAAAACAAGCAGATCAAAGATGTACACAAGTCTTTAATCTTGTCCTTTCCCCTTGAAGAATGTGCAGAAAGGAACTGAGACGTTTCATTAGTTTAAGTAATAATAATGATAAAAAGGAATCACAAGCAATTCCTGAAGCAGGACATAATGACTCTTGTCTTGCTGTGTGTTATCAGTCTGTCTTTGATTTACATTAAAGAAACAAATAGCTGGCAAGAAATGTTTCCAAGTCTCATCTGATCCCTTTATTTAAGGGAGACTGTGAGAAAAATGTTTCACAGAAAATATGTTGTTCTAACTACAAGGTACTCCCTCACGTGGAAAAGTAATGCTGGAAGGCTCCTATGTAAACCTCATATGATAGCCAAGATTGTTTTCACTTCTTTAGCCAGATCTGAAATTGCTCTCTGCTTTCAGTATTGCATACATTTTCTCAGTCTTCCATGTCTTTCCAATCCAATAAGCTTACTTTCTAAATTCAGTGATTTTAATTGAATCTGAAGAACAAAGGGGTAATTTATTAATTGTATCTGTATGGTGATTAGGTCTCAATTTACAAACTACATCCAGCTTCCTTCCATTTTTGGCTTCATTCTGCCCCCCCTCCGTCTGGAAAGCCTTCCCTCTGACAGGCCTCTCTGAACTCTGGCACAGGCCATGTTCCCAGCCTGAAAAGTTGAATGTCTTCTGAGTCACCAGAGCTCTGAAGTCTCCTTCCCCATCTGACAAGACATGGCTGGAAACATGGATGGGGAGGGGGGTTGAAGAGAAGACTTTTAAGTCATTTACTGGTGGCAAATTGGGATGCACTGTATCTTGAGCTGTTATAAAACTGACAAGAAGACATCAGAATGAGTGTTGCTGCATGAAACTGTATGAGAAAGGCATGATAAAACTAGAGGTGACCTAGAGGAGGATTGCCAGTATGGTCTGGGGATAGAAGCAGATGACCTCTGAGAAGGCATGTGGGAACTTGGCTTGCTAAACTGGGAGGGGAGCAGAGGAGAAGGAAGGACTTTGCTTGCAGCCTTCAGCTGCATAACGGGTGGTTGAAGAGGATGTGCAGTCAGACTCTTCTCAGAGGTTCTCAAAGAAGGGACAAGGGCAATGGTCACAAATCACAAAAAAATCCATTTGTATGTTGGTTGTTGGGGTTTTGGTTTTTTTTAAATTACTATGAGAGTCATTAAGCACTGGAACAAATTATCCACAGAGATTGTGTAATCTCCCTTCCTGGAGATATTCAAAACTTGACTGGACACAGCTCTGACTTTGAAGTTGACCCAGCCTTGAGCAGGGAGTGGGAGTACATGACCTCTCAAAGACCCTTCCATCCTGTGAGTCAGCCTCCAGATCGCCTTGTTGGGTTAGCACAAGTGAGCAGCCAGTTCCTTGGAGCACCGTCACAGGCACAAGCTCAAAAGTGTAGGATGCAGAGGTAGCTCTGCTGAGCAGTGATTGTATGAACTGCCCCGTAACACTCTCAGCCACTTGCAAGAGGCAGAGGCAGGCATCTCCATCTCCAGCCTCTGAGAACAGGGCGTTTTGCATTGGGCTGTCATTATATACTTCAGCCCTGAGTGGCTGTGAGCCTTGCTAGCACAGTAACAGTGTTTTGGAAATATGGGAGAACAGTTGGAGACATCATGTGGTAAACAATTCATGGTCCACTGGAGGCAAAGATAGAAAGGCAAGGAACAAGCAAATGGTTAGGTATGGATAGTTTGTTACTATATGCTTTACCTGTAAGAAACTGCAGATGCTTTTGCCTCGTTTTTATACCTTGTATTGCTCTTGCAAAGTAGGCAAGTCTGTACTGCAAGGAAAGAGAACACCAATGATGTTTATTAATAGATTAACAACTCACTTTCAGCATTTACATCTTGTTGAAGATCATGAACTGGTACTGCAACAGCATAAGAAATAAGACCTTCTGAATCCAGTGTTTGCTCTGCTTGCTACAAGTGTAATTAGAAAAAGAGAGGGAAGAAGTATAATACCCAAATAGAGGAGTTGTTTCATACATCGCTCCTCACTGGAATAGTAGAGGTGCTGTGTTGTAGTATCATGATGGGGTCACCTACAGTCTCTACTGGAACTCCATTAGAATTGCCTCATCAGTCATGGGTTACCAGCAAGCTTGGAATACCTACAGTGCTCTTATTGTGAATAACATCATGACTGACCTCATCTGTTTATATTTATGCAGCACTGTCCTGTTTCTTGTACCCTCACTTCAGATTATTAAGAAACCTAGGGAGAAAAGGTGATGATTTGTGCATGAAGAGTTACTCTTTGCTTAAGAGCAATTTTTTATTACAGCGCCGTCTTGGAGATGCTGCAAAGAAGGCAATCAGCAAGCTGCAAGTCAGAACAATCAGGAAAGGTGACAAGGTAATTCTTCAAATTGCTCATTACCAAATGAAACTGTACTGAGGATTCCTTCAGACTTCTGGGTCAGAGAGGGAGAAGAGAAATGACAGTTGCTTATTTAGCTAATATGTGTCCTTCAGGCAGAGGAGGAATAGTCTTGTAAGCAATTTGTGGATGTAATGGAATAGAGAGAGCAGAATGTGATTCTCTGAAGTTGCAGAAAATCTTGAAAGTTAAAACATGCTAACTAAATTTGCATACTTCCCATGGCAAGTTTCCAACTGAAAATGTGTTGGAAAATCTGATTTGCTTGTCTTGAAATCCATAATTGCATGTGTAGCGTGCACCAGTGACCATTTTACTTTGTCACATAGGCTCTTGTAGGAAGACGTTAGCTGACAAAAAAATTAAAATTATGAATGTTCTTTTTCCTGTAGGAAACGGAGCCAGACTTTGATAACTGTGCTGTTTGTATTGAAGGCTACAAGCCCAATGACGTTGTGAGAATTTTGCCTTGCAGGTAAGTTGAAGGTTGCATGTGGTTTTAACTGTGATATAGCTCTCTATTTCAAGACAGGTTCTGTTCTCACAATGTCATGCTGTTGAGATTACCTGAGAGCTAGGGGAGGGAACGGTGAATTTGTCATCTTGATTTATTCAAAATCTGTTGTGTAAGGATACTTGAAATGCCTCTTTTTCCACTTGACATGAAAGTAGTGATAATGGTGGTGAGAACCTGAGTTTAAAATTATACTCAGAAATTCTGTCTGATCTGGACCTGCTACAAAGTCTTCAGTAGGATTTTTAAATTCAAGGTTTTTGATTCCTCTGTTCTGCTCACTGGTTTTATATCAGTTCAGAATACCTGCCTCAGAAGAATTTGCCCCTGACTTTGAAGTGTTCCCTGGGCAAAGCAGCCAGGGATAGAGCAGGCTTCTGCTCCCCATGGAGCTACTTATTTTTCTGTCCTGGGCCATGTCCAGGCACTGAGAAAGGGATGAGTTCTCTAAAAACCATAAAAAGATATGCTGAGTAGAAACAGGAAATAGAAAATACTGTGTGTGACAAAGACTGTGTTATCTATTGCTGCCATGAAAATGTTCTCAGGCATGTGAGACATGGAGGTGACAACTTTTGGGCTTGTTCTTTCTCTTTTCTTCCCCTCGTGTGAACGTGTCCTGTGCAGCACATAACATTTGCAGTGATGTGACACAGGAGCGCAGCCTCTTGCCACCTCTAACAGTTGTTTTCATCTCTCTATGGCACTGTATTGTCATCCATGAAGTGTTGACTGATGAAGGATTTCTCTAAGGAAATGAATTTCTTAGGAACTTTCCTAGAAACAGTGGTTCCCCTAGGAGAGCAAGAGCAAGTGTTTGATTTCGCTAGAAATAGGAATCTCAAGTGCTGCACATACAGAGCACAGACATTTTCTTATTTTTACTAGCATTTCTTTCTTCTCCTGAAGTCATTTCACTGGCTTGAGAAACTGAAGTATGTTTCTTTTCCTACTATGTTGTTCCCACTTAAATATCTGACTATTACAAGCTGTCCATTTCTGTTTGTTCATGTGACTCATTAAAACTGTTTACTGCCATCACTAAATGGCAAACAAAAAGCAGCAGATTAGTAATAAATCTGACCTACTGTTAATCCTCCACAAGGACAAATTGCATGTGGAGCATCATTTCATGAAGGAGAAATATAAAAAAAAAATGAGAAATTACCAGAAAATATTGACCTTGGTTTGACATCAAGACTGTTTTCATAGAAGCATATTAAAGTTTGGAAATTTTTCGTGGTAGAGAGAGGCATGTTTTGGAGGTAGCTATACAACAGCAAAAAACCATGTCTAAGCTCTAGCTATCACTTGTGTTTCGCTTCATAATTCAATGAGGCCACAGTCAGACTGTCATCCACAGTGTTGAGTCAAGCTGAGTGAGTAGGAAATGCATAGTTAACAGGTGATGTTCAGTTCTTGGCGGACTTAAAAGGTCGCCTAGAAACTGACTAATGCTAAAAGGTTAGCAGCAGCAGAACTGTCTTGTAAAATACTCACAGTTTGAGCCTCAGCAGTTTTGAATTATAAAAACCTCTAAGATCTTTCTCAAGCAGCTATTTCACAAACCCTGGTTGTCCTGCTGCACAAACTGTGAGGGCAGTATTTTACATATTTGCATGGGCTTGGACTTCCAAAACAGGAAACTGTAGTCATGATTCTTTCTACATTTGTCAGGCTCATTGCCTCGTCCAAAAAAAAACAGAAGGAAAAAAAAAAAAAAAAAAGAATTAATTTGTGTCCCTACTAAGTGGGTGGGAGAATGTTATATCTTACTAAAGACCTACAGACTCTGTAGGTTTCTTCCTGCAGCATACTCAGTTAAACCACAGGCAGTTTCTAGGATGTGAACCTCAATAGGTTGCTGTTTAATAAGCAGCTGGCCTTTCCCCAAGCCTTACAGAAGCCAGCACCATATGACGCCAGTGCTGGCTGACCTTAGTGTTTCTATCCAGGAGGTGTTCAAGGTGTAGAACTTTTACCTTCAAAGCCAAACATACTTCAAGAGCTGCACATGAAAGATGCTTCTTTGTACTGCTGGTAGTAATAGGAAAACCACTGCTAGCAGGCACATGCTGCATAATGCCATGTGTATCCTGGCATTGCTTTTTTAAGCCTGACATACCCTGAATCTCCTAAGAAATTGGTACCAAAAATCCACCAGCCAATATGGCAGTGAATGAGCTCTGAAGTACATTTTTCAGGGCCTTTTCCCCCTCCAAAAAAAAAAAAAAAGAAAAAAAAAAAAAAAAAAAAAAAAAGAATTAATTTGTGTCCCTACTAAGTGGGTGGGAGAATGTTATATCTTACTAAAGACCTACAGACTCTGTAGGTTTCTTCCTGCAGCATACTCAGTTAAACCACAGGCAGTTTCTAGGATGTGAACCTCAATAGGTTGCTGTTTAATAAGCAGCTGGCCTTTCCCCAAGCCTTACAGAAGCCAGCACCATATGACGCCAGTGCTGGCTGACCTTAGTGTTTCTATCCAGGAGGTGTTCAAGGTGTAGAACTTTTACCTTCAAAGCCAAACATACTTCAAGAGCTGCACATGAAAGATGCTTCTTTGTACTGCTGGTAGTAATAGGAAAACCACTGCTAGCAGGCACATGCTGCATAATGCCATGTGTATCCTGGCATTGCTTTTTTAAGCCTGACATACCCTGAATCTCCTAAGAAATTGGTACCAAAAATCCACCAGCCAATATGGCAGTGAATGAGCTCTGAAGTTACATAGATGCATGTTTACTAGTGCTTACAGTGTTTCCCCAAATGTCCTCTTTTCTGTTGGCAGAGAGCAGGCACTGGGATAGCTTGTTACTGCATCTCTCATTCTGGAGAACTAGGAGGAGAATTCCACTTAAGTTGTTCTTCTTTCTCACTGTTCTCTTTAGCCAGCTCCCACAACTGACTGTGCTAATAAACTTCACTCTACATAATGTATCAAATAAATAAGGACTGACACTTGATTTAAAATAGTGTTGGCTTGCAGCTGGTTTTATGTTTAATGGTAGCAAGCATTGCTAAAGTTCTCTTTGCGGGCACTGACACAACGTCAAATGTAACCAAGATCATTGTTCCCAGGGTAACATCTCTTGTCATAGCCCCAGTTCTTTCTGCTTGTCTTCCATCTCTAGCTTCAAAACGCCTTCATCTTTTCTGCTCTTTCTTTGGAGAAGTTATTGGTGCTGCTGCTCCCGATGTCTACTTTTTACTAAATTTTAACTTTACTAAACTGCTACAGAGAAACAAGGTGATTCTTTCAGCCTCCTTTCTACTGAGTTCTTCATAAGCTCTTTTGTTGATTGTTTCATTTCTGACACCAGTAAACATGCTTTCTGACCCCATTCCAGCTCATTCCCTTCCCCTGAACCTTCACTCCACAAATAACTTTGATTTCAGAGACTGCTTCACTCCTCCCTTCTCTTTTTATTAGGTCCACATGAAAATCATTACATCCCACACATTCTTCCCTTTGATTACTTCCTCTCACTTACCCTCATAATTATTTCTTTTGTTCTTCGTTCATCCTCAAAAATAAACAAATAATACCATACATGCAGCCCCAAAACGCCGAACTTTCTTGTTGGATGCCATTGTACTGCTCAGTCTCTCAGCAAAACCCTTCTCAGTCTTCCGCTGCAGCCCTATGTCTAATCCAGGCAACTCATGCTCTTCTTCAGGGTCCTTAGGTATGTGCCTCTCCTTCTTTCCACTTTTGCCTCCTGTTCTCTTTGCTCCTGATTTTTTGCTGAGAAAAACTGCATGACTGCTACATTTATTTGCATGTAGATTAGAAAGGTGGGATGAGGAGCAGAAGGTAGGAGAACAACAGTTTCTCTTAACCTGGAAAAACAGCTTCAGAAAATTGTTGGCAAGCTGGAAGCTTTGCAATAGTTTTACACCATTCAAATTAGTATTATTATAATTTTGGACTGAGCCTGAAATTAGTTGTTATTTTTTTCCTTCTATGTTTAAGATTGTAGCTTTAAGGAAAAATTAAATACATTTCAAACAAAAGTAACCCGTAGTTAATAAATACAAAGTGCTATTTAGATAATAGTAAATTAAATGCTCTGGGATTTCAAGATTCTTTTTCCTTCTTTGTGCTCTGTGAGCTCTACAAAGCCATGTGCAGTCACAGTGTCACCCAGGAGTACAGGAGGGATCTCAGGAGGCCAGCACCCCTGGAACTGTGCACGGGCACTGCCCGTGCACATGGGGTTCTTGGGAATTATTTTTCCAACACACTCTGCAGCCTCCAGGGATGAAGGCTCTGCAAATTCCCCTGATCATTTCTTGCAGCGCTCTTCACTACCTTCACTGCGCTGAAGCTTTTCCTCTTGTGTAACCTGGATCTCACTTGCTGCAGTTGAAATACACCATTGTCTCTCTTACCCCTAGGAGAGATGAAGAACAGTTGTTTCCTTTCTCCTTATGGAGATTCCTTGATTTGTATGAGCATTGTTACATCATCTCTTCTCCCCTTGTCTTCCTCTCTCTCAGCTAATCAATTACAGTTCTTTTGAGAAACTTTTCAAGCCGTCCAAACTAACATAGTTCTGCAGTGCATGTGGTAGCATTGCAGCCACTCTGACTTTGATTGCCAAAGCCATGTCCCGAGCCTGTAGCTGAAACATCTCTCTTACTGTCTCCCTGTATGGGTCACTACTTCTGTACTCATCTGTGATGCCTCTACCTCCTCCTTTTGAAATTTGCATCAATCAGAAGTGCAGAGGGAGAGAGATTTTTGTCACAGTAGGTCTTTTTACATCTGTCTTTGTCTTACCACATGACAGAAAATTATTGCGGTTGTTCTCTCATTGTGCTGCTGGCCCTTATTTTGCCAGAATTTGGATTATAAACTTATCAGCACGTCAAGTAATTCACAATTTGTTCAAAGTCGTAATCATGCATGTAACTAAAAATGAATAAACTTTCAAATTCAAGTTGCAAAGCCTGCCACCTGAGTTAAAATTTCAAGTCCTCATCTGATTTTCATCTTTCTGTGGATTTCTGTCAAATAATCAAGTTTCTTCTATTGTACATCTTAAATCTGAAACTAATAAAGCCCTAATAGGCTGTGCTAATTTAGTATTTAGAAGTGCAAAGTGACACGATCTGCCATGGATGTAAATTACTGAGCATTGGTAGAATTTATTTCAAATATATTTTTTAAGCCAACCTTAAGAACACTAAACTTCACTTTTTAAAGTCTTTAATGCATGAAATTTCCAAGTTTTTGGTGATTAACAGGTTTTATGAAATGCTGTAATACAATTCACAGCCTAACTGAAGCTTGCAAAGATTGAAATTGAAAATGAAAGGAGACTTTCTAGTCTGTGGTAGAATGGCTTGATAGGAAAATATTTTTTTATCTGAAACAGGCTTTGGAAATATGTTTCTTTCAAGAAAGAATAAATATCTTAGATTTTGTAAATGTACTGATTATTTTAGTACAAACGTGCTTCAGATGTTTGCAGTTAAACATACTTGTTTATGAATTTGAGTATATAATTAAGCTAATCACTATCAAAAATTTCAGTTACCTCAAATAGATGAAAAGCAAGACATTGAATTTCAGTACCCTCTGTGAATTGACACACCCAAAGAATGCTGGTTAGACTTCTAAATGTAAAATTACAAAGGCTTGAGAACTGTATCTTTCTGCTTTCACCTATTCAGAATACTTGCCTGTTGATGAGCTGAATATGTCCCACATAGATAAAAGGAAGGAAGAGCTGTGCAGAACAGAGACCAAAATTTGATGTATTGTGTTTTTATCCAGTAAGGCAAGTCTTGTTTAAAAGGAGTGTTGTGAGCTTTAGTAGCCTTAATAAAGTAGTGCTTTAAACTTCAAGTATCACGATACTTCATTTATATTAATCATGTTGACATACAGGATCAGATGAGGTATGACAAAGTTTGGTGTTGCAGCCAACTGATATAATTAGACTAGGCTGAACCTCCAAGGACAGATTTGCCCTTTCCCATAGCTGTGTGAAGTCGGACCAAGTACAGGAACGTGGTAATTTGCCATACGGTTTTGTTTTCACAAAGGACCCATTTCTTTTAGAATTAGTGAGAAAAAACATAGCAGTGAAGAGAAGATTCTGAGATTTCACAGGTGGTTTTTTGAGACTGTAGTGGTATTTGGGACTGAAGCCAGATAGTAAGATAGCCCGCTAGTATGTGGTCCAATATCGTGTTAGTAAGAGCTGAGGTTGCAAATCAATATTGATGAAAGTGCACCTCAATACTTTCCATCAAGTTGAAAGTCTATGTGTATCTTTTTGTGTTAGAGAGACCATGACACTGGACAGCAGCCAACCCATTCAGCTGAATGTGTACTACGTAAATATTTAAAATGAGTTTGCTGCATTGAACAAGTCTGGCTTTCTCAGAGATTGCATTTCCTCATGGAGACTGCTAAAGGTTATCTGCTCCAGGTAGAGCCATAGAATCATAGAATCATTTTAGTTGCAAAAGACCTCTAAGATCATCAGGTCCAACCATTAACCCAGCACTGCCAAGTCCACCACTAAACCATGTTCCCAAGCACCACATCTACATGTCTTTTAAATACCTCCAGGGCTGGTGAGTCACCCACCTCCCTGGGTAGCCTCTTCCCATGCCTGAGAATCCTTTCAGTGAAGAAATTTTTCCTAACATCCAATCTAAACCTTGCCAAGCACAACTTGAGACCATTTCATCTCATCCTATCACTTGTTACTTGCGAGAAGAGACCAAGCCCCACCTGGCTACACCCTCCTTTCAGATAGTTGTAGAGAGTGATAAGGTCACCCCTCCTTTTCTCCAGGCTAAACAACCAGTTCCCTCATCTGCTTTTCATAAGACTTGTGCTTTGTTGCCCTTTTTTAGACACTTCAGCACCTTAATGTCCTTCTTGTAATGGAGGAGCCCAAAACTGAGCCCAAGATTTGAAGTTCAGCCTCAACAGTGCTGAGTACAGAGGGACAATCACTTTCTGAGTCCTGCTGGCCACACTGTTCCTCATACAGGCCAGGATGCTGTTGGCCTTCTTGCCCACCTGGGCACTGCTGGCTCATGTTCAACTGCTGTCGACCAACACCCCCAGGTCCTTTTCCTCTGGGCAGCTTTCCAGCCACTCTGCCCCAAGCCTGTAGCATTGTCTGGGGTTGTTGTGACCCACATGCAGGACCTGGCATTTGGCCTTGTTGAACTTCATACAGTTGAGCTTGGGCAGCTGTGAGCTGTGTTCACCTGTGGTTACCTGGTGGGTTTGGGTGGCTATGCTGCACCAGCAAAGCAAGTTGGGCAATGGCAGCCCAGGGAACACAGGCCAGCCACTGCTCACCCGTAGAAAGAAGTTCAAGCAGACTGAAACGTGATTTTCAGGCTCTGCCAAGTAAAATGTGGGACACCTGTTGCAAGTCTGAGAAAAGAAATGCAGAGCTGATCTATATGGTGTTTCAGCACAAGCCCTTTAGTTTTAGCTTGCACCTTTTAGAGGAAGAATGTGTATACTGAGCCTCATATTTCTTAATTAAATACCCTCTTTCAATTTCACTGGAGTTAGTATTATTATTTAGTTATATTAGGCAGTTGGACTAAGTTCCCTTCCAACTGAACTACTCAATTCAATTAATTGATTAAAAATACTTATAGGAAGGCAAGACAATTTTCTGTTTCCTTTATGCTGGTGTAATTTCTGAGGCTACATGCATGGCAGGAAAATTTCCTCCTTTTCTTCAGAAGGGGTGGGGCTTAACAAACTTAACTGTCTTGAGCTGAGTCCTGATTTCTCTACTTGGCCTACTCAACAGTGTCTCTTCAATCTCAAGCCCCGTATTCCTGTGTTTTATAACATTTGTCCTTTATAACCACAGGGCAAGAGAATAGGCTCACAGGAGAAAATGCAATCTGTTAGTCGGGTACATGCACAAAATACCTCTGTATTCTATCTCAGTTGGTATCAGGTGAAGCTAGATGAGAAGCTTTCGGTTCCTCTGCCTCTAGAATGTCTAAGAAAAGCAGTCCACAGAAGCCACAGGGCTCAGGTAGTTACTTAGCGGCCACTTCAGACCAAGCATGGGAGTAACAAGGACCCTTTCAGGGCTGGAGTTGGTTTAGGAGCTCACTTTCATGGGCACCTTCTAAAGAGCAGGGAAGTCAGGGAGAATATTTTAAAAAGCATCATCCTATTTTTTCCACTTAAATGAGAAGTTGTTGGGTTTTTTAATTGTCTTTATTTCCTTATGCCTGCATTCTAAAAAAAACCAGAGCCCCAATGGCTTCATGTTTAAATGATGTGTAATCAGGTTTGTCTGTAGAACCCTCAAGAAACAGTAATGTGATTTTTACCTTTACCAGAAAGTAGGTTTTGTTTACTGACAGCCTTCAACATTTAAAGAATATGGGTTTTGCTGATGTGTTTTGTGTATTTTTCCTAATGCTCTATTTATGTACATGTCCTCTTTTCCAAACTCAGTTGAGCAACACTGTTCACATACATTTGAGATGCTGCAGAAGCATTTGTATTCTTGTGCGTATAGGATGTAGTTTTGCAGTCCTTGCAGAGGTCACAAACCACACCATTTGAAATACTCTCACTTTACTGAGTTTAGCAGAAGCCCGTGGTACTAAGTGGTAAATTGTACTGTGGTGGATTTGAATTAAAATATCCTGGTTTTCATTGCAGGCATCTGTTCCACAAGTCGTGTGTAGACCCCTGGCTGCTAGACCATCGTACCTGCCCAATGTGTAAAATGAATATTCTAAAAGCTCTAGGGATCCCGGTAAGCATGTCACAGAGCAGCTGGTCAGGGCAGAAGGGACATGCCAGCTACTTGGGTATATCCCTAGCCCTTTGCCTGTCTGTTCCCCTCTTACTCTTCGTACCATGTTATCGATTTATTAATTGATTTTTTGAAGGGAAGTTCAAGCTGAAATGTCTGACTCCACCTCTCTCCTGCACCCCACTTGTATTAGCAAGGAAAAGAGAGTGTGTGTGGGGATTGGTTGGGTGTTGGGATTTGTGTGTCTGCGATTGCCTGCTTTGTGGAGCAGCAGATTGTTTACGGCTGTTTTGGTGGATTTATAGATTCTTTCACTTAGCTTTTGTTTGTTTTTAAATCAGGACTGGATTTATTTTTTTAATCATGCTCTCAGTTCAAATCTCAAAGCAGAAGGTCTGCAGATAAAATTTTCCCTGCTATACTACTCAAGGACAACTAATTGCTCATCCTGGGAAGCCAAATCTTTTTTCTGTCAGATTTCTCTCACAGTCTATCTGTAGCAAGCCCTGTACTCCTTATTCCAGTTAGGGAGCACTTCTCCCAGTAGCTAAGCATGTGGCAGACCACAAGATATAAAAGAAATTACTAAGCTCTTTGTTATTTGAAACATTCAAGAATAGAATGATAGAATGGGTTGGGTTGGAAGGGACCTAAAAAATCATCTAGCTCCAACCCCCCTGCCATGGGCAGAGACAAGTAACCCTAGACCAGGATGCTCCAAGCCCCATCTGGCCTGGCCTTGAACACTTCCAGGGAGGGGGCAGCCACAGCTTCTCAGGGCAACTGGTGCCAGTGTCTCACCACCCGCATAGGGAATATTTTTTTCCTAATGTCTAATCTAAATCTACTCTCTTCCAGTTTGAAGCCATTACCCTTTGTCCTCTGTGGTTTGATGTGGTTAGAAGCTGCCAAAGCCATTGATCTTTTTAGGTTGCACGTTTGCATTCAGATAGTGCAAGTCTTGTCTGCCATACAGTTTTCTAACCGAAGTTTAGCCCTTTGCCTGTCTGTTCCCCTCTTACTCTTCGTACCATGTTATCGATTTATTAATTGATTTTTTGAAGGGAAGTTCAAGCTGAAATGTCTGACTCCACCTCTCTCCTGCACCCCACTTGTATTAGCAAGGAAAAGAGAGTGTGTGTGGGGATTGGTTGGGTGTTGGGATTTGTGTGTCTGCGATTGCCTGCTTTGTGGAGCAGCAGATTGTTTACGGCTGTTTTGGTGGATTTATAGATTCTTTCACTTAGCTTTTGTTTGTTTTTAAATCAGGACTGGATTTATTTTTTTAATCATGCTCTCAGTTCAAATCTCAAAGCAGAAGGTCTGCAGATAAAATTTTCCCTGCTATACTACTCAAGGACAACTAATTGCTCATCCTGGGAAGCCAAATCTTTTTTCTGTCAGATTTCTCTCACAGTCTATCTGTAGCAAGCCCTGTACTCCTTATTCCAGTTAGGGAGCACTTCTCCCAGTAGCTAAGCATGTGGCAGACCACAAGATATAAAAGAAATTACTAAGCTCTTTGTTATTTGAAACATTCAAGAATAGAATGATAGAATGGGTTGGGTTGGAAGGGACCTAAAAAATCATCTAGCTCCAACCCCCCTGCCATGGGCAGAGACAAGTAACCCTAGACCAGGATGCTCCAAGCCCCATCTGGCCTGGCCTTGAACACTTCCAGGGAGGGGGCAGCCACAGCTTCTCAGGGCAACTGGTGCCAGTGTCTCACCACCCGCATAGGGAATATTTTTTTCCTAATGTCTAATCTAAATCTACTCTCTTCCAGTTTGAAGCCATTACCCTTTGTCCTCTGTGGTTTGATGTGGTTAGAAGCTGCCAAAGCCATTGATCTTTTTAGGTTGCACGTTTGCATTCAGATAGTGCAAGTCTTGTCTGCCATACAGTTTTCTAACCGAAGTTCTCACAGAGATCAGAGGCTTCTCCAGGAAGGATTGAGTCACTTTCTCACACTGTGTGAGGCTTGCCACGTGATGGTGAAGTTCAGTACTGAAACACCACTGGTTGGTGCATTAACAGGTGCTGTAAATACCCTCCCCATTTACAGCTGGTGATATGCCAACTCACATATGAAAGAGCTATATAAAGTAAAATAGCTCATGGGAACACATTAAGGATGTGTTCTGATGCAGCTATTCCCCATGAGTTCATTTTCATGGAGACTAGGAAGCCAAGCAGGTTGCTGCAGATGAGGTTCCACAGCAAGTGATCAAGTAATTTTTTTCTGAAGTAGGCAGGTATGTTAATCAAGCTAATATAATTCAAGCTAAGAAGTAGAGCATTGTAGTTAGGGTAACATGATTAGAGTTGGGCTACTTTTTCTACTAAATGTATATATTATCTTTAGAATACCAAAACATCATACAGCTTTTTAATCAGTATTTGAGATGTCAGGCAAGGCCAGAATGAAGGCTGGCTCTGCCATTCAGCATCTCTGCACCTAGGCAGAAATACAGAAGTTTTACCCAGGTTGCATGTCTCAGTTCACAGGCCTACCAGTGAGCACACACCCAGGATTTTGACACCTCCTCTCCATACCCAGTGTATTTTCCATGGCTTGCTACTGCATTATGCAGGACCACATGATTTCTGCTCTCACACTGGTCCATTAATATTTTTGCACAAGCATTTTACTATCACGCTTTTCACCCACCTTCATAATCAGGGGATATAGACAAATCATACGTTCACTTTTTGAAGGCCTGCAGTGAGATATTGCATTTTTTCCAGGAAGTTTAGTACCATTAGTTTTTACATCCAGATTACAGCTGTCACTGACTTCACTGACAGCTGCTGAAGGCAAAGCATGTCTGCCGGCTGTCTGAGGCTGGGTGCATTGAGGGGAAGTGAAACCATGCCCAGAGGCCATGTGTAAATGTTTTGGTTTACATGACTGGCTTTACTATGTATGAACAGCTCTGTAGTGGCAGGTATAGAACCTAATTGCCAGGAATAATTAAAGTGCCATTTAGTTTCCTCAGCCATCGTTTCTCTTCTCACAACTCCCTATCTTGTTCTCTCTGTAGCATGCAGAAGGAGGAGGATCCATCCTGCTCCCCTTGCGTAGACCTTCCCAACTGGAGTTTCTGTAGAAATAGCACAGGGCATGTAATTAAAGATACTTCTGTAACCAACATAAACAACTGAGTCAAATTAAGATTTCAGAATCAGCCTTAGTACTGGTCTGTCTTAACACTAAAAATCAAGTGCTTGAATATTAAACTTCCAATAGTAAAGTTTGTTTAGAGGATTTTATTGTATGAATTTCTGTTAAAATTTCACCCAGTTGTTCCAAGACAGCAAACTAGTAACAGCCCAATCCATTACTCAGAGGAAGCATACTGGCTCCCACCCACATGGATCATCTTAGAGTCATAGAATGGTTTGGGTTGGAAGGGCCCTTAAAGATCATCTACACCCAGCCCCCTGCCACGGGCAGGGACACCTCCCACTAGACCAGGTTGCTCCAAGGCCCATCCAACCTGGCCTTGAACACTTCCAGGGATGAAGCATCCACAGCTCCCCTGGGCAACCTGTGCCACTGTCTCATCACCCTCACACTAAAGAATTTGTTCCTAATGTCTAGCCTAAATGTCCCCTGGTCCAGTTTAAAACCGTTCCCCCATCCTATCCTTACATGCCCTTGTAAAAAGTCCCTCCCCAGCGTTCCTGTAGCCCCTTCATGTACTGGAGGGAGAGCTGCATGCTAGAGCCTTACCCCTTCAGGTGGCTTACAGTAGCAGCTGTTTTCCATTGGAGCTGGAAGCACATGGTAGCCTTCATATCAGGGGGTTGCTGTAGCTATCAGCAGAGGAAGCAGGAATCTAAGAGCATCTGTAGCTTGGGAGTTAAATATTCCTATACTGCTATCAGTTGGTCCTCTTCCTCTGTTTTATCTGTCTTCTCTTTCTGAAGTATGCCTCAGCTCTTGCTTCTCCCTCTCCTACTTTGTACCCTTTCCTGCTTCTCCTCTGCATAACCCCTCCTGACCGACCTTTATCCTGTTGAGCTCCTGCCCTGATGTTGCCGCTTATGCTGTCTGCTCAGCTCACAGGACCTGTTCTCCACTCACACAGAAATTGTGTGTCCTCACCCTTCTCACTGCTCAGCACCAACTGTGGGCAGCCTGGGGTGGGTCTTGCTTTCTGGTGCCACCATGAGCGTGCAGGCACCATGCAAAGCCCTCTTCTCTTTGGGGAGTGTGATTGTTTGTCTCAAATAAGCCACCAGTCTCTATCAGCACACATGAACTGGTATTTCCAGAGGCTCATAACTTAGCCAGATGTCAGTATGCTGTTCTGGGAAAAGACCTTTTCCCTGGAAGAAGCTGCAAAGCTCTAGGGCTCCTCAGTGAGAGGTGGCAAATATTTCTGTACAGTAGACAAAGCAGAATGCCATTCCCTAACCACATTCTTGAGTCTTGCTGAGCCATATTAACTGAAATTTCCACACACAAGAAAGCAGCCTTTGGCAGGCAGCAGTCTCTGATGGGACACTTGAAGGCAAATTTGCCAAAGTCCTTTTGCAGGCTTTTACAACGGGACAAATGAGGAAATCTTGCCATAGGCAGGACTACTATGGTTTTTTTCTTGCCAGCTGCTCGTTTGTCCTATGGTTATTATTAAAGAGCTGGCTTGTGTGACTGTGCCTGTATTGTGCTTCATTTAGCAAAAAGACTCCAGATTTTCCAGGAAAAGATTGGTTAAAACTCAAATAACTGTTTTAATTCAATTCCCATCTAAACTCTCTGCTCACTTTGCAACAGAGACTTTGAATATTTTCTGCCCTGTAACCAGGTTCTCCAGGCTGCCATGAGGCACCAAAATGACTGCACTCATTTCACAGTAGCAAATCATCCTCACATCTCTGCTTTTGATGATAGCACTCTGCAGCTCCAAAGAATTATTAACTAACTACCTGTCAGCAAATGGTTGGCATAACCTTTTCCACTGTCTCTTTGCTGGTGAATCCAGCTCAGACTATACCTCTTTTGGCTGTAGTATTTGAAGTGAATTATCAGAAAAAAATGTCTTTCACTTTCAAAGAGCTACATTGCTATTGTGATGGTTGTATCACATAAAATAGTTTCTCTCAGCTTCTCCCTCTTTTCTGCAAGTATCTGCTGGATATGCAGTCAGCTGCATTTTTGGCAGCAGATTGCATGACTTGAAGCTATTCACTAAGAACCTTAGCCAAGCCCTCAGAAGTCTATACAAAGCCTTCCCTTGACTTCAGTGGAATTGTGCCCTCAAAGCACTTACAGGGAATGACTGAAACAAATATAATTAAACTTAGAAAATGTATCTGGGTCACTCTGACAGCAAAAGCCATACTGTAGTTTTTTCGATCAGTATTTCATATCGTTAGTTTTATAGTATGTTGCTTAGTTTTCCAACTACATTTATTCAGGAGTAAAGGATTCATTGTATCTGGCAATGCTAGTTTTGCATCTTTTATATTTGGTTTTGCTTTCAATTATAATCCTCCATTTTTAAAGGTGTAAAGGTTAGTGATAAACCACATTCTAGGAATAATTAGAATCAGAGAAAAGGACAGAGAACTGATGTCCTGAAAAAAATCTAAAACAGTTTTTCCTAGAGCAGAAAAGAAAAACCAGACCTTTTTTTCTTTAAGATACACTGCCATCAAAGCCAAATTTAAGTAAAAAATTAAATGCTAAAACCATTTGTTATAAGAGCTACGGGTGAGGTAAAGAGATAGATCTAAGGAGTCATTTTGGATCCAAATCCTGCAGATAAATGTTTGGTATTTCACTTAGAAAAGTGCGAGTTTGGTGGATTTCATTAAAACTTGGTATAGTTGAATGTACCTTTATCCCAGTTCTGAGGAGCTCTCATTGTTTGTGGATTAAACTGGAGCCAGAAAATGACAGTTCTGATTTTTATCCCAAACTTTCATTTGTGGATACAAGTCACCTGAGGATTGTTTAAAATGCCTGCCTTTTTCGTTAAGAATATTTGTGAAAAAAAAATTTATGAGGTGGCAACAATCGGACAGGCAATGCATGGGAAAAGAGAAAGCATGCGAAGTCCCTGGTTTGCAAAAAATGTAAGCATATGGTAACCTTGTATGCGTGAGTTCAAAGGGATTACTCTTGTGCTTAAAGCTAAGCCTCTTTTTAAGTCTTTGCTGTATCATATTTTGCTTAGTTTCTGGGTGCCTGCTGTTGCAGACAGGCAAGTAGTGCGATTTTAAAAAATGCCTTAGCAAGTGAGACAACTAAGCATAGCAAAAATCAGATCCTCAGAGCAGAGTACATCCCCTCTTGCTCTAGCCATCCAGATGTTGGATTTCCAGTCTAGCAGCTTAAGCCCCATCTCTGCTTAGTGCTGAGCAGTGGTAAGGCAGAGGGTACAATTCATACCACTTACCTTAGGGTGGGATGAATCACACAGTGAAGTTGTCTCAAACTGTTCGAGGAAGGCTAAGTGACTGATCCAGATTAGCTGTCTGACTCATAGACAATAAAGATTAATGGGAATAATGTAACTTGACATTTCCTAACTTAAAAAGTTATCTATGTAGTTGCAGCTCAACCTTGCTGTGTCGTTTTGGAAGCTTTGCACCCTGACACACGACATCCTCATTTCTGAATTAGCCTTGGTTTTGTTACAAGGTGTTAAAACTTGAAACCCTTGTTGTTGAAATAGTTGAACAAACAATTTTTCTCCGTGCCTTAGGGAAAACTAGATCTGGTTCTATGGGCAAACTACACAAGAATCTGTTTCCTCTTAAAGGAAAAAGAGCTTTATTGCTCATATACTTGTCACCAGTGTTTATGGGGAGCTCTACGGAAATCATTGCTGTGTGAATGGGAGCATCAGGCTTATCACAAGCCCAGAGGAAGGAAGGGTAGAAACTAGTCTTGGACAAAGTGCCTCTGGACAAACAATCCTCTTTGCCACCCAGTGCCCACTTGAAGTCTCAGCGCTCTTTGTAGACAGGGGCTCAATGCTAAGGAGACTGTGCAAGAGGTGGCCACCACTACCCCATCTCGTTGCCTCCCTTGACTTGAAGAGCTTGGCTCATTCAGTAGATCTTGGTGCGTTCACGATGTAACTGCATGAGAGAAGTGTCTAAAATCCCCAGAATTGGCTTTCATCCTTGGTCTCTCTGAATCTCAAAGCAAGAAAGACTATGAATCTAATATTACTTTTCAAATTCCCATCATTGCTTGTTTATTTATTTTCCTGTAATTTTATTCTGTAGGAAATGTAGCATTAGTAAAGGAAAAGATCTTTTCATGTTTAAAAAGTTGTCTTATAAACAGCTTCAGCTTCTATTTTTGCACCCCACACATAGATGCGCCCACAGGCAGTTCCTTTGACTTCCTATTCCTGAAAGCTCTGATATCAGCTCTATAAAATGTCTATTTAGGGAAAAGTTAATCATTCCCCTTCAGCTACTGTCTCTATTTACATTTGTAATCTGACTCAGCAGTCTGCCTATGTCAAGCAGATCATATCAATAAGTGAGTTAGCTTTTCAATGTACGCTCTCTCAAAACCTCTAAAAAAGACAAATAAGAATATTTAGAGATTGCAGGGAACACAGTTTGGCATTGAATATTTGCAGTGCATACTTTGGGTCTCTCAACAAATTTTATTAAGAAGTTTTAAGTACCTGAAAACAAACAAATTGTACGTGTTTATTCATCATATGTTGCCATTTTCAGTACTGAAAGGAAATGAAAAATCCTAAAGTAGTGGGAGCGGGTAAACAAAATGTTCTTATCAGGTAGAAGTTCACATTTCTTCTTTTTCTTCCCATTAGCCAAACGCAGATTGCATGGATGATATACCTCCAGACTTGGAAGCATCCATAGGAGGACCACCAACCAATCAGATCACGGGAGCCAGCGATATAACAGTGAACGAGAGCTCTGTAGCCCTGGATGCCCCGGTGCGAACTGTGGGAGTTCTACAAGTCATCCAAGATATAGACTCCTTCCCCCAGGCCGGGGAGGGTAACTTCACAACAAGCAGTAAGTTCCTCTTTCTGGCAGAATTTGCACTGAAATAAGTGTTTAGAAAGCCGAATGAATCACAAACTGATATCTAATATGGGCAGAATGGCCTTTGAGGGCATTTTCACTGGAGCGATGGCCTTACTTTAAGCCTAGCAGAAATCTATATGGTAAGTACATTTAAATATTACCTTGTTCTGCAAACACTTCCAGCCTGTGTGCAAATCAGCATGTTGAATAACAAGCTCTAGTCAGAGTCCCCTGCGTGGTCAGAACAAGCTATTTCTGTCAACACAAAACAATAGAAACTTACAGTCATCTTCAGATATTGTTTATAGTGATGCCATTTATGACAATAACCCACCATGTATCACCTGGCTTCTTCACAAAGCAGATTGATGCATGTCCGTTTTGACCTGCCTTTCCTAACTGGGCTACATGTTACTTTGTGGAAGTTACTCTCACCTGTATATCATAAAATAAATAGTATACACAGCAATCACTGTCACTGTCAAGAAAAAAAGGATGTTGAAATCTGGTTTTGCCTTTCCTTTATCTTTCTACATCAACTGAAGCTCGTCTGGTTATTCATACTTGAACTTCTCATTTCAGTAGAATTGATGGACAGAGTGCTTGAAAAGCTGAGAGAAGTGAAATAACACTGCTAATTTGTACAAAAGAGGAAAATTTTTTTTCAATGTGTTTAGTTTTCACTTGTTTATGGGCACCATTGAACCAGTAACTCAATGTCTGCATGCCTCTCTGTTTCTAAAAATGTTCTTTTTTGAAAATCTACTTCCCACAGTTTAAAAATAATGTTGTCAGCTGTTTTGTGTGAGGATTGTACTACTCTAAAAATCTCATTTTTAGGTAAAATAGCATATCGGTAGAAAATATGTATCTGCTTTATTCCAGTTGGTATATTAGTATTGACAAGACTACTGAAGAAAATCATCAGATATATTTGAGGGGAGGTAGAAGACTGTGATAAAACACAGGTTTGTGTATAGAGCCAGCATAGCTTCTGGAAAAAATTAACTATTTCTAGATGCTGTTCTGGGCCAGGGCATGAAAAAGAAGGCAAGTAATCATAAGATGTGTGAAAGTTAGGAGACAGATGAGGGGACTAGGCGGAATTTTATTTTACATTAGTGGAGACACTTGGTAATCACATTTTCCGTCATATTGCAACCAGTGTCATGGCAGTGAAAAAGTTTCCAGAAACACTGGACTTGCAACCTTAGCCATGGGGGAACCAGCAGTGAGTTTTTAAGTTCTCCCTTTGTGTGTTAGGTACCAATTTCAGGTTTGGTGCCTACTGTGGTCTTAAGTCCTGGATCTAGCAAGAGGTGAGCAGGAAGGTTGTAGGCCCAAGTGTCATTCATGGCCATCCTGGCATATGACTTTCCCAAGCCTCTTTGAGTGATGGCAAGAACTGTTCAAAACAAGATGTTACATTTTTCCTTCCAGTAATTGCTTTTAAATGTATTTGAGACTGATTCAAACCATGAAGGAAAGATGTTACCTCATGACACTATAATGTAACTAAAGACTGGGCTAGTCGCTGGTCTCTACTGTGCCGTTTTCACACTCCTGAAGTGAGTAGCTCCTCTGGGAAATACTTGTCCTTGTCCTGGTGTTCTTTATAAGGACAACTATTAAAGTTGTGAAAGAGGGTCCTGGTGTGCCCATTACACCCACAGCTGCTTGGCACATGTTGAGAAGAACCAGCAGCCTGGTGCAAAGCCCAGCACCCAGGGTAGTCCATGCTTTTCATTCCAGTATTTTAGCACACCCAGAAGCAGTTCTTCTGGTTTGTCATCAGGGGTAACAATGGTGTGGAGGCAGCCAGGGAGCACAAGAGCTCAGTAACTCTCCAGGCACTCCCTTCCCCTCCAGTTTTGTTTCCAGAGTCTGCAGAAGGATCGGCAACAGTCCAAACATATTTGTTCTTCATTTTCTAAGTTGCCAGCCAAGTTACTGAGTGAAAACCTTGTTCTGAGAGGTACTGCAAAGATGCTTTGTTTTACCTTCACACCTTCCATTTTTCCCCTTACTTTCAATGACATTGGGCAATAGTCGCTAACACTGGGAAATCATAAGGGTTGCAAGCAGAGCCCACAGACAAGGAACTTGCACCAAGACCAGTGGTCTGTCCAGGCACATGGGTAATGATGATGGAGCTTCAGGAGATCTCCATCACCTGAAGAGGCTGCCTACATCATCTGGGGAAGGACTGTGAGAAGGGTTTTTCCCTAGTTATGTGAGAGAGAGAGAGGGAGAAGAAAGCAGGGAGGGGAGACTGGCAGATGATCTGAGCTTTGTGAAAGTTGTGAGCCTCACAGCATCACAGGAGTGGCCAGAGACCCTCTGCTAAAAACAAAACCAACAAAATAGTTGTTCTGTGAGGAAGGACAAATCCTGAGAAAAGCTCATAGGACCTTTGGAGCTTCAAGACCCCTGGTGTGTGCCTGACTGTGCTGTGCCTGTGTCACACACAGTCACTTAGGGAACTCTGGTTTAATGCTTAGTTAGCTATTGTCACTTACCTATCATTGATACGTAGACATGAATTTTCATCTGGATTTCTCATATCAAAGTGAAATACACTACTTGAATATTAGTCAGTGGTAGCTGTGCAAGTTTACATGCTGCCATCAGCACATCCAAAGTGATGCAATTTGAAGTAGTTCCCAGAAACAGGCACTTGGTCCCTTTTTGTGTTGGATGGCCGGGCCCAAAGAGTTGTGCTGAGTGGAGTTAAATCCAGTTGGTGGCCGGTCAGGAGTGGTGTTTCCCAGGGCTCAGTGCTGGGGCTGCTCCTGTTTAACATCTTCATTGATGATTTGGATGAGAGGATTGAGTGCACTCTCAGTAAGTTTGCAGATGACACTGAGCCGGGTGGGAGTGTTGATCTGCTCGAGGGTAGGGAGGCTCTTCAGAGGGATCTGGACAGTCTTGATTGATGGGCTGAGGTCAATTGTAGGAGTTTCAGTAAGGCCAAATGTTGGGTCCTGCACTTGGGCCACAACAACCCCCGGCAGCGCTGCAGGCTTGGGAAGGAGTGGCTGGAGAGCTGCCCAGCAGGGCCTAGCACCTGGGGGTGCTGACTGACAGCTGGCTGAACATGAGCCAGCAGTGTGCACAGGTAGCCAAGCAGCCCAACAGCATCCTGGCCTGCATCAGGAATAGTGTGACCAGCAGGACCAAGGAGGTGATCCTCCCTGTGCACTCACATGTGCACTCACAGCCCAGAAGCCCAGCCGCATCTTGAGCTGCATCAAAAGAAGTGTGGCCAGGAGGTCGAGGGAGGTGATCCTGCCCCTCTACTCTGCACTCATGAGAGCCCACCTGGAAGGCTGTGTCCAGCTCTGGAGCCCTCAACACGAGAACGACATTGAACTCTTGGAGCGAGTCCAGAGAAGGGCCATGAAGATGATCTGAAGAGGATCTATAGGAAAGCTGGGGAGGGATTTTATGCCGGGATGTGTAGCGACAGGACAAGGGGTAATGGTTTTAAACTGGAAGAGGGTAGATTTAGGTTAGTCATTAGGAAGAAATTCTTTACTGTTAGGGTGGGGAGGTACTGGAGCTGCCCAGGGAGGTGGTGGAGCCACCATCCCTGGAGGTATCCAAAAAACAGGTAGACGTGGTATTTGGTGTTGGACTTGATATTGAGGGTATTTTCCAACCTTGATCATTCTATGATTCTGTGATTCCAGGATCACTGTATAGTTGTGATATGAAACCAAAGGCTAACTAAATCAGAGGGCAACTGTAGGCTAAATAACTGGGCCACAGCTGTCATATAGATGGGGCTTCTTAGGCATTGTGCCTATTTATTGTGTCCAGGCACTGTATTTCTTGTTTGCAGAACGCTCACAGTTACACAACTGCAGAGCTTGCTGAGTGTGCCCTTTCTGTGAACTATCCTGCCTGGGAATGTGTAAGCAATGACGCTGATTGCTCCTTGGAATCTCTGCTGAAGCTGCTAGGTTCTGGCATCTCTAGCATTAGTGAGGGGAGCATACTCCAAGGCCGAGTCTGTGCTAGTAGTTTCTCTTCCTTTTGTTATTGAATCCGTTCAGACTGCCTTCAGTGCAGCCTTGACGTGGCACCCTGTAACCAGCACTATGAGTCCTTGCATCCCTGCTTTTCCTGGCAAAGTTCCACGGTCCAGGAGGTAAAGGACTTGCCACCTTCTTTCCACCCACTTCTGCAGTACCTTGTGCTTAATCGTTACTGCATCCTTTGTGTTTGTTGATTAATCATTCTGATATTGTTGTCTTGTGTTTGGTTTAATTTCCTTTTCTGTGTTTCCAGTGAGTGTTCAGAGCCAGAAGAGCTCCCACAGTGTGTCTGGAGGGAGGATATTTCCAAAGCACTGTTAACACTGGGTGAAATTCTGTTTCCATTGAAATCTGGTGGCAAAGCTCCCACCTACCTCAGTGGGACCAGATTTTCATTTCTGGAATTCAGCCAGTGCTTTTCTTCTTATTTGTGTGTGTGTGCTCAGCAGACATTTCCTCTTCTCTCCCTCCCTTTTTCTCCCCATGATCCTGAATAGATAATTTCTTCCAGGGGACCTTTGGCAATGTAGTGTATAACAAACATCTGGATGGGACTTCATTTGGGCGACCAGTCCCTAGGGCTCCTTGCTAAACCAAGCATCTCTGTGTAGTAGCACTGAGCACTTAAAAATGGATCAGTAGTTTCTCTCAGCTGGCTTCTTCCAAGATCCAAACCTTCATCAAGTCCCTTGGGTGTATCTACAGCCCAAAATCTGTTCAGTATTTAGTTTTAGTGACTGTTTGCTCTCTGTGGTGGGATTTTTTGCAAGATTCTGGAATACTGTCTTGTAATGGGATATTTCTGTAATCAGCTGTTGAAAATAGATGGATGGAAAAACTGAAAAACTAGAGCTGGAAAAGAAAGGGGGGAGGGGAAGGGTGAAAAAATTGTGTGAAATTCATAAGAGTTCATCTCAGCTAAATTTCCTGCTTTTCACCCTTACTTTTCAGCTCTCCAGAGGGTATGAAAGTAAAGAAACTAAGGATTTTTTCCACAGTAATGCATAATAACAATCTGTGTTGCCTAATTTTTAGTACTCAGTTATGCAAAATGGTGACATCTTTGGAAATTTCAGCACAGGTAGAATTTCCTGCTCTACAAATGATGTGAGTTGGAGCTGGACTTGGTTAAGATCTGAATTTGAAGAATCTCTGAACTGCACCAGCTTTGGAGGAGTGGAAGGTGGATTTGGGATCTGAGGAGGACATTGCAGTATTCTTTGGGTCAGGCTCAGTTGGGATTGAATGATATAGTTAAAAATGGTAGTTTGCTGAGAAAGCAGGATGTAGATACTTTAAAAGCTGTATTGTGACACTTGGAAAGAAACAAGTAGTTACCAGGTTTTTTTCTTTTTTTTGTAGCATCCGTGGTCATTCATCTCCCTTAACGCATTTGGTATTTTCTAGTTTCTCCAGTAGATAATGTGCATTGCCTGAGTCTTTGCTCTCTGTTGGTAAATACCTCTAGTTTTTCATTTTTTACAAGCTTTTATATTATCTTCAGTCGGGTATCTCATCACACTGCATAAAGCCTCAGAAATCCAACCAGCACTGTCTCTGTAGTTGTTGGAAGATCCATAAATTATTCTGCTGCAAACATAAAGTGGTTTTTTAGCATGAAAAACCACAAACTCTCCCCGAAGGTGTCATATCACCTGCAAATCCACTGTATTTGGTGAGCTGTACAGCAGTTGGAGCAGCCTAGAGAATACCAGCAGTTCTTTTTCTGCCTCTTTTTGTTCTTTCCATAAACTCTGCCAACATATAGCTCATCATGAGTGTCAGGACACTTTCAAGTCTCTTCATTAAATCTATTAATGTAACTTCTCAAATAATTAGTTTGATCTGTGTATATCTAAATGTCTTTGGAAAGAATAATCAGCCTTTGAAAGGGGATGAAAGTGCGTCATAAGAACCTAATCCACTCTTGTTTTTCAACTACTTGACTGTTCCTCCTTACTAATAATAGGGACTTTTTTAGGCAGAATGTAAAGGGGGAGGAAAAGGTGGGAGAAATCCCTAGACAGTGGTTAATACGGAACATTATTAACGCTTGCATTAGCACCCAGCACTGTCCTGGAGACAGAATACTAATGGGGGCCTAGTTAAAGATTGAGCAGATTGGGTCCTGTGTGCCTGGAGTATGACATAAGTCCTGCTGGCTCTATTAAAAGCCTGTGCGGATGTTGCACTAAATACTTATCATGGATGCAAATTCCAGTGAGCTGAGATCCTGGGTTCATTTTGAGACTTGTGCCAGAGCAAACATAGCATCGGTGGTTTGAAAGGTCAGCAGTGGTTTGAAAGAGTCAGCAAGTGAAACCTAACTGGCATTAAAATGTGCTCTTGATTATTGCACACACCTACCAGCCTCCTGCCAAGCTCTGAGAATGGACAGTGAACTTTTCCTGTTATAAAACCACTCTTCCTTTCCATGTGTTATGATGTGAAATACATAATGTTTCTGTACAGCAAACTGCAAAACAGGATCTACGAAACTGATGTCAAACAAGGAGGAAATTTAAAGTCTAATTTTGTATTATTTTTTTCTTCTTGTTTCACGTTAACACTGTGTACAGAGCAGAGATGAAACTGTTGATTCCCTAATCCCCTTTCTTCAGCGCAGACATGCTGAGCTGTGTCTGTGCCCCAGTCAGGGGGCATGGTAGGTAAAGGCAGTAGTCAGGCTTAATCTGGGGTGCCAAAGAGGCTGCAGATCTTTAGAAACACGCTTAACAATTGACTTCATGGAGAGATTTAGAAGAAATTGTTCTCCTTCAGTAGTGGGAGCTCCATTTATAAGTCTTTTTCTACATACAAATCCTGTGGCAGTTACCAGCTTGCCTCTCTGTGTCCCAGGTACTTGCTCCTGCCTCCATGTTGCCCCTCTGTTGTGCAGCTACCTTGGGAGCCCAACCCAGAAGCTAAGCAGTTTCTTCCTGTTTGTTTGGGTTTTGGTTTTTGTATTCATTTGGATCAGTTCCTTGATCCAGAAGTAGTTGTGCCAGTACAACAGGAGGAATGAAATGTGGAGCACAAGAGACATAAAAGCCAGCTTTCACAATGCTCTTGCCAAAAGCCAGCACTATCTGAGGCACCACTAGACCCTACACAGCTCTTTTTTCTTTTGCCTAGAAATCAGGGAAATCAGGCAAAGTCAGCATGAAGTTTCAAATCTCATTTGAATGCTTATGTCTGAGTATACAGGTGTTTTATTAATGGTCAGTGAATATCAGAGACATAAGGGATTTATTACCTACAACGATGACAAGTGCCATGGCAAAAGCTGTGGTGCCACACAGGCGTGTCCTTAGATGCATCGTTGCCAAGTGCTCTGAATGTGCATTGCATGCGTGCAGGGATAAAGGGGATCTGAGGACTGGGATCAGTGATAACGTAGCTTGTATCTTTAAACTTCACTGACTTAAGCAGACAGCTAGATAAAACATTGAACAAGAAGGCTTTGAAAGGAAAATGGACAGTGTAGATTAAAATACAAATCTGAACTGCAGAGAGACCAGATGACTTAATACTAGCTGATCTCTTTGGTTTGTACTCAGGAATGTCTTGCCTTGCAAGAGACGTTCAGAATCTTGCATACAATCTGCTTGATAATTTAGAACACATTCTCACATCTCTAATGCCTGAGGAGTTTTTATTCTCATCAGTTTTTACACAAAGCCTCCACTGAAATTTTCAGGAAGTGCTGTTTAAGATAAAATGTGCTACTGTGGTTCTGAATCTTTTTCTGACCAATACAGGAACAAACACAAATGGGAGACACGAGGAACCAGCCTGAATCAGCACCTGAAAGTAAGAATTAAGTTGAGTCTGAGCAACAGCTCTCGAGACAGACAGGCAGAGGGAAAGCAGGAGTCCAGGGTCAGTGCTGCTGGTTGCTTCCTCTATTTCAGACAGACAAGCAATCCAAAAGTAATGCTTGCCTACACTGTGCAGGCCCCAGAGATCCCCACCAGGGTCAGGACAATGTGCCTGTCATTATATACACAGATAGTAACAGATGGACCCACTTCTGAAAAATTCACAGGTGAGAGCAGATTGTAGCAAGTAAACAAATCTAGTCAATTTAGTGGGAAAAGAAAGACAGTGGAAAGGCAGATTTTCCCGTGGGAGGGTAAAAACATGAGGCTGAGGTAGAGGAGGTACAAAGTTGTGCCATTTCCACAGGAGTCACCCTTGATTCTACTTGCGTGTATTTGGTTTGGGTTGGAAGGGACCTTAAAGATCATCTAGTTCCAACCCCACTGCATAGACAGGAACACCTCCCACTAGATCAGGTTGCTCAAAGGCCCATCCAGCCTGCCCTTGAACACTTCCAGGGATGGGGCATCCACAACTCCTCTGGCCAGTGTCCAGAAGATACATGATGGAATATCCACCCAACTTGGCCTTTTATTGTGACTATCTTTTGCAAGTGCCAATACCTTTTACTGTTCTTTTCATTTTAACTGATCTCAACATATCTGAGGCACTCAGAGAGTAGGCAAGAACATATGCTTTGTTGTGGCAATAATTAAACCCTATCTTAATCCACTTACTAGTGTGCAAAACAACTTACCTGAAGATCTCTGTGGTGAATTTCTGCTCTATTTGCCACTGTTTAGGCAGCATATTCCTGTAAGACTCCTACAGGAAAAATACATAGAAAACATATAGGACAAAAACATCTCTGTCAAAGTCAAAATATGAAAAGCACTTTGCTAAAATAGCTTTATTAAACCTTAGCATCTCAGTGGGGAAAAAAAATAATCACACAAAAGAGGTTTAAAATCTGTCAGTTCCTCAGGCTGGTAGTTAAATAATGCAAGGTTTTCTGCTGCTAACATTTACTTGGGAGGCAGTCACCAAATGTGGCATATCAAGTATGTCTGACAGACCTTGCTTCAGGTTTTGTCCCCATCTGCATGGGATTCAACTGAGATGTTGCTAAACTTTGTTACTTCTTTATAACTGCGTTTTAAAAAGGCAATGGCACCAGGAAATTTTCCTTCTCTACATGGAAAGATATCAATCTGTAAGATGAAAATAGTCTTAGAGTAGGAGATTTTTTTAAAAAACACCTTCTGCCAACCTGTTCTGGGAGTTGTAATGTGCTTCCAGCTACTTTCTAACTTGCAGCCTAAAGATACACTTCAAAGGAAACAGTTTTGAAGAAAAGCTATGATAGAAAGATTACATTTTCAGTTGTCCATCTTTAAAAGTGCCATGTTAAACTACTATAATGAATGCATATACCATAGGATGGAAATAATTACATTTGTCTGCAGTAATTAATTCCTTCTGTCTCTCTTTTATTAAAATGAATCCTTCAGTTTTTGTCTCATTTTGATTAAAAATACAAGTCCACTTCCCTTGTAAAAACTAAAAATATATTGTAAATGTATATTCAGCTTCTAAAAGCCGTCTTTTTGGACTAGATAAATAATATAACAATATTTTAATCTTTGCTTTTTTCTAAAAACTCCTGAGGCATATTCTTCTGAAACCACCTAGGATCCTTCTGGAAACTACCACTTTTCAATGAGAAGAGTTGAAATTTAAGAACTTGAATGGAAAAGAAAAGGCAGGAGGGATTAAAACCAAACTTAAGGTCACAAAATGTTAACTCTAACTTGGCAGTAGCATTCCCAAGGGAAATAATAATGAATCAGTGCAAAGACATTAACATTTTTTGAAGTTACATAGCTGGTCTTCCAGGTTTTCAGAGAGTTTTTGTTACTTTTACTCTTCCAGGTACATGCTGGTGGATAGGGTAATATCTCTTTCTTTTGCCTCTTGAGTGAACGAGAATGCTCAGAACTCAAAAGAAGGTGGAATAGGAGTATGTGTTCAGTGGGAACATTAAAACAGAGACAAAATGTTTTCATGCAGAAAAGCAGTGTTGAAAAATTATTCTGTTCCAGTTTGAGTTTCACTTGTAGAGTGTTAGGAGGTCTTGATGGTAGTGGTGGTATCCAAGTGACCTAATGAGCATATTTTCTAGTACAATTCCAGCTGCAGTTTGTTGAAACTGAAATTGACCTTTCCCCTTCACTGCTCCAACAAGAAACTCTGAAAATGGGTTTCTTGGTCTTGGCCTTTCTCATGTCCTCGTGAGCATTTCAGCAAGAATCCCTGACAAAAGCACTGGCTTGTAGGGGATTTTCTTACGCCAGAAGTTGTTCACTTTAACCTAGATTGTGCCTGCAAGCTTATTTGAAAGGAGATGCTAAGTGGCCCTGGATTTATAGAGCCTAAGAGTTTCTACTGCGTTTGCTGTCAGCCAGACCCAGGCCTTCAGAGGCACTGAGAAATTACTCTGGGTGCTAGGGCTGTGTTGTGACAGATCTCAGAGGATTGCAATTAATGGAACAGGGTAGAACTGGAGAAGTGTAACCAGTGGGATGCCCCAGGGGTCAATACTGGGTCCTGTCTCATTCATTGTATCCATCAATGACCTGGACAAGGGGACGCAGTGTATCCTCAGCATGTTTGCTGATGATACCAAACTGGGAGGGGTGGCTGACACTCCAGAGCGCCATTCTGCCATCCAGCATGACCTGGACAGACTGGAGAGCTGGGCAGAGAAGAACCTCCTCAGGTTCAACCACAGCAAGTGTAGGGTCCTGCACCGGGGGAGGAAGAACCCCAAGCATCAATATAGGTTAGGGGTGGACCTTCTGGAAAGAAGTTCCAAGCAGAAGGATCTGGAAGTTCTGGTAGATAGTAAATTATCCATTAGCCAGCAGTGTGCTCTTGCTGCCAGGTGGGCCAATGGAATCCTGGAGTGTATAAGGAAGTGTGGCCAGTGGGTTGAGAGAGGTCTTTCTCCCCCTCTACTCTGCCCTGGTGAGGCCGTATCTGGAGAACTGTATTGAGTTCTGGGCTCCCCATTTCAAGAGAGACAGGGAACTACTAGAGAGAGTCCAGTGGAGGGCAACAAAGATGACTGGGGGATTGGAGCATCTTCCTTATGAGGAAAGGCTGAGAGAGCTGGGACTCTAGCCTGAAGAAGAGAAGGCTGAGGGGAGGCCTTATTAATGCCTATAAGTATCTAAAGGGTGGGTGCAAGGAGGATGGAGCCAGACTGTTTTCAGTAGTTCCCAGTGACAGGACAAGGGGCAATGGACACAAGTGGAACATAGGGAGTTCCATTTAACTATGAGGAAAAACTTATTTATGGTGAGGGTGACAGAGCACTGGCACAGGCTGCCCAGGGGGATTGTGGAGGCCCCTTCTCTGGAGATATTCAAGACCCACCTGGATGCAGTTGTGAGTAATGTGCTCTAGGGCATCCTGCTTTAGCATGGGAGTTGGGCTCGATGATTTCTAGAGGTCCCTTCCAACTCTGACAATTCTATGATCCTGTGACTGGGGTGTCCTTTAGGCACCTTTAGTGGCCTTCAGGTGAGATTGAGTTCCCTCTTCAGTGTTAGTCTTGCTGCTTATTGTCCTGGTTGCCTCCTTCTGGGTTTTAATTGTCACAACTAGCATTTCGTAAGTAAGAAAATGGAGCTCACAGATTTCTAATGTTACTTATGTGCGGCATGAGCAAGGAGAGCAAAAGGAGCTAATTAAATAAGAAGTGAGCACACTTGCACTCTTGCTTTAGGCTGGTGAGACAGAACTGTTGGTTTCATGTCTCAGGTCAAAGCGTCAGGTCAAGTGGAACTGTGCTGTGTTCTTTCTCATAAAGGCTGATTTGGGGCAGAAATGGAGACAGGCAGGAATGAGACAGAGGGTTAGAGAGAGGCTCACATTAAATTAATTTAAAATCTTTAACTCAGAATGCTTGGTAGTTTGGTTTCAACTTTTGTAAAGGCTGATTTATTTTTTTTTCCTACTTTACATAAGCCATTTCTGTAAATGTATTTTCAAACAAGATTCAAGTGTAGCAGGTCTGGCCTGGCAGATCAAGGATTAATTTTTTAATGAGAAAAAAGCAAGCAAACAATAATGTTGAGCTGTTGCAGCATTGTCAAAGAAATGTTCCGATTAAAAGGAGATTGGTGTAAATTAATTTTTAAAAATGTTAATGAACATAATGAGATAAATTCTTGACCTTTTCCTTTATGAATGCTTTTCTCAAATTTGTTGTGTACTCGTTGCTGTGAATGTGAATTAATATACACAGCCTAGCTTGTTAGAATTTTATCTGGAGCACTAGCACTACTGCAAGAAACAATAACATTTTGAACATTTCTGCTCCAAATAGGCAGTGGTTCTATATGCCTCCTAGTCATATTCTAAGCCTCATTTCATGAGCTTGTGATGAATTTTAAATGTGCTTACTTTTCTTGCCTATAGAATGCTTTTGGTTACATCAAACATGTTGCTATATACATTAAGCAAACTGTGAAAGCAACCCAAAGGAGATCCAAAGGGCATTTAAGAGGTTTTACTTTTCCAAAGAGAAAAGGTTTTGATACAGTCTCTTTTTTTGGGAAGAAAGAGGAGGGGGAGGCATGTCTGATTTCTAAAGTAATGAAAAGAGCCACATTTCTTGTAAAAACAACTCTACATAGACAGATTGAATCAATTGTTTTGCTTAATTTTGCAGGAAGTCCCGCCTGGGAAATGTTCCTGCCTGAAACTATGAACTGTTTCTGGCTGCTTAAATCTATTTTGCTCTTTCTGCTAGGACTCAGTCACAGTTACACAAGACTTATAGATTGTACCAGCACTGACAATGTCATATTCCACTTGCCAATCCATAAATATCAGTGGCAGTTTGAGTCATTTTGCACCCTGTCACAAAATGCCAACCCACAGCCTGGCACAAGGCACATTGTGCTTACCACTGCCTTGTGGCACTCAAGGACCTTCCTGCTGCATAGACCATCCAAATAGCAGGAAGATCTCCTCCAGTACCTGAAGGAGGCCTCGAGGAAAGCTGGAGAGAGACTTTTTACAAGGACATAATGCAGTAGGATGAGGGGGAACAGTCTCAAACTGAAAGACAGTAGATTTAAATTAGATACTAGGAAAACATGCTTTCCTGTGAGGGTGCTGAAACACTGGAACAAGTTGCCCAGGGAAGTTGTGGAAGCCCCATCTCTGGAAGTGTTCAAGGCCAGGTTGAGTGGGCCTTGGAGTAACCTGGTCCAGTGGGAGGTGTCCCTGCTCATGTGAGAGGTTTGGAACTGGGTGATCTTTAAGGTCCCTTCCAACCCAAACCATTCTGGTTTTAGGAAGTCTTCAGCACCAAAGTTTGCATTTTGCTAGAGAGACTTCTGTGTGGGGCCATGGTCAGATTTGGTTCTCAATCAGACAAGTTGGCCACAACTGTAGATGGCAAATCTTACTGATAAGGCAACTATTGAGTAGGCTGCAGGGAAGGTAAGAGCTGGAATAATTCCCGTTTAAAGACTGCATAATTACCCTGGAATGTAAAACGTGTTGCAAGGTTTGATAGGCTTGTGAGGTTTTAGAGAAAGGAGCGTTAGGAGCGGAACTAATCTGTCATCATAGGATGTAAAAAAAATAAATATTTAAATATCTGTGGGCTGGTGTTGCATGAAGGGTTCTTTTGAAAACCAGATATTGCAGCTTTTTACTGACATCCGACTGCAGTTCTGCACTGGCAAAGAGATGAACTAAGTAGTTTGGAAGCTTGTACTATGAATGATACTAATTGCTAGCAAACCTGAAAGGGATTATATTGTGTAGCCACTACAATAGTGGAGACTAGACTCAACTACTCAGGACATCCCTTTCAGTGCAAGTCTCCTAAGGCTTCATCTTTAAGTGAAGAGAAATACCCCACATGTTAAAGAAATTGTTCTACTGAAGCTACTTTGAAGCGTGGTTTCTGCCCAACCTACCCTTTCTTGCTGTTGTTTAAAACAACATTATCACTGAGACGCCGGAGAAGATGAAAAATCTGAAAACAGTGAAGCATTTCACATCTCTAAAGGAGACACTTATGGTAGCTCCAGCAGTTGGTATTGACTCATCTGAAGTGTTTGCCAGTGCTCAGTGAAGGTCAGGGCTGTCTTTTCTGTGTGTGTACGAAGGAGGATCAGACACAAGTACTTAACCGTGAGTGCATCTGAACCCAGAGCACGAGAACTGCAGAGTACACTGTTTTCAATTAGGGTAAAATTTCCTTATGTAAAGATTCTGAGAAACTGGATATTAAAGAAAGCTTCCTTGCAGGATTTTTAACTTATCCTTGGGGCCTCAAAAGGGAGGTGTACAAATGCTGTAAGAAGCCCGTAGGAGGGAGATTCAGATTAGTAGAGTATCTTACTTGGAATGCATCTAGAATTTATTTCAAAAACTACTGCAATTCTAATGAAATTAAGGGGTGACACTTCAGCTTGTCACTTTAGTTTTCTTCATTGCTAATTTGCGTACAAGTGGCTGAAATTTTCTTCTGTATGGAAAACTGGATGTTCTTATTAATTGATCATTCTGTTAATTCTTAAATGGTTTTTGTAGACATAAAAATGTCTGGCTAGCCAATTGAACTGCCCCTTCCATGCATTCAGAAAAAACATCTATTTACCTGTGTGCCCATCTTACCATAGGAAAAATAGTACAGCTATAGTGTATGACTGTAGTCATCTGTTCAGCTTCTTACTTTGTTCCAATAAATGCATCAGAGCTGTCTGCAGAATATTGTGCTTTTGCTGATGCCACAATATCAAGGACAACCACATATTTTGATTTATTTTTTTTTTTACAAGAGGTTTTTCTATAGCTGAGTTGCACTAAAATCTGTATTTCTCTTAGATCAGCCATGGCCTATGACAAAATACATACTTAAGCTGTCCAATTCAAATCAGGATAGACAGTCCTGTAAAGTTCAAGAGCATATTTTCTCTGGGATTTTGTGCTGTTTCTGTCATGTATCCTCTATTTTATGGACTTGTAACAGTTGATCTTTAACATAATAAGCAGTGTACTTTGGCTAAACGTCTCCAAGTTTTTTTGGGACATGTACCTGACAGTACTATAGGACCATGAGCATGTGACAGGAGACTAGAAATGGTCAAATCCTTCAAGTCCACACATGGCTGGTGGGAGACACAGCACTGATGTCACTGCCAAGTGTCGGAGGGGGGAAAAAGTGTGACACACAGGGTTATGGTCTCTGCACGTTTGTTGTTTGTAGGCAACCCTTGAGCAGTGTGGAGGATGCTGAAGCTGTGTGGATGGATGGCTGCTGAATGCCAGTCTATTCTGCCTGCATTTGGCGGGCACAGCAGTCCCACAGCTGTGCCCCGCTCCAGGCGTTGGAGCTGTTGCTGCAGCAGAGCCAGGCCTTCTCTCAGGCCTCTTGTTGCCCAATACTGAACAAAAAGGAAGACTGTTTTCCCCTTAAGGGAAAAGTTACAGTGCTAAAAGTTGTGTTTTGCTAGTGACAGCAGTGAAAATGACGTATCTGACATACAGGTTCCTCCTCCACCACCACTGTGGGATTTTTCTCTTTTGGGTTCATTACTCTGTGCATTTTTTCCCTTATCTAATGAGAAGATATGCCTGGTTGAAATTATTTTTATGGACGTTTCTAATGGAATTAAACTTCAGCCAAGCATCCCCAACTTTTCATGGTGAGGAAGGGGTTCCTAGCAACATGTACAAAATTGAAAAACCTGGGAAGTGCTGGGTTAATGACTTGCCCCTTTGTCTTGGAAATGTCCTGGATGTCTCAGGTGGAGCCCAGTGTTAGCAGGATTGGCAAAGGCAGGACCGTGTGTGAGAGAGAGGGAGAGAAGATACACATGCACATTTTCTAAGTAGTTCCATTGTTGAGCTTTTCAGCCACCTCCTTGTGCTTTTTCTCCATAAAACCTCGAATATATGCACAGGCATTTTTGTGACATCTTTGCACAAGGATATTCATTGTTCCTGCTCTTGAAAATTCATTATATGATTCCTCAGTACTGTGCTTTGCTAGTGACCTAGGCTTTTTGAGAGTTTGTGCAGTAAAGGGTATTTAAGGAGACAGATTTGAGAATCATGCACATGCTGCCATGACAGACAAACACAGCCAGACTAACATGATCTTTTCCAACCCCTCATTCAAAAATTAGCAGGAGTTGTCCTTAAAGCAAGCTGTTGTTTTCTGTTACAGCTGTGTGCACGCTTGTAATTGAGGAAGCAGCTCAGAGTGATTAGGCAGAAATGTTTTTTTTCTGCTTGTCACAGCAGCCTACATTTCACATCAAGTTCTCAGAATTAATTGCCCCCATGCAGATTTTTGCTGGCTACTAGCCACCTTGTACATGAGCTGAATAGAAGTGAGAAGCTTCTAACTTCCTTGAAGAAAAGCTGCAGTAATGTGAGATCTCTGACAATAGCCCAGCCAGGCCTTGCTCTGCAGGTCCACTTCCATGTCCTAGTCTTGTGTGCCCTCAGTGGGTGGAGCATCCCATTTTCTCACTCCTCCTGGCCTGGAACAGGGTACAAAGCAGCAGTGCAAAGTGGAGCTGCTGTGCAAGATGGGTCAGCAGGGACCTGCATTGCTGAGAAGAAGCAATCTCAGGTGACTCTGTGCAGCTGCATGTGCCATGGAGTCTCCCAAGGAGAGGTCACAGCTCTGCAGCACAATCAGACCAGAGAAAAAGGTTGTTGAAACCACTAGCTTCTGGTTTAATCAAGGCTTCTGGTTTAATATTGTGTCATGCTTGGGCGTATTGTGATACCTCTCCTGTGTGACTGATCTCAGGGAGTTGTGTGGCCAGTACATCTCTAGATCACCCTGTGAAAGAATGTTCCTTCCTTGTGAACACAGCAGAACTAAAGTTTCTTTTACCATTACGCTCTGGCTCATTGAATCCAGCGCATTATGTGTCTGAGTCAGGCTGTAATTTCCTTCTCCTTTCAGGCTTGCAGGAAACAGCACACTGCTGACATGGGTTTTTAAAATATAAATAAGAAAGTTCAGTCACAAGAGCAGTCTCCAGCATAGCCCGTGGAAACTGAGATGCACACAAATTGTTTGATTATACTTTTGGATGTGAAACTCTCCTTATTATGACAGCCTGCTGATAGGAAATATAGTGTGTGACACTATCTAGTACATACAGCATTTAACTCTGCTTTTGTCACATACCTGTAGTCTTTTCAGATTTTTAAATGGCTGGCACTGTGTTTAAAGATGTTTGCTCACTGCTGAAAGGGTGGATGTCTTCCTACACTTCTCTCCTCATCTACTGGAAAAATCCTTGCAACATCCCTTATACACCATTAATGTAACAAAGTATGATTATTTTTACCTTTCTCACTTAATGCAATTTGTTTTGAATTAACACCAAGGATCTCTGGTCTTTTAGCAGCTGCTAAGAAAATCAAGTGAAAATGTAATCCCCATGTCACACCACACATTTTAGACATATAACATCATGATACCACAGGGACAGCTCACAGATCTTGAATGCAAGGAGGGGTCCCTTCCCTCTTTTCTCTGTATGCTTCTTTCCTGAAGTTGGCGGCAGTTCTCGCCTTGTGACTGAGCCAGCCTGTTCAGCTGCTAGCCTAGCAAAAAATGTTTCCAATGTAGTTTGTGGACTTTTTTTTTAATAACTCCCTTGCCAATCAAAGGAATATCAGAGCTGGCTCAGGAGAGGTGGCAGTAGGGTGAGTTAGGGCAGGGGAGGTGGGCTTTCACTGCTTGGCTTTCTCATGCTGCTGGTACCTGGAAATATACTGCAGCTAAGTCAGAAACTTGGGCTGTGTACAGAGAAATTAAGTGGAAGAATAATAGAAATTATCAGAAAATAACACCTGCACATGAAGTGCTTGTAGCAGTGCTTGGGATTGAATTGGTAATACTGACTTTAGTTGAGTCTGTGCCTAAGACACTTTTTTTATGAGTGAGTTTGGTGAAGAGTTGAATTAGGCTTTTTGTTTAACGTGAAATTGAAAACTTAATTTCATGTTTCTTAGGTTTTTTAGAGTGGTGTAGGACATGGCAGGATGTTACTGAAAGTAGCTAAACTCTTTCAGAATTAAATAACTTTGACTATTTAATATATTACTGAAAGTAACTGAGGTACCTGAGAAAACCATCATGTAGTTACAGATTTTTGAATCTTCACCCTTTTTATGAGAGATAGCAATTTCTGATTTTCAATCAAATACATTAATAATTTTGCATGTTCTAAATAACAATAGTTTCTAGCAGACTGCACAGATTTATTTCTGAAACTGACTGTGGACATCAGAAGAACATGCTCTCCTAACCAGAGGTGCATCTGGTACAGTATTTGTGCGCTGAGGATGACCAGAGGTGAACAGTAAAGAGGATGTGCAGCAGCATCCCACTGTCACTCTTCCCTTCCAGACAATGGGAAGGCCTGGAAGGAGGAAGGAAAAGCAGCTTTGCAAAGGTTTAAGAGGCTGGATGCCCTTTTGTGAAGGAAGTAGGGTAGTTCTTGTCTGGCAATCAGACAATCAGAGAGTGTGGGTCTGAAGAACGGGGTCAGTTAAAGATGGAAGAAAATACTTTGTGAAGAGGACAAGATGTGCAGATAGACTGTGAAGGACCTTGAATGTGGGGATTAGCTGAAATGAAAGCATATAGGTCAGTGCAAGAGACCTTACTGTGATGACTCCATTGACTGTTCAGGTAATCTTTCTGGTCTTGTTTTGACTGAGTTTCCAATAAGGAAGAGGAAAGAGTAGTCATGGAAAGAGAAAATTGTATTGCAGTATCTAGGCCATAGAAGGAGTTTCCAGTGCCAGGAGCAGAACATTATGAGCATGACCATAAGAGTAAGGAGACATAGGAAAGTATACTGAAAGCAAAAATACTAGGTTTTCTTGTGTCACACTGGGCAGTTCATTATATCACAGAGGGGGTTGGCATTTCCCTGTCAAGGCAGCTGATTGAGTTCCCAAAATGTCAGATGGAGAAGACAGATCTCCAAAGTGTTGACTCCTAAAGTAATGTTAATATGTGCTGTGAATTTCAAAGGCCTTATGTTCTGATTCATGAACAAAATCCCAAGGATCTAATATATTATGCTCATTAAAGATATACATACATATGTATAAAAAATGAAAAAATGCTCACGTCCAACTGTCTCCTTGCAATAACATCTGGTATGCATTCTTCCCTTTTGCTCAGCTTTCTGCAAATGTGTTTGCTATCAGCTCCATGTGTTTTAGATCATATGTCCTTATTTGGACAGGGGGGTTTTTCTTTTTTTTTTTTTTTTTTTTTTTTTTTAGGAGCATTTGGGTGCCTATACTTTCTATACTGTTTATGAAAATAAATTTATTGGTCTTGCCAAAACACAAAATGTCTTTTTAGGTAACTAATACTAAAATGTATTGCTTAGTTACAGAATGTTCCAAATTTAGACTTCAGAAAATTTTAATGCTTGACTTGGGATATTTGGAGTGTGATTTCCAGGAGTGCAGAGTACTTACAGCTGCAGCTGAAGTTAGTAGAAGATAGTACTCAAGCCATGCAATGTGCAGATTAATGCTGTAACTGAAAAATGAGGTATACGGTGTCTTAACCGGGGACCCAGAATCAGTGAATGCCTTGAAGAGTTTTGACTCTCCATCTCAGTAACTTGTGTCTAGGATGATGACAATGATGATGGTGCCCCTTCATATTGCAGGATGTTTGATGACAAGGAACTGTATCTTTGTTGTTTTTTTCACTAAGAGATGCTGTATGTTCTCTCAGAATATATATTAAAAAAAGATTAATGGAAGAAAGTTTGTTGCCTGTTCCCTCAATAAGAAGAAAAAAACAAGTTTGCTTTAGGACAAACTATAGCACTTTGTCTCCTATCCAGGCCCATCTATGAACGCTCTCAGCCACTTATGAGTTTGATCCAGTTAAACACACTTTTTAAATGCAGTTTTGAAAGAATCTCACCAGGTCATGGGGTTTGGTTCTTCCTGATGTGCTGGTGGTTGGATCTGCTTTGTCCTCTGGATGAAACCCTCTTGCTGTTAGTGCATGCACAGATCTCTGGCTTGTTATTTATGGAAACAACTCTAACTTTTTCTTCCAAAAGCAGTCACCATGTTCAAGAATTTTTCTTCCCCTTGTTGCTTAGATAAGTCTCTCTCTGATGCTAGGAAAGAGCAATAAAATATTTCCCTAGAACTTTTTTCTGAATTGTAGCCAGCCAGACTTCATCCATTTTATTAGCCACTGTGTACAGAAGGACCACATTAGTAACAGGGTTTTTATAACCATTTCTTCTCACACATATTCCCACTGCTTCTTTTGCGTTAGAGATTTTATAGGCGTTTTTTTTCCATGTGTTTTATTGCATTAGTTTTGTTAGTGCAGTTATGGCCTCTTTTAAAGTGTTACGATTATCAAGATGACATGGAAGGAATTTGAGACTTAAGTTATAAAGTGATCCAATAAGACATATTGGATGATTCATTGGAGAATAATTTTTAAAATCACTGATGTTTTTAAAGAAGAGGGACTTAGTGGTAGATAAATTTGATTGGTACTGTTGTAGAATTTGATTGGTACTGTTGTAGAAGGAGTTGCCATTTGAGGAACTAACTTCATAGGACCATGCTACTCCTCTTAGGGTATAAGCAGCAAAGTGATGCTATGGCAAGACTGCAGTGGTGGGAGCAATAAACTCTAATGGTAAAGTGCATTCTTGGGTAGACAAAGAAAAACAGAGGGCTCTAGAGAGGTCTCTCTCTCATGTAACTCACATGTGATGAATGCTGTCCTGGTAGTTCTGATTCTGGAAATAAAATGTGAATAATGCTGCTTGTATTGGCATTTTGCTGTGGGTTCATGCTGAACAGGATATATTTTGATAAAGGTCCCCTATTAATGCCTCTAATGAGCCTGGATATATTTTCTTTTCAGAGCTCCAGGTGATGGCCACTTTTCTGGTTTCTTCTGCACCAGAATGCTTGTAGACATGTCTGAGTGGGGGCAATGTTTGTTTAGTAGGAGTGAGCCCCAGACTGGAGTAAGGTTCATGCTGACAACATACATTTTAGATACTTGTCTAGATCTGAAAGCACATCTGTGACCAGGTTTTTCATGTTTTGACTTATTTCTATCTTCAGAAAATTAAGAGCTCTGAAATAAGGTGTATTTCACAGTAGTGAGAATGTGAAATGAATAGTGAAATCAAGTCCAAGTTTAACTGTATATTTATTGTAAAAATGAGATTTTAGACAGAGTGCCATTGTCTGCTGTACAATTCCTGCCAGCTAAAGATGGGATAATAACTGATAAGTTTTTTGCAGCATGTCGTTAGATGAAGAAATCAATAATTACTAATTTCTTCTTAAAGCTGGGCATCTACCATCAGGAACAGAATATCTGCACAAAGCCAGACTTGTTTTTTGTGCTAAATGCTCACCTTTACAGCTAGGGAAATAGGTTGCACCTAATTCTGTAGGATGGTGGCAGCTTTTTCTCACCCTCTGATTCCTGTGACTGTCATAAAGTGAAGAAAGCCATCTGCACAGCTCTGTTCAACAGTGTATTATGTGTGGAGCAGGACTGAGTATGCTGGATTAGTTCACAGAGAGTTGATAATAAATGAGGGAAGGGAGACTGACTCCCAGCTGAATAGTTTATTGCTGGGGCCCATGTTTTTCATCCACAAGAACAGGAGATTGCTGGCTTTAGTTACACTTCTAGTAGATGAATTATACACTTGGTGGCAGCTCTCATTTTACATGTAATAATTGATACTTTGCTGCTTACTCACAAGTGCATGTAATAGCAGAGATCTACCTGAAAATCCAGAGAAAGAAAGAAGTCTCTCATCTTAGGCAAACCTTATATGCATTCAGTGCTGCGATGCTTTTGCTGCATAGAATTTTAGTGTATTCTTACTTTTCTGCTGATTTCCTGGATGCAGATTAATTGCAGACTTTCTTGCCCAATCGTTGGGTTCTGCAGCTTTTCCAGCTCCATGAGCTTGTGGGAAATTTCAGCTTCTGGTGCAAGATGGAGCAATTTTAGGAGAGCGGCCCCCTTGAGGGGAGCACAACAGTGAGCAGGAAAGAGGTCTCCACAAGTGCAAAACCTGCCACAGTTACATCAGTTGGTTCCTCATCCTTGAGAGGGTCATTACATGTGTATCTGGGCCTGTGCCTGTATGCATATGTACACGTGGCAGGTGAATGTTTTTACAAACATGCTTTTCACTTACTGTTGAATGCTTAGGTCTCTCTCAAGACTCTTGAAAACAGTATCAAATTCTTAGAAACCCATCATCTGACCCTTTCTTTTGGAATATTTATTAGTGTACAGCGGCTGCACACTTACTGCAAGTGTTAGGTGTAACAGCAGCCGTAGGTAACTATTACTAGTGTGCAGTCCTACTGTCTTTAAAACACCAGGGTAATTATCTATTTTCATCTTTGTTTGATTGCAATTACACTCAAATACGAACATCACCTAACGAGCTTTGTAAAAAGTAAAGGCTGTGCCACTATTATATAGGGCAGTTCCATATCTAAGTGGTGATATTCTTCCTGCATTAGCATAATTACATTTTGAGCAGTATTGGCTAGAGAAAGAGTTTGCTTTATTGCACCCCTCAGAGGAATGTGTGTCAGGGAGTAGAAGCGAGTGGAAAAAGTCTGTCTGGCAGCAGGCAGCGTGCTGTGGCGTATTGCGTTTCGCTGACATGAGAGGAATGTGGCAGTGAGGTCTACAGTTGCCTGCTGTAGGCACTAGCACTCAGGCTGAAAAGCAGCTTGGGTTGTGCCTTTTGCTTCATTAAGCAAAAGGCTTTATGCCTGTGGCAGGAAATTCTATAAAACAGTGAAGTATTATACTGTATGTTATTCGACAGGATTGCCAGGCTCAAAATTCTAAAATCACAAGTCAGATATTTCAACATAAAATCTGTCTAGAAAGAAGAGATAAGTTTTTTAAACTCTTTGTTTCCTTTTTACTTCTTAAGGCTCATTTATTTTTAAGTGAAAGCTAAGATCTTCACTGAAAGTTGAGATCCTCACCTGACTTCAGGGCTCTAAGAAAAACATCAAATTTAAAAAGACTCACAAAAAGGTCCCAAAAGTTCTTAACAGTGAGTCAGGCATCTTCTGTAGAAGCTGTATGATGGCATAAGCTTTGTCATTGTAAATAGGATCTAAAAACAGGGAATGCAGGCTAAGCTCCTGGCACTGGTAGTTTAGCTGGGCTTTGCTTAACTTTAATAAATGTCACTAACTTTGCTGGCTCACATTATTGAATGGCTGGCTAAAAAACCCAAACCACCACAGTCTCAAAAGCCTGTTTTGTGCGTGGGAGCCACAGTGAGGCGGTTTGTAGACCTTGCAGCCAGAGTTACCTACAGCTTATCGATGTCTGATGTAAATTCTGCACCCTCCCAGTTTCATCCTATGCATGTTTGGGTTGTCATACAATCACAGAATGGTTTTGGTTGGAAGGGACTTTAAATATCATCTAGTTCCAGCCCCTCTACATGGGGAGGGACACCTCCCGTTAGATCAGGATGCTCCAAGTCCTATCCAGCCTGGCCTTGAACACTTCCAGGGTTGGGGCATCCACAGCATCCCTGGGCAACCTGTTCCCATAGTAGGACCCCTGTTAACAAAAGCAAGGATGTCATGCTGAAGGATTCATTAATTGTGTCATCTGCATTTTCCCAAGAAGTGTCAGTGCTGCCCCCTTCCCTAAAAAGGAAGGTGTAAGGGATGATGATGTCCGAGGTTTATTCCCCAACTCTGCTTAAGCAGCAGGCTGTAGCTTTAGAATTTTAAACTGCTGCACTGTTAGCTAGCAGGGAAGGTGGAGCATTCATCTTTCTGGGTACTTCTGCAGTGCTGGAAAGGCAATGCCAAAGTGAAGGCATGGGCATTTTTAGGATCTTTTGTTCATTGTTCTTACTGACCTGCACTTCGGTCCCAAAGAAAACAAACTGCAAAGCCCATGCTTTGGAAAGACTAAGATCCAAGAAGTAGAATAATTGTATAGGATTTTAAATGTAAAATTCCTGTTTTCTCGTGAGTGCTCCTGTCCCTAGGTTAGACCGTCGGTAGGTGAGCTGTAAATCTGTTTCTGTTCCATCTGCCAGTCTTGAACTCAGTTGCATTCTTTTTCTGTTGTGTAACCCTAGAAGAAACAACAATTCTTGAAATAACATTTCAGCACCACAAACGCTTCTCATTTGACACTCTGACATTTGGTGTTGGCAGCTCCGCCTGCCTCTTCAAGCATGCTTGTGGCCATCAGCATTCAGCCAGTCCTTCCCTGCACAGCTCCTTCAGATGAAAATCACTTTTCCCTCAAGAGTGCTCTGAGCACCTGTTTAACATGGCTAAGCCTCAGGAACTCTGCCATGCAAATACAAACTTTTTCTTAGGTAACATTTAGAGCATCATTTTCATTGTTTTTAAGAATCCTGTTAGTTGCAAGGAAATTATAAATAATCCAGTGGTCTGGAACCACATTGTTCTGGTTTAGGGGGCTGTTGCCACTGCAGATGGTGGTTTAGGCCTTGGAGTTGTGTGTGATGTGCTTTTGTACTCCTGGATCAGCAGTTCACCTAGTGGTTCAATGTAACTGAAGCCCACTGAAGTCTGCAGGAGATACCATTCGGTTTGTAAGTACTTCCTCCACCTCCACTGGAAACATTTATAGTCAGAAGCAATGCCTTCAAATGTTGTACTTCTGTCATCTTGATAGGGAAAAAAATACAGATATAAAGAGGTTGTGGGCCTGAATTATTTATCTTTCAATCAAGAAGTATAAAAATAATGCAGGGTGAAAACAGGGAAGGGTTGTAAAGGAAGGCATTGGCTCTTTCAGTTTGAATAATGCAGGGCCCACTCAAGCTTTCTCTGCAAAACATGAAGTCTAGTACTGACACAAGTAAATACATGGGTTTTTTTCTAAAAAAGATTTTTAAATCATACAGCTCTGGAGAGTGCTCACTTAGCTTCAAGTGAATAATTAAACTGTGAAGAGTTGTGCCTTTTGTGCCTTTGATCCAGTGTGCTTTGTTTCTCTGATTGTTCTTGAAATAAAATTAGCTTTTCATCACTTAAAATCTGTTGGCTTTATCTGCTGCAAAATACACACGTGGTAGGTGCTGTGAGATAGGAAAAAAAATTAAAAATATAAAAGGTACTCCTTCTACGCTTGTAGTTTTGATAGGATTTGAGGTTTGTCAAAAGTCAGTAATCTGACTCTTACAGTATTTGGGATCACAGTGGATTTGGTGGATCAAGAACCTGCGAGGTATCTTCAAATCAAAGAAAAGGGTGAATAAGAAAAGAATGGAAGAAGGCACATAGCCTGGTTCTGAGTCCTGAGGCAGGACTAACAATACCCATGTTGTTCCTTTCAAACATTAGCCTAGTGCCTCTTAAAATTCTCTGCTAACAGAGATTCTGTCACTGAAGGAGAGTTTGGGCAGATTTTTTTCCTCTTAGAAATGTTTTCTTGATGGCCAAGCCCGGTGCCTGTGACTTTGTATTTAACTTGCTACCTTTGTGGGAAGAGTAGCATGATGCCAAGTTGAGAATGTGAAAGGGGATGGGGAGGGAAGTGCTTAGGCAGTGGGAGGAAGGTCATGGAGATGAAGGGCCTGGATGGAGACCCCCGAGAGGATTAGGATGAGAAAAAAGCATTACCCATCCAGGCTCTTTGTCATCATGTTTCCCTCTACTGATAGCTTGAACTTTCTGATAGTTTTAAAACCCTTTAGGCACATACTGAGTAAGAGCAAAGTCTGGAATCTAAGCACAACATCAGTGGTGGAGAAAATCTCTGGGTTCCATCTGTAGGACTAAAAAATAGTCATGTATTGAAACAAAGATGTGACTCTAATGCCCTTTTCCTGTGTTTTCTATCCTCACAGATGAACAGGAGCCAGCAGTCAGCAGTGATTCAGATATTTCATTGATTATGGCAATGGAAGTTGGACTGTCCGATGTGGAGCTTTCCACTGATCAAGACTGCGAAGAGGTGAAGTCTTGAAAAATAAACAGAGATCCAACACTAAACTACAGGGAAGGGTCAGAGGGAGGGACCGAGTCAGCTTTCTAGGATTTGGACCAGTCATGTACATGCCTCCAGAGCACTGTCACTCCTGCACACTCCATTCTGAGATGGTCACGAAAAGCAATAGCAACAGTTGTGTCTGCCTGGATGCAGTTTCATCATCTACATACGTTCGTTCTGTTCACATGGGAGAGGAAAGCTTCCAGTTTACCCACGTGCTTAAGAGCAGTCGTGTAGCTCTTCAGTGGCTCATAAATATGTAACTGAAACGACAGCTTGAGTGTTTTCTACACTTGTTCGATCAAGGTGTTGGGTTTTTTTAAAGACATATGTTTGTTTTGTTTGTTTGTTAATAGTTTGTTTTGGATGGACACTCTGTTTTTGCTGACTGACCCCAGCTTTTTCAAGAGTTCAATCCAGAAATCTGAATTCCCATTCACTGGTCACTTCATAGTCTGACTCCAGGATATATCATTGCCTTGTTGTTTCTGCATGTAATACACATGGCTTGAGAAGGATGGTGCACCAGCACCCTGCATTAATGTGGACCCTGCTTTCATGAAGTGGAAGCTTTGGAAATGGTGTATTATGAAGGCCTTTATTCATAAGAGAGTCTGGATTAACAGAGAATGCTGAGGTTTGGGTTAAAACTGCATTATGTTGGCTTTTACTTAGAGTTCTGTTCTAGACAAGTATTGCACAGTGTGAAGGAGAGAAAGAAAAGCTTACAGCTTCACACCACCCATGTACCCCCTTGCTATATTTTATGCTGTTAGTAGTTGTACATTGATGGCCTGTCTTCAAATCACCTCAATAGCTGGGAAAGAAGACCTAGTGTAACATCGTCTCTTTTCTTACTTTTACAGACCAAAATCTGACCAGTAGGCTAAAAGGAGTGCCTGAGAGGTTTCCAGACGCTGCCTGTTAGCAGCTGTGCATCAGATGCATGAGAAGAATATTCTTAGAAAGGGTCTGCAGATGCTGGTATCCGTGTCAGAAATTGCTGACAAAGAAGGAGGCAGCTGGTGGAAGTGTTTACTTCCTGGTTTATTTGGGCTTTTTTCTTAGTACGTTTCACTTCTTAACTTTCAAAGGCAGTTTTTGTTGTCAAACACAAGGATTACAGTGGTTGGTTGCCCTCCAGAGTCCCTGTCAACATTGTTGCAAGTGTGATGAAATATTTGCAATTTGTGTATAGATAGATAGATACCTATACACTAAAATATTTTGGGTACAGGAGGGTTTCGAAGACAAACAGAACTAACATAAATCAAAACACCTAAATAATAATAATGACCTGTGATGGTTATTTAGTTGATCCTGAGCTCTGTTTTATAGGGAAAAGTTTATCATTACTTGTTCAGTGTACAATTTCCTTTTTCAGTCAAAATACTCAACTGTGAAGAAGCGTTTTTAGCTTACTGTTATACAATAATAAATGGTTTCTGTTGACAGTCAGATGATTTTAATCACATTACTGCCTCCTGAGTAAGTCTACAGAATCAACAATTTATCTTACATTGAAATTTCTTGGAGAGGTCAAATATTTTGACTTGATAGTGTCATGGCAGCATCTCAAAAAGCAACTGTAGGGTTCTTGCAGATGTAGTCTCCTTGCAGATGTATTTGTTAGATGTAGAAACCAGCTTCAAACCAAAATTTTATTTGTCAGATCTTATGTTTAGAACTATCCTTAACATTTTGGCTGACTTGCTTCTTTCGTACAGGAAGAAGGAAAAATTATACCCCATGTTTTTTGGTCCAGTTAGAACTCAATTTTATAGAATAGGGTTTTTTAATGTTCTTAGTCCCTAAATTGCAGGGTAACTTTGAGGCAAAGGATCACAGCCTAATCATTCTTTAAAACCATGATCTAGAAGTATGGTGTTACATTTCTATAAGCCATTTGGAAGGACGTCTCTTTTTAACTAAAGAGATACTAGCAGCTGGAAATCTGCTTGGTTTAAAAAAAAAAAGTTAGAGTTTGTTCCAAAGGGCACAGCTAGGTCAGCCTTGCCAGTATTTGTGGTTCTGTAATAGTATTTTCCTTATTCTTTAATGTCTTCTTTATTCCTTGCTGCTACAGCAAAGACCCAAAACGTCAGAGGAGCTGATGCAGAAGTTCACTTATACACAAGACAGTTTGCACAAGGTACCACATCAGCTCCACTAAAACTCTGGAAATAATGCTGAAGTGGGATTTAAGTGGTGCTTACACCAAATACTGGCCCTCCACACAAGAATGAAATTAATCTCAAATTACTGCAGGGGAAAGACTGAAGCTGGTTATGGACAGTTCTCCCTATGGGCAGTACACACACTGGTACAATTTCTTCTCTAGCGCTGGAGCTTGGGTGCTACATGTTACAGGAACATCACAAACACAAGGTCTGAGTTGTCAGTGATCCTTCAACAGCTGCCCAGTGCAGCCCAACACACAGGCAAAAGTCTCCTGGCCGAATTGTTTGGGTTTCAAAGGAGCTGTTGCAAAGTTTTCATTTTATTTCACAAACTTAATTAAGTGAATCTCAGTGGATAGACTGACCAATTAGCTGTTGTCATAGGGGACTCACCCACAGCACAGCAGAGCAAGCAGGGTCTGTGGAGGAGTGATGGAAGAGGTGAAGCTCCCAGCTGATAATGAAAGAGGTCCTTTGCCCAGCAAAATGATTACAGGGAGCTGTACTCAAAGGGGCATCACACAGATGGTAACTGAGACCCTGCCCATATTTCTAGGAGTCAATGAAGGATTTCAGAGAGGGATCACACATATATGTGCATGCTCTTTTCCTAAGTATTTCATACTATATGTGGTGCCTTGGGTCCATGAGTGGCGACTGGCAGAGGCAGGGTGAGATATTTTTTTGTATCATACTGTGGTCTTTCACGAGGTGTCCTAGCAAATCCAGGTCAGGAGTCTTTCTCTTTTATGCTTTTATATACTTAATACGCTTTTTTTTTCCCAGTTCTACCTGCAGTTTCACTCACGAAAGATGTTTTTCCATCCCTGTCCTTAGGTGTTCTGCAGCTCTGAGCACTGTTAAGCGATAATGAGTACAATGCTAAGTTACAGGTCACTGAAGCCATAACTTAGGAAAGCACTTAAGTAAATGTTTTATTCCGTCCTTCTTCAGAAGAGCACTTACGACTAATTTTGGACTTGTACCAAAATCACATTATTTTCAACAGGTCTTCTATTAACATAATTAAGTCCCTGTGTCAAATGGAAATGTTTTCCTAAAGCAGGACCTGGCTGACAATACTCTTTATATATATAACCTGTGAAATGCCTTGGGAATTTGAGGTGCTTCATAAATATTAAGACCACCAAATGTGTGTTTGTAATAGGTATGAAAGCCTTAACTCTGCAGATCTGCATGCCCAGGCACCAGAGACACAGCACTGCCTGTCCAGAAGGGACAGCAGCCTTTAGCATGCAGACAGGACAGAAAACAAAACAAGAAAATCCTCTGGTGCCCTCTGATGAACAAGTGTTCATGCACAGAATTCTGCAGGCTCACACCATCCGTAGGCAGAGGGGCACCTCCTGCACAGGGCTGGGGGACACTGCAGCTCTCTGAGAAAGGCACTTTGTCATTAAGCTGATCTTGTGTTTCTCTGAGCTCTTTCTGTTTGTCACGTGAGGCTCTTTTCCATGAGGTGGGAGAAGCATTCACCTTAGGGAGGCTCATCTCCACTTGGGCTGCGCTGCAGGATGGAACCTGGGACAGAGAGAGATTGCGCTCTGAGTATCCTTTGATTTTCATGGATTTCACTAAATTGCCTCCCCAAAGGTCTGCTCAATAGGTAGGATGCATAAAAAGTTATATGGGCAGAATTTTGCAATCAAAAATGACCTAATGTGTGCGTGCAGATGTGCAAGGCACCAGCTCTGTATCCCTTCCCTACGTTGACCCATTCTGGTGGAGATACAGATCTGGCACTTGCTGAGGTTTTTGGATTGTTTTTTTTCTTTTTATTTTCTGAATGCTTCAGAGCCTAAAAACAAAGGTCAGGACAATCATAGCACTGCAGTTAATTTTTTAAACGTTCTGTAGAATTAAATTGCCATGTATGCATATAAAAGTACATTGATATGATGGTGAAAACTGTATTGTATTGAAAACAGAAACAGCTGCCAGTTTTAGACTTCGTAGATGAGGAAGATTGTGGCACTGAAGAAAAAGGCTTTATAGAGGCAATTTGGAAAAAAAAACAAATTATTGAAATCTCATAAGAGATCCCTTGGATCTCATTAATGACCCTTGGATCAGATCCAGAGGAAGTCATTGCAAAAATGGTAGCACTTCATCTCTTGTCAAATGACTTGTTTGGGATACATTCTTACTTGGTTAACAAACCCAAGCACCAGAGACAGATCCAGCTGTGAATTTAATCTTTCTTAAAGAATATGCATTTTGTGACCCAAAGATTTTGTTGTCAAACCTGTCAACCCACCCTCATTTCCCCCTTGCTAAATAAAAAGAAATGCTTGTCCAATTTGAAAAATGTCTAGCTCAGAAGACCTTTGCATATGGATGGGTTCCCCTGGCAGGGATCTGCACAACATTTAATACTTCTATGTACTTTAAATCATCAGTACAACTTACTTACAGATTTTTTCCATAAAGTGTGTTTTATTTGCTGTTCTTGTTAAACCTGGAATGAAGTCATTGTATAGACTTCCCAGAGTTTTGCCTTGCAAACTTCTTCCTTTGAATATGTTCCACAACCCTTTGAGTGGATTCTGTGATTAAAAGACAAAGATTGGGGCACGAGTCTTTACACATAAACCTCTGGACTGCAAGTCCTCCTTGTGACAATTGGTCTGTACTGAAATTACAATAGAGGTTATGTGTAACAGCGGGAAATGCCTTTCAGCCCAGGCAGCTGGGAGACTCCCAGGCTTTTTAAGAGGCTTGTTCCTTTGTGGTCTCTGTCCATAGAAGAGCTCATGATGAAGCGTATGGTTTGAAGTAAAGAATAGGAATTTATAGTCTGTGCAAACCAAGAAAAACTATTTCTATTCATTAGCAATAATGGACTTTTTTTTAACCATTAGTTATTCTCATAGATCCTTGTTGTAGGGTCAAAGTTACCAGTCAGTTAGGAATATGGGCCAGGACAAGCTGACTCTCTGAACAGAAGAGGGTGGGCTCCTTTTGCCTTTGGGATGCATCCAATTCACAGGAGTGAAATGGCAGAGAAATCCATCCCCTCTCACAAACATCTGCTCCAGTGTGAGCCTTTGCTGCAGGGGAAGGAAATGGTGGTATCAAACTAAGAACTAAGGCTGTGCTGCTGCCTCTCTTGCATTTTTTGCTGCCTGTATCTCTTGTGGCAGGTCAGGCTGCTCTGGTTCCACACGGGGGAACAGAGCCAGCCCATGTTGGGCTGAGAGGCTTAGTGAAAGATGGTCCCAGGGGTTTCAGCAGATTTGGGGCAGCCAAGTTTCTTCCTAACAAGTGCTGACCAAGATTTCTGCTTCACTGAAAGACACTGAGTGTTGACTGCTTTGTTTTATAGATGCAAAATGTGTGAGCTTATACAGGGCAACCAGTGACAGAAATGAATCTGCTTGGTGAATGCCAGTCATGGAAAACAATGTCATGACATATTTTGGGGGGAAGGAGAAGGGGGGCGGAGGTGTTCTTTTAGCAGGCTTTATAAATAGGGACAATTGATCCAACACAAGCACTTCTTTTTATTTTACCAAGCTGTTACCTGAACTAATTGATAGTTTTGCAGCTCAATGAGGAACGCCAGATGGACTTCTAGTCTGGATTTGTTTGCGTAGCAGATGGCAGCTGTGGGCTGGGATGGTGAGCAAGGGAGAGCGCTGCCCTCTGCTGCACAGCTTCCCCGGCGGGCTGGAAACCTGCTCTGCTCCCTTTCTCTTCTTTGGCACTTACTTTCCAAGGGGAAAAAAACTTCTGAGCGGGAGCTATGTTTCAAAGGGAGAAAGAGAGAAGGAAGATGAATGAAAGATTTTGTGGATTTTGAATGAAAAGCCAAGGGATGAATTTTCCATCTGAAATTCATCTTGCTTCTCTCAACTATTTTAATTGTGAATTGGTGGAAGTTATTTCTTCCTGGAGTGAATGCAACCAAAAAAAAAAAAAAAAAAAAAGAAAAAAAAAAAAAAAAAGA
>NW_009952533.1:7233013-7239608 GCF_000747805.2 Chaetura pelagica | reverse complement strand
AAAAAAAAAAAAAAAAAAAAAAGAGCAAGAAGAAAAGAAATAGCATTTTCCCTTTTTTGTTTATTTTCCAATTCTTCAGTCCTGTGTAGCATTACAAACAATAGTAAGATCAAGATGCTTGTTTGCTCTGAATGTATACAGCTATTTCAGATGTCAAATCTCTAAATGTTTTGTATGTGTATGTAAAACCATCCTTACTTCTTGTTTCATGTTAGGAACCTGAAATGACTGTACCATTTTATAATTAGAAATGTAAAGAGGGGACAGTGGGTGGGAGGGTCTGTTATTTTTCTAGCAAGATGTTCCTTGTATTTAGTGAACATTTAAAATGGTTTTGTACATGTCAAAGTATACATTCCATCCATTTCCAGAAGAGAATTATTTTTATTTAGAGTAGTTTATAAGCAAGCCAAAAAAACCATGGTGTCCCATTTGTACATAGTTCATCAACAGAGCAGAAGTATCCTGATTTCCAGTGATGGCACCAAAGCTTTTCCAGCTGCGTCTCTTCTCACACGCTGCAGAGACCTACCAGCAAATGGCAATGCTAAAAAGGGAAGAAAAATCCCAAATGAAATAAATACTGTATGGATCAATGCACAGCTTACCAAAATAAATGCCAGTTGGGACATAATGGACTGTCCCAGTGAAATTCTCCAAGGTGATCAGTCCTACTCTGGAGGAGTGGATGTACCAGGAGGACTTCAGCCTTGCCTCTCCCCTGCCCGCAGGGCTGCCAGCCCAGGCACGCTGGGGGGTGACAGGGCTGTCACACACACGTGCTGTGCCCCCCTCTGGGTGGGGGCCAATTGCTGACTGAAGTTTTGCTGGTATGGCAGTCAGTTTCTGCAGGCTGGCCACGTCATGTTGCTTTTGACCATGGAAACTGTCCATCTCCATGTTAAAAAACCCAGTTCCTTTCTCCAGCCAGCTGTGCTTGGCTTGTGAATCACCTGGCAAAAGATCGTGGCAGAATCACACAGTGGCATTTGCACAGGCAGTTCTTTTTCTTGTCCTTAGCTTTTTTCTCCCCTCTGCTACCTGTGACTTGCTGCCAAAACAGTGCAGTAGCAGTTTGCAAAGCCAGCCTTTTTTTCTAGCATTACTTTCTGTACAGTATTGCAAATACACTTTAACTCTTTGCTGATATTTTATAACCTCTACATTTTCCCCTCCAATGCACTTTATCTCTCTTGAAAAATGTGGGAGTCACAGAGCTACCATCTTAAAGGGATTTGCCTGAAATCATGAGGCACACACTTTTAGGTTTTTTTACTTCTTGCTTTGTTATATACTGTAAATGCTAAAGAGCATGGACAGTGACTCAGCTGGGGGAAGTACTGAAATGTTGAGGCTAATATTTGGAAGCATTACTCAGTAGTACAACACGGCTATTTTTGTTATATAGAGGACTATAATGTAAATATGTGAGACTGTGTTATTATGTACTAGTAAAATATTGCAACTCTCAAAAGTTAAGATGGTGAATTCCAAGGAATTTTATTGCAAGTTTTTTTAATAAAACGAATCTGATTACTGTGTCTTACGTATTTTCTAACAGCCTGTGTAAAACCAGCATTTCCTGATGTGTGGATCTTCCAGATTGTTTCTTCCTGAACTCGGCTACTGTGGATTTTGCATTCACTGGAGGCAGAAGCTATAGCAGGAAGGGACCCAAAGTGGCAGCCTGGCTGCTGTGTCACCACTCCAGCCTCAGTCGCTGCTCTGGTCCTCCATGTCCTTCAGCTTCTTTAACCTGATGCAATGCTACAGGCTTGGGGCAGAGTGGCTGGAAAGCTGCCCAGAGGAAAAGGACCTGGGGGTGTTGGTCGACAGCAGCTGAATGTGAGCCAGCAGTGCCCAGGTGGGCAAGAAGGCCAGCAGCATCCTGGCCTGCATCAGACATAGTTTGGCCAGGGGGACTAGGGAAATGATTGTCCCCCTGTACTCAGCACTGGTGAGGCTGAACTTCAAGTCTTGGGCTTGGTTCTGGACCCCTCACTACGAGAAGGACATTGAGGGGCTGGAGTGAGTCCAGGGAAGGACAGTGAAGCTTGTGATGGCCTGGAGAGCAAGTCTTCCAAGGAGTGGCTGAGGGAACTGGCGTTGTTTAGCCTGGAGAAAAGGAGGCTGAGGAGAGACCTGATTGCTCCCTACAGCTACCTGAAAGGAGGTTGTAGCAAGGGTATAGTTAATCTCTTCTCCCAAATAAAAAGCAACAGGGCAAGAGGGAATGGCCTCAAGTTGCACCAAGGGAGGTGTAGATTAGATATTAGAAGAAACTTCTTCACTGAGAGGGCAATTAAACACTGGCACAGGTTTCCCAGGGTGGTGGTGGAGTCACCATCTCTGGAGGTATTTAAAAGATGTGTAGATGTGGTACTTAGGGACACTGTTTAGCACTAGACTCAGCTGAGTTAGGTTGATGGTTGGACTCAATGATCTTAAAGGTCATTTCCAACCAGAACAATTCTGTCATTCTTCTGATCAGAAAGCAGTGGCTGTCCAGGAGGTGACTGCCTACACTTTGCCTAAGAAGAGCTACCACCTCACCCCAGACACTGGGTGTGATGTGTTGAAGTAACTCTAGAAGGTGGCAGCTCTGCCATGCTTTGGTGGGAATCACACCACGTTGTGAGAGGTCACGTAGCTGCTCTTCCCTCGCCCGACTGGCCACCACTCCACATCCCTGGGAGCAGGTGGGCTGTGGGAGAACCCCAGAGGTTGTCATGCATAGGTGTGCTGCTTACAGGAGAGTCAAGGCACAGTAAAAATTCTGCCCAAAATAAATTGAAGAGACTTCAAGAATAGTTTTCCAGTAGATGCAACAGAAGGCAGGCAGAATGCCTGAAGGAGGGCTAAACCCTGGCCCAAGCTGCAGCCCTGCTGTGGAGGCTGAGCCTGCCCCCATCCTGGCCCACATTTTGTGCTTGCTGGCCGCTGCCCCCAGCCTGGATGTCCCAGCTGCAGCAGCGTGTTCGAGGCATCAACAGCAGCCGTGGGCTGGGTCACACCCAGCTCCCCCGGATCCCCCTGCTCCCACGCACCCACCCTCCCGCCAGGCTTTGCCCTTTCACTTCATGACAGGGGAGCAGCAAGGTGGCTCAGAGCAGGAAAACCACATGTGATGTAAGGCCGCTTTATCAGCAGTGATGGGAATTATTTTTCCCCTCCCAACCCTTGGCAGTACAGCCTGGAGCTCCCCATCCCACCAGCGCTGCTCCGAGGGCAGGAGCCCAGTGCACTGAAACAAACCCGGGGCTGCCTTCGGGGGGAAACTTCAGGCACCGCTAGCCAAGGAATCTGCTCTTGCTCTTCCCCACGCCTCCCTCCTTGCCCGCTGCTGTGTTCCCTGCTGTTATTTAGCAGCTGGCCGGGGGTGCGGGGCGGGCGGGCTCTCCTGGCAGGCAGCTGTGTGTGGCTGCCCAGGGCTCTGCACGCACAGCACAGCAGCCTGGAGCTGCTGGGAATGGCATCAGGGCTATAAATAACGAGGGGCGTCAGGCAGCTAATTTCAGGATGCAAGCACATACTTTGGGCTTGGGTTACATCCCTCTCTTCTCTGCTGTCTATGGAATTCATTTCTGGTCAAAATGCAGAAATAAAGCTGTGCTGCTCTACAATCTGGGGGTTGTGTTTGGGTTTGTTGGCTTTTGTTCCTCCAGAAGGAATAAGGCAACGTGTACTCACTCCTGTGAGGCAAGGAGGTGACCTTCAGACATGTCACAGTTGATGGGAGAGGACTTGGGATTCAAAAGTTATTTATGCAGATTTGCACTGTGCAAAAATGTGTACAACCTAGGGTTTCTGTTCCATGATACACAGACCGTGCTAGGGAGGCAAGCAAGCTTTGTGCTGTGTGCTTGAGTGTGCCTGAAGGGCAGCAGCCAGAGTTGTCTCTGTCGGATCCTGGGCAGCCACTCTGGCATAACCACTCTGAGAAGGCAGCTCTGTAACACAGGGAGATCAGGTCTGGCAGCATCTCAGAGGAAATAAGAGGACTTTGCAGCCTTAAAGAAATCTAAAGGGCTGGTGGATTTATTATAGATAAAGAAATCAGAGTTCAGTGAGGGTGTAATTTTGCAACACACACATTGCTCAGCCTTGAATCCCCATGAAACAAGCTGCCAGCAAGCCCTGGCAATGGCGAAAGCAAGCAATGCATTATCACCCTGCAGGCAGAATGCCTGAAGGAGTGCTAAATCCTGGCCCAAGCCGCAGCCCTGCTGTGGAGGCTGAGCCTGCCCCCATCCTGGCCCACATTTTGTGCTTGCTGGCCGCTGCCCCCAGCCTGGATGTCCCAGCTGCAGCAGCGTGTTCGAGGCATCAACAGCAGCCGTGGGCTGGGTCACACCCAGCTCCCCCGGATCCCCCTGCTCCCACGCACCCACCCTCCCGCCAGGCTTTGCCCTTTCACTTCATGACAGGGGAGCAGCAAGGTGGCTCAGAGCAGGAAAACCACATGTGATGTAAGGCCGCTTTATCAGCAGTGATGGGAATTATTTTTCCCCTCCCAACCCTTGGCAGTACAGCCTGGAGCTCCCCATCCCACCAGCGCTGCTCCGAGGGCAGGAGCCCAGTGCACTGAAACAAACCCGGGGCTGCCTTCGGGGGGAAACTTCAGGCACCGCTAGCCAAGGAATCTGCTCTTGCTCTTCCCCACGCCTCCCTCCTTGCCCGCTGCTGTGTTCCCTGCTGTTATTTAGCAGCTGGCCGGGGGTGCGGGGCGGGCGGGCTCTCCTGGCAGGCAGCTGTGTGTGGCTGCCCAGGGCTCTGCACGCACAGCACAGCAGCCTGGAGCTGCTGGGAATGGCATCAAGGCTATAAATAACGAGGGGCGTCAGGCAGCTAATTTCAGGATGCAAGCACATACTTTGGGCTTGGGTTACATCCCTCTCTTCTCTGCTGTCTATGGAATTCATTTCTGGTCAAAATGCAGAAATAAAGCTGTGCTGCTCTACAATCTGGGGGTTGTGTTTGGGTTTGTTGGCTTTTGTTCCTCCAGAAGGAATAAGGCAACGTGTACTCACTCCTGTGAGGCAAGGAGGTGACCTTCAGACATGTCACAGTTGATGGGAGAGGACTTGGGATTCAAAAGTTATTTATGCAGATTTGCACTGTGCAAAAATGTGTACAACCTAGGGTTTCTGTTCCATGATACACAGACCGTGCTAGGGAGGCAAGCAAGCTTTGTGCTGTGTGCTTGAGTGTGCCTGAAGGGCAGCAGCCAGAGTTGTCTCTGTCGGATCCTGGGCAGCCACTCTGGCATAACCACTCTGAGAAGGCAGCTCTGTAACACAGGGAGATCAGGTCTGGCAGCATCTCAGAGGAAATAAGAGGACTTTGCAGCCTTAAAGAAATCTAAAGGGCTGGTGGATTTATTATAGATAAAGAAATCAGAGTTCAGTGAGGGTGTAATTTTGCAACACACACATTGCTCAGCCTTGAATCCCCATGAAACAAGCTGCCAGCAAGCCCTGGCAATGGCGAAAGCAAGCAATGCATTATCACCCTCATGGGCCTGGGCCATCCCTGCCACAGTGCTCCTCTGGACATCCTCCTGGACACCTGCACCTCAGCAGCTTGTCTTGGTGGTCCGTCCTCTCACCTACGAGCAAAGACAGGCTTGCAAAGAGAGACCGGCAGTGACTTGTGGTGGCTGAAGCTCAGGCAGATGTCCCTCCCCCTGCTTCAGCTAGGAAGTATGGTAGCTCCTGACAGAGGGTCAGAGCAGCCATCTGGGAGCAGTAATACCTTAGATGTGTTGGCAGAGCCCCAGAGCTCATCTGTCAGAGTCTGTAGCTCAGATGAAGTTGTTCCTCTGTTCCTGCTTGAGGCAGCCATGCTGGCTCAGACCAACAGGCCTCATCTGACTCAAGTGAGGTGAGGAGCAGACGCCCACAACGAAGTAACACCAGGGCAGGCACCCCCTCCACATCACTCCTGCTTCTGCGTGGTGCCAACGCTTCCAGGCTGCAGGGGCTGAGCTCATCTTTGTGGCCCTTCTCTGAACTCTCTCCAACATCTTAATGTCTTTCATGTTGTCCGGAGCCGATGCCAGGGGGTTCCGGGCTGTCAGGACGTTCCCGTACCTTCCCCCCGGTGCGGAGGGGCTGCTGAACGAGCCCGGGGGTCACACGTGGCGCTGCCTCCCACAGAGGGGCCTGTTTTAGGGTGGGGGTTGGATCCACCCCCCGCGTCACAAACTGCTGCTGAGACCGGTGCTGAGTTTACGGATTGACCGGTTAGTTAAGGGTTAACACAGACTGAGGGATGAGGTTTAGGGAAAATGTAAATGGCTACCAGCGATATAGATATAGATATAGATATGCAGTAAGAATGTGTTCTTTACGGAGCTAATGCAAATGGTCTTGTGATTTTAAGGCGTTCTCTCTGAGAGAGGGTTGAGGACCAGGGGGAGGAGGGAGGAAGCCCGACATCAGTCCCCCTGAAGAGATCACGCTGTGTGTGCAAGTATGAGGAGAGGAGTGTGTGTGTGTGTGTGTGAGGTGATGTCCCCAAGGCTCCGTTCCCAGGGCAGTTGGTCGGTGGCCCCGTGTGGCCAGGCAGGACGGCAGGGCCGCGGTGCCTGAGG
>NW_009952533.1:7231829-7232955 GCF_000747805.2 Chaetura pelagica | reverse complement strand
GGGGCTCCCGCCCCGACCCCAGGGCTCAGGACCCTGAGCTCAGCGCTTAGGCCCAGGCTGGACCTGGGGCAGGCAGGGCAGGCAGGGTCCCAGCACCAGTATCCACAGCAAGGGGGTGTCCCATGCAGGAAGCGTCCAAACAGGCCTCGGGGAGCCCACCTGCAGAACTTGTCACCTTTTATGTCCCCGTGCCCCACCTGTGCAGTCAGTGTCACTGTCCAGAGCCAATTAGCATCCCTGAGCCCCAGGTTAGGGTGGTGACTATCATGGGATATGACTTGTCACCCATCCTTTCTGTCCTGTACCACATCAGTTGTCTTGGGTTCAGTTGTCCTTGAGTGGCACGTCTGGTTTAGTCCGTTAGCTGGGATAGTCAGGGGAGGCCTTCACTGGCTGAAAAGGCATTTTGTTTAGACTTATGTGGGGAAGAGAAGAACAGTTTCCCACATGTGTGCTGAGGGCTCCGGAGCTGTACACAGTGCTCCAGGTGTGGTGTTAACAGAGCAGAGCAGAGGGGCAGAATCACCTCCCTGGCCCTGCTGGCCACACTTCTTTTGATGCAGACCGGGATGTGTTTGGCTCTCTGGGCTCCAGCACACACTGGAGCTCATGTCAAGCTTCTCATCTACTGCCAGCCCCAAGCCCCCCGGCCCTGCCCCCCAGCCATTCTCCCCCCAGCCTGTATTTGTGCCTGGGGTTGTGCTGACCCAGGTGCAGGACCCTGCACTTGGCCTTGTGGAACCTCATGAGGTTGGCACTGGCCCAGCTCTCCAGCCTGTCAGGGTCCCTCTGGATGGCTTGTGCAATCGTGTTTTGCAGGACCAGGATCTCCAGCCGGGGATGCCGGGGGTGCCAGCCCACGTGCGGCCCGTTGTGGTAATTGTGAGATTTGGTGTTTTCTGCCCGGCTTCAGAAGCTGGGAGCAAAGGAGTGAGGGCTGGAGGGAAGGGGAGGGAGGGCGACACAGGGTTGCAGCCTAGACGGCTGAGAGGGGAGCGTCTCAAAAAACGAGTGATAAAGGGAGGTGGTCCCTTCTTGGAGGGCGGGGGCAGAGGTAGCTGCCAGCATCCTGCCAGCATCCCGCGGGCATCCCGCTCCTTCCCTCACCGCGGGTCTCCAGCAGGAG
>NW_009952533.1:7230014-7231615 GCF_000747805.2 Chaetura pelagica | reverse complement strand
GGCCGGAGGGATTGTCTTTTTTTTTTTTTTGCATTGAATTAGTGAAAAGCAAGACTGGAGAGTTTTTCTTTGCTCTCCCGTAAGTGGTCACCCTCGCACACAGCCCAGAGTCCCCGGTGTTTCCACCAGATGATGAAGCAGGCAGAGCCCTGTTGGGCTTCTCCCCATGGCCACGGTATCGGTGGGGAAAAGCTCTCTGTCCTCAGCAGGCATCAGGAAGGGCAGGGGATTCCCCAGATGAGCCCACCCAGGTTTGGGGTGAGTCGGGCAGGTGTTGGAGCAGCGCAGCACCTTGGAGGAGGAGCAATGGTGGCTGGAGGTCACTCAGCTGAGGGGCTGCAGTCAGCCCTGACAGCCACTTGGAGAGGTCCCCCTGGTCATCCGGGGTGGACTTGCAGAAAAGCCCAGAGGAACTGTAAGTGCGACTGTGTTTTTGCTTGCTGGTGTGTCTGTCCGGCCCAGTAGCCAGCAGATCTGGTGGAGGGGAGCAGAAGTGCTATCACGGATCATAGACAGGAAAAATTAAGTGAAACCCAGCAAGGACACCTGCTGATGGTGGGTTTTGCAGCCAGTGAGCAGCAGGACAGGGACAAGAAGGAGGCTGGACACCACTGCTGCAGCCCCCACCACAGCCAGACCTCCTGGATGAAGGTTTTTGGGCACTACATGTTAACTACGTTTTAGCTAGAAGGGGTGTTTTTAAAGAAAACCAGTTCAATTTCTGTTTGTGCACATGCTTACACAATTTAAAAGTGGGTTATTTTGGCATGTCTTTGGGTACAGATCAGTCTGTGGAGAAATTGACCCAGGCATGAATTGCAGGAGTTGCACTGCATGGGTAATTGCACTTGAGCAGGAGTGGGAGTTTGGAGTAGGGGGAAATCCCAATTGGATCATGATGCCTATTGTAGAATGCTGAATCTCACATCTTATTCTAGCCCAACCATGAGGAACCATGGGTTTCACACAGACACCAATACCTGGACACAATTCAAACAAAATCCAGATGTGCTGCAGTGGTGTTCTTCATCTCAGCCAACATCCTTACCTGTCCAGGCTGGGATCTACAGCTCCAGGGTACAACACACGCTGGTGGTACAGCTCCAGGGTGTGAGTTACTTCACCCCCGCACACATCTGGGTGTGCATTCACCTGCAGAGAAATGCTTGGCAGCAGCTCCCTTCTCCCAGCAGTGCTGCCTGGGAGCATGGGAGGTTGTGCCCACCCAGGTGGCTCCAGAGAAGATTTGGGGAGGCAGGAGATAAGTCTTGCTTTTAGCCTGGCTTGGGTGGGAGAGTCAGAAAATACTGAGGAGTGGATGAGGAGAACAGCACAAAGGTGTGTTGTTTACAGTGCTGCTTTGATGAAAGTGGTGGTTTTAAAATAATTGTCCTAAAAGACAACAGAAAGGTGGATTTTCTTACAGAAAATGGACCCTGACTTTCAGCTGTGAAGCTGCTCTGATAAGGATCCTTAAGTGCTGAGGAAAAAAAATTCTCTATTTGCTTACTTACAGTGAAGACCTAAACACAAGCAGCTGCCCAGATTCTCCTGATGTGTGTGATGCCTACTTAGCAATGACCAGCCTGGGTCATTCCTGC
>NW_009952533.1:7223003-7229335 GCF_000747805.2 Chaetura pelagica | reverse complement strand
AGGTGTGTGGGAGGGGGGATGCTGCAAAGGAAATTGCAGTACCTGTGGGGGCTGATGATATAAAGCAAACATTCCCAAGCCTAGAAAGGGGAAATGTTGCTGGTTTTGTTTATCTTTTATTTGCTGTGCTTTAGGGACTATCTTTGCTTTCTTTTTGATGGAAAAGCTCAGAATAATGCTGAGGGGCTGTTCTTCAGAGTGTGAGGAAAGGAGTTGCCTCTGATATGACTGGTAAGAAAATACATTTTTTTCCCTAAAGCTGGCTGTTCCTTGCTGGAGTGGTTTGCCTAGCTCAGGGTCTAAAATGCTTCTTGAGTGCTCCTTGTGTATTGCTACCAGACCCCCTTTACTTTGCTTGGGTTTGTTGTGCACCCCTTATGAAAAGGAAACTTTTTTTTTACTTTTTTTTTTTTTTTTTCCCCCAGAACAGCTTGGGCTGGGGGGACTCCCTGGTGGCCTTGCCATCCTTGTCAGGGTGAGGAGGCAGCATTAGGCTGGACTGGGGCCCTACTCAGCAGTGTGACTCACCCAGGCCAGCAGAGAGCTGGGCTGTGCCTGCCCAGCCCTGACCTGTGGAGGAGAGCTGGGGGTGGGGGGGCAAGCAGGCAATAAAGAGGCAGGTGGGTTTCACTCCCTCTTCTGCTAAGCCTGATTGCTTCTCCCAAGCTCTCCTGCTTACCGTATGGAAGGCATCCACCTCTGGAGGTGGCTGGGCTGAAATGTCCCCTCAGGAGCAGTGATATCTTAAATGCCCTTGGGAGCAGTGCTCCTGCTACAGGTGGGAAATGTGGGAAGGCTGTGTGGGTAGGGGAAAGAGCCACAATATTGCTTTTCACAGACAGATCGTTCTTAAAAGGCCCTGAAGATGTCAAATCCATCTCAATTTGGGATCTGTAGGATCTCTGACAATCCTCATGCAGTATGGGTTTATTTTATGGGAACCTGGGCAAATTGCCTGATGGAGTGTTGAGTGAATTGACCAAGTGCATCCCCAGAGAAAGGGCACAGAAGCAGCAAAACATGCAAAACATCCCGGGGGAAGGGGGCAGGGTGTATGAATAGTTACTGCTTGAGTGCCATCCATGTTTTGTTGGCAGCCAGACTCCATCAATGGTGAAGTAGCTTCACTCTGACCACAGGAGTTTCTCTCTCCTGTGTTGAAGATGATAATAATCTGCAGTGGTGAGATCATCTCCCTTGAGATGAAACCTCGCCAGTGAGGAAGCAAATCAGTGCTACTGAATTCTGCTCCTCAGACATCCAAGATGTTAAATAGAGCCATTCAGAAATGCATTCAACCATCTCAGAGACGTGAAGTCTGATTCCACAGAAGTGACACATTAAATACAAATTGCACATGGAATGTAAACATGATTATGGCTTTCTAGCAGAAAAGCATCAGAAAAGCATTTAGTTTGTCCTTGATTGCAATGCCAGAAACCTTCCTTAGTACTGTTACTCTTGCTGGTGTTAAGAAATATTTTCTGTCTTGTTTATTCTTTAACATGGATGGAAACTGAGATTGCTCCTGCTGGTATCTGTAATGCTTGCTGATATTCAGGGAGTCAAAGGCCTTTCTTTTGCTTTAAATACTTTACGGTAAATGTGGTCATCCCTGCTGCTCTTTCCTCATTAGTTACCACCTCACAGAGGATTGTAGTCCTCTGACACCCAACAGGGGGTGCAGAAATCAGCAGTTGTTCCAAGCATCTGATTGAGAGCTTGTAACAAATTGTTTAAAGCTCAGAAAATATCCATAATTCTATTTCCTCCCCCTCAAAAAGAGATGACCCTCATTTATTTAAAAAAAATTAAAAAAAAATTAAAAAAAATGAAGTGCCATGTTCAAGTACTTAATTTTTTAATAAAGGTTTCAGGGGTTGAACTGGCGGAAGATTCAGTGTTGTGTATATCATGTGGAGTAAAGATGGAGGATGTCTAGGGTGTTTTGTTTTTTATGGAAAATCATTGGAGCTGGAAATGGATGGTCTTGGACCATTGGGGTCAGCTCTGAGAGCATGAGCTCAGCAGGTCTTGTTTGAGCTCAGGAGTTACTGCTTGAGGCTTTCTTGCTGGAGGGATGCTGGTGGTCAGAGGAGAAAACCAATAGCTCAGACTGGGGCAGCAGCTCTGTGGGAGACCTACAGGACAGGATATTGTGAGTTTGATGGAGGAACAGGTCCTGGGAGCCAGACTTATGAGCTGCCTGTATACCTGCTGGGTGACTTTCTTTCCCACACATGTAAGACATGACAATAGATGGAGTCCAGACATGGCAATAGATGGAAGCCCCCCTTAATTTCCTTTCTTCTGTATGATTTTTCAGCCCAGAGCATCTGGGTCAGATCCAGTTTGCTGTTTCAACCCCACAGATGTTGACGACATTATTCAGTGATGCTGGGCTTGGGCCTCCTGTTTCTCAGGTTATGCTTGTATTTCCTGTATCACTCACTTCTGCAGAAGTCCTGATGCTCAAGAGCATTTCCCCTCCTTCCCTGCCTTTACTCCATTACCACTGTAATATTATTTTTTTTTGTTAACCTGACTTTGAGCTTGTCATGTGGCAATAAGTTATCACATGGAAACAGCTGTAACTGAGTTATGCCTTAAGGAAATGCCTACTAAAAATACCATGGAGCAGGATATTTAGAAAAATCTGATATACATACTGCCTTTTCTAATGTAGTCTAAGTTGAAAAGTGTTCTGCTTCGTGTTTGCAAGGGTCTCTAGATTGTTTCTGGGTGTGTGTGCTCATGGGACACTTGTGAAAGGATCTTAGGAAAAATTCCTGAACAGACAGCTTTAGGGCACTCATGCTAGCAATGTTGTATCCCAGGAAGCTGCCTGGCGTCTGCCCTGTGCTACTGAGGAGGGGCACAGGGGGATCCAGGGCTGGCACAGGGGGATCCAGGGACTGGAGCTGGTGTCAAGGGAGAGGTTGGCACTAGGGACCCACAGCCATGAAAGCTGGGAAGCTCCGCTGGTGGCATTCACCCTGCCCCAGGGCAGAGGGGGAAGCCCCAGGGTGTTAGTGATGCCCTGTGGCAATGGGGGAAGGCAAGCCCCTCTTTTCATGCACCCTGGAGCAAGGTGACAGCTCTCACTAAAGACCCAAGCGGCATCACCTGGTACATGGCCACTGTGGCTTGGGGACACCCCTCTTCCCCTTCTGCCGGTGCTGAAGGCTGCAGCAGATGCTGGTGCTCTGGAATGCAAAGGTGGGCTCCTTCCAGGTCTGGTGCTGCTTCTGTATCTGTGCACCTCCCGAAACTGGAAGGGGAGAGCTACCTCCCCCACATGAGCCATGGACACCCCAGCTGACACAACCCCCTCATTTCTTTACTCCCCACTGGTATTTATGTGTCCACAGTGGCTTCAGCAGAGATTATGTCCTGGCTGGTGGTCAGGCCTGAGCCCTGAACCACTGCCATAGGCTGTTCCCCCAACCTTGGGGATGCCCAAAGGCTGGGGCTGCCATGTGGAAGGGTTCATCTGCCTCCCTATCTTCAAGCTTGAAGGAAAACATGTCCCATCAGTCAGGCCTCCTGATGATGCTGATGTCTGGGAAACTGGATAAACACAAGCATCACCCAAACTGATCCAACAGGGCATGTCAGGCACTGTATGAGCCTCTCAGTGCCTTCCCAGTCCCTCTTCCTTGGCAGGGAGCAATCCCTTGGAAGTGTTTTAGGCAGTATGTGAAGGTGGAAGGCAGCAGCAAATTGCCAGTAAAAAGCAGCATGGTTGCTTTGATGTATTTTGAGGTCCATTTTTCTTCTATCCTTTTAGTGCAAGTTTTCAGCTGTTCATATTCTGGTCACACAGGAGGAGCTATTTTCTGCAGCAACACTTTCTGTGTCAGCTGTGCTCAGGCAACTCTGGCCTGGTTTTTGCTCATCACAAAAACGATGGAGGTGAAGGTGGTTCTCTGTGTTTGGGGTTTATATGAATGAGCTTGTAGTGTGATGGGTGTGTTTTGGTTTGGGATTTTTTTTTTTTTTTTTTTTTTTTTTTTCTTTTCACAGAAAACTTTGCTCTTTGGCTATGGGGAGTCTATGATATCTCTGTAGTTTGCACCTACATAAATTCAGGTCCAGCAGCCACCTGCCTTTCTCAATGCTGGTTATCATCCACCTTATCTGCTTGCCTGAAGATGAGCCAGGACTGCCCATCAAGCTGGCTGCTCAGAAGGGATGAAAATCACACTGAGATTTGTGTAACCTGTTGTTCATTCTTGTGTCTGCACTGCTTTGGGCACTTACAGTCAGTCCTTAGAAAACTGATATCTGCCATAAGAAGCACCCAGAGAGTTGTAAATTCTGTAGGATTGGCTTGTACAGGAAGATTAAGGGATGTGTAAAATACCACTGCAGAAAACAATCATGTAGTTATTTACTCATGCCTGAGGCAGGCATGAAAAATATGAAACCTAAAAGCAATGTAAGGAAATACCATAATGCAACATCCTATTGATCCGGGCAATTTGCTGGTGCTTATGATGATGGTGCCATAAGTAACATTTGTAGTTGTAGTAACTAGAATGAGAATAATTATAGGATGGAAACAAACCAAAATGTAAGCTCCTTAGGCTTAAAGCTTTCTACTGCTATGCTTGTTGTCTGGTGGGATCCAGAGGAAAGGCTTTCTGCTATCTATGCATATTACTGCAGTGCCTGCTTACACATGGTATGAATGTTTTATGTCTTGCTCTAGAGTTGCTCGTAACACCTCCTTGGGAAGGCTGAATGCCAAGGCACTTGGCTGATAGAAATCAATGTAGCACCGCTGGCTGGTGGCAGGCTGCCCCCAGCCCAGCAGTAGTAGGGTTCTCATGTGTGCAATAAAACCAGATGATGCCCAAGAAACATGGGAAGACATGAAGGAAAGCCCTGCTTCTGCTAGTGGGAAAACCACCAGACTGGCATCCCAAAGCAAGCAGGGGAAAGGGCACTAGAGACTTGGATAGCACAGAGCAGCAGGGAAGGTGCACTGTGTGGCCATGCAGGCTGGGAAGGCAGCAGGAGGCATGGACCTTCTACCAGCCCCACTCCTGCTGGTGCCTCTGCCCCCTGATGCAGCAGGATGGCTGCAGTGTCTTAGCAGCTGCCTGGGCTCACACAGGTGACACCCATTTGCAGCCGGGGGTTATCAGTAGCACCGTGGCACTAAGTGAATGATTCATTTTAATTATGGTGTGTTACAGAGCTGTAGTTGAAAGCATTTTTCTTGATTTCAAGCCCTAGTTAATACGTTGCTGTAATAACTAGCCCAGCAAACCCTGAGTGAGTGTGAGAGCTGGGGGACAGGCAATAGGAAGGAGACAGCTCGACCTTTATCTAAGCACTATTTCTGTGTATGTTATATCTTAGCATTGTGGATGCCCCTACAAAAGCTTTTATTTAGTCCTTTTTCAGAGCACAGAGAGGGTCAGGCTCTTCAGCTCCTGGCCTTACTGCCCTTGTGGTAGCCTTCCTGGCTACCCACGTCCAGGCTGGATACAGAGATACCTGCTGCCTGCTTGCTCTCTGGTCAGGTACATATTTGAGGGCATTTGTGCCAAGAAACATAACTGCTTTGATTGTTTCTTTCCTGTACACAGCCAGAGTTTCTATCACACTTCAGACCAAATATATTTTCTGCTCTCAGAACTCTTTTTTTCCAAAAGAGCAACACAGGGAGTGCAGGAACCAGGGGTTGGATTCTTGGAAAGTTTTAATGACTTCTGACTTGTATTAAAGCTGATCAATGGAGGCTCAGGTTGTATCATCCTTCATAAGAGAAATGCAGCTCACAGGAATAGCTGCTTTGCCAGTGATGTGCTGCACCAGCAGGCAGGTCTCAGAGGCTGAACAGGGATTTAAACACATGCAAAATCGAGTTTCCAAGAATATCCTCACCAGCCCTCTCTGAAGTGATGCATTAGAAAATTATGCATGAGAAAAAGTCAGTTCACAGAAGACTAATGCCTTCTCTCCCATCCCAACCCCAATATACCTGTATCCTTGGACCCTGACAGAGTCCCTAACTGGGTCTGTGGGCCTCACAGTCAGTCTTATGGGTAAGTGAGACTGCCCAGACTGACTGTGAAAAAAACCTTCATTCTGGGTTTTCATCTAGGAGCAGACACTTGTAAGGCGCTTTTTTTTTTTCCCACCAGCCCAATAATACATGATGGAAATGTTCCAGTGAGAGCAGGTAATAGGATTTTCCTTCCAGTTCTTAAATCCCACTATGTTGTCATAACACCTTGTTCTGCATGTTTATTTGCTTTTCTAAAGACAGCCCCAAAGGTGGGTAAGCAAAAGCCTTTGTCTGCCTTGACTCTCTTTCC
>NW_009952533.1:7204615-7222519 GCF_000747805.2 Chaetura pelagica | reverse complement strand
TTCCCTCTCGTGTGATGCTTCAGGACAGCCTTGAATGAGGCCCTGGTATCAGCTCTCAGGGATTTTGCAGGCTCTGTAGTGCAGTGTCTGAGTCATACTCTAAAAATAGACAGGAAAATGTCAGCCTAGCCAAAGTCATTGGCTGATTAACAATGAAGCTTCAAGATTCCAGCTACCTCCAGGTACACTTCTGCTCTTAACTACATATCTGAGATTTAAAATATATATGTAGGGACAAGAGAAAGAGAGAAAGAAAAGGGTGTTAGAAATAATGCAGAAACTGCTTTTTCTATCCTCACCAGGAAAGTATGTGATTAACACAGCAATTGGGTAGCAAAGGGACTGTCTGGCTGGAAGTGTGGCACATCTCTTTTAGCAAAAAGAATGAGAGAGAAATTAAAAACTGGACAGGACTGAAGTTGAAGCAAATATTTGATTCTTGGAGGCAATGCAGTGCTGTGGACATGGTCTCCCATGGGAGTAGAAGGTGGTCTGAAATGGTCTGTGGACAACTAGAGACCAGGCTCTGGGACATGATGAGGAAATGACCACGGTGCCTATCTCCAACCCTGGGAGCTGGGGATGAGCACATGGAGGTGGGAAGCCCCCTTGCCAGCAGAAGCTTGGCTTAGCCAAGGGGGCAGCTCTGCCTTACAGAGACCAATCCAATTAGTCTCCCTCCAGAGCCATCAAGGCCCCGTGGGCAAGTGGCTGGTCTGAGAGTTGTGGTTAGACATGGGAGCTTGGCCAGAGCTGGTGATGGAGGCAGTAGAACAGAAACATCTGTCTGCTGTGAGGGCTGGGACCATGCCTGAAAGAGCATCTGGCTCAAGAGCCTTAGAAAATTAATACTACTAAACTGCTAACTCCTAAAAGCTGAAGTGGTGCCAGCACAAGGGCTGCAACACTGCAGCAGCTCCTTGTGATGGCCATATGTCCCTTGGGCCAGGCCCACTGGATGATCTTAAGTCTAAATGTGGTTCTGAGACCACTGGGGAAAGGAGCTGAAATGCCTCATCTGGAGAAGGCAAAGGAATGGACCAGTGAGCAGATCGGGCACTGGTGCCTGACAGCTATTCACATGGTGAATGCATTGCTGGCTAAGTTATCAGTTATGTCTGGTGAGAGAGCAGCTATATGCTTCACAAAAAGGATGCAGAGATTGGGGGTGGGTGAATTGCTTTACACTGAGATTCAGATCCTCTGGAGCAAGGACAAGGCTGGGGATCTGGATCAAACAGTACAGGATAGCCCGTGGAAGTGACCAGGCTGGTATCTAAACTAATGTAATTATTAGAAAGAGGTTTAAATGTTCAAAGGACTGAAATGTTGAAATCTTTCACTGATGCTGCTTGCCCCTAAAGTTTATGCTATGAAAAAATATTTCTGCCAAAGGACTTGTAAACAAGTATTCTTCCCTGATCTCTGAGCTTTTGTGGATGCATTTTTTTATAAGCAGAATAAATGCAAATTAGCAATAATGTTTGCTTGATTTGTCAGCCCTTCCTCTCACACTGAGGACAGTGGAGGCTCAGCAGACGATAGGGTGTGATTATCTATGCCAGGAGAGGCTTCTTCCTTCTCTATAATCGAAGAATAATTTTTTATGCTATCTTGGTGTGCTAATATGCTCTCACCATCTATCAGCCTTCCCCTGCACTGGAACCCCATCTGTCATCCCTCATAAATAACTTTGAAAGATGTAATTTGTTAAGCAGGCAGTGTAGCTTTATCAAATAAATATTTCAGCAGCCCAGATAATAAATGGGCTGAAGTAGGGGGAAAGCAAATTTCATCCATCAAGGGCCTTGCTCTTCTGGCTGTGCCCAGACCACCTTCCCATTAAGATGTGGGTGAATATCTGAAAAAAACGTGGGCACTCCAGGCTACCTAGGCCATCAGCTTAAAGGGAAATCTTGCCAGGTTAGACCCTGATATATAGACCCAAATATAGACCCTGATAGTCTGGAGACACATCTGAAATACATCAGCCTAAGTCTGCTGACATGCTGATTTGCACCAGGTAAAAGATGCTGTTGTCTTACCCATGGGGTCACTCCAGTTTCACCCTGGTCTGGATCTGTTAAACTAAGCAACAACTGGCAATTCATGGAAAATCCCCACCCCTCCAGATTTTTCCCTGCTGCCATGTTCATTAACTAAGGTGCAGCCACTAAAATATCATTTGAAAATATTTATAATAGCAATGATTGTTAATGTTGTCCTTCTGCAATGCACAGATCTACACATGAAAATTAAGGTAGGTTATGGGAGGCTATGGATTTACACTATGATATTTGTATCTGGATGACTCCCAGGAGCTTGAGCTTATTCTGGGGAGGGGGAAAGAAGTCCCTTAATCCAGATCAGTATAATCCACTTCCAGTTTTATGCTTGATGAAAGCAAAATTATTCTTAAACAAATGTGTCTGAATATGGAGTTATTTTGGACTGATCACACAGGCTATTTGTTACATTGGAGTTTTGTTCTTCAAACAGATTCTCCAGATCCCTTTTTTTTTTCTCCACCTATTTTTCCCCTTCTCCAATTACTTTGATACTCAGCTACTAAAGAGCACATGAGAAATGCTGAAACAGATTTACCATTGGCAGCCAGCCCACAAAAACCTCACCAGGTCAGAATAACTTCTCTGTAGCACTGTTTTTGGTTTTTGTTTTTTGGTTTTTTCCCTGCTTTTTGAAACTAGTACTAGCACTTTATTATCAAGACTATATTAGGGTAGATGCCTCTCTACAAATCAGCTAGGTTTGGGTGGGTTTTTTGTACAGGAAAGGTAGAGGAAACAGGTATGTAACAATTTTGCACGTTCTCTGTCTGACTGGATTGCTGTGTGTTAAATGTTGTGGACTGATTATGCTACCCTCTCATAATGCTGATGAGGGCCTGTACAGAAGAGCTCTCCTGAGGTCCTTCTGCTTTAGGAAGGCATATTTCTTTGTCTTCCAAGCCAAGTGAGAGACAGCTCTAAGTTTAAACAGAATTTACCTTGTAGATGATCACCTATTACAGGACACTATTGATGAGGGTGGTGGTAATTCATGGATCCCTTCAGTGCTGTTCTTGCCCTGGTTGGTGTTTGATGTTCTGAAGTTCACTTTATATTTTCAGGTACACCTAAGGCTCTCATAGGTTTAAACCAAGGATGTCAGATACTTCTGCAGGCTAAATAATAAAGGAGGGGCAAAGCCATGATCAAGAGAGTGTGCATTTGGTATTAGTCAGCTAAACTGTTGCAACTTGCAAGGTTGGCTCCAAAAGGCAATTACAAAACAATCAGAATGAAAAGAAAACACTATAAAAATGTAAATGGGCAAAAAATCCTGTGAGTGCTTTGCTGAAACATGCATGCAACAACAGGACCTCCAGTTACCCAAAATTCATGCATGTGTGTGCGTTTGTGCAAGTCTGTCTTCATCTCCTGTTGTAATTTATTTCTGTCTCGAGTTTGCTTCCCTTTTTTCCCCTTTGCTTTTTTTAAAGAAGGGGGGAGGGGGGAGGAGGAATCAATGTCTGATCAAGACACACATGACTTTCCAGTCTCTAAAAAGTTGTCTGCTCTTGCCTTGAGATCAATTACACTTGATCATTTCAGAGAAACCACAAAATAAATCATGAACCTATACAGAGAATGACAAGTTTTCCTGGCTGCTTCATTCTCAGATTTCAACAAACTGACTTCTGAGATTTTTTTTTCTGTTTTATATATGTATATGTACATGTATTTTGTAATATGTTAGGATGGCAGCTATTTGAATGGTGTTTTATGTAAAATTGATTCAATCTTTTCTGAAGTTCATGTGCTGCATTGCCATTGATAATTCTCAACCCAGACTTCCTTGATTTCCCACAACAGGTTTTCATGGCTATGGAAATATTGTTTCTGTGCATAGACAAGCTGTCAGAAAAAAAAAAAAATAATAAAAAAAAAATTTTTATATTTCTGAGGTATAAAATAATTATTTCTCCAAATATCTTGTTGTAAAATTCTGCAGACTAAATGTTTGAGCTTCCATCTCACACCACAAACCTGATCCGTGCCATGACGAATTTGATCCTCAAGGTTATCCACTGCTTCTAGCTAAAGGATTGCATAAGCTTCTTTGGAGCAAAAAAAATAAATTCTACAGGTCATCAGGTATTCCATTGGAGTTTGGCAGCTTCTGGAGTGGACAATACCGAAGTCATTAGCACAGGTTTACAAAGCTGTTAATTATGTATATTGCATCCATATGCATTATCATACATAATTAATTCTAGAGGGATTTTTTTAGTTGATCACTGGGGAACACTTAGAGTAGTATAGATAATTATTTCTGAGTTTCTAACTCTTAGAAGTTCACTTCTTAGAAGGCTGTGGGCTGTTTTTAATAGGTAATGTTAATGTTCCATACCTAAACTTTTTCAGCCTTGAAATTGATTTAAGATTATGAGTTACTTAGAAAGGTGTTTTGTCTTTTTGTACCTTGATTGTTCTGTATAATTGATATTTTATGGGATAGTGTTTCCAAAAAAAGATGTTATATTTTTTTAAAAAATATGCTTAATTACTCAGCATAGCTGAAAACTAAGTCACAACTCTAGTGCTCTACCTGTTGTGAAACAATTTAATCCTTAGTCATGCCTAGAAAAATTAATCAAAGTGATGAAATTGATTTGCTGTTGTAGTTATGTGCTACTCAAAACTCTACTTTCAGGATGCTATCTACAAAAAAAATGACACAGAGCAGCCTTTTTTGTCTTTTAATGGAGCACATAATACTACTTTAATTGTGTATTTCTTGACAAGTTATTTTGAAAAGTTAAATATATCCCTTTTTTTTCTCTTTTTTTTTTCTTTACGTGAGGAGATAGAGATTTCAAGAATAATTTTGGTAAGACAGCCATGGTGTGCACACTGATATAGTTACTTAGTTACTAGCTGTGAGAGAATGACTTTTCTCCATGAGTCTTATAAGTAAATTCTTCCACTATCAATCTTAAGTTCTGACATGTTTTACTTTCCTTCTTTCTCATTGTTGTCATCTTTCATTTATTCTCTGTCATCTTTGGTATGTTAAGTGTTTTCCTCTTTCCAGTGATATTTTTGTCCCTCCTGATATGAAAACCTTTCTGCACTGGTTCCTTTAATTCTTTGCTCATCTAGTGTCTGATTGCCACTTGTAGTCATACTTAAGCCTTAAGATCCAATCTATTCGCTTTCCCACTTTAGTCAAATTACTCCTCCTTCTGAATTATTTATGTTCTCCAGCTCACATTGGTTTTACCATTATGGGTGAGTTGGTTTGTTTTTCTCTTAGCCGGTAGCATGTCTCATTCTTTTCCCTGTAATGGGCAAATGATTATGCTGCTCAAATTGAAGTGATACTTCGTAGAATGACTAATAGGGATAAGGCTTTCTTTGTGTGAAGTGATCTCTCATCAGAAGCTGTTTGGGGTTTGGGGTTTTATTTGCTTTGGGTTTGTTTGTTTTGTGGGGGTTTTTTTTCCTTGCAATTGTGTACTGGAAGTAGGCAATTTAGTTCTGCTGTGGAGGAGTGAGCCTGATGAACAAGAAGCTTGAGCAGCCAGCTTCTGTCAGAGGCTGTTCCTCTGATTTCCATGGCACTCCCAGGACAGAAAGTGTTTGGATATCTCCCTGGTATAAATCCAGATAATTCAGCCCTCATACTTAACCTAGAACTGATGTGTGGCCTTTACAAGCATAAAACAAGTTGGGTGATCCACAGCTGTATTGGCATGAACAGTAACCTTGTCTAAGACCAACACATTGGTTCATGATTTTTCTGTGACATGAAAAATCACATTTTTCTTATTACTCAGCATTCCTCTCCATGTTACCTTCAGCCTCTATATGAAAAGGTGATGTCCAGATGAGGTTTGCCACACCCAAGTCTCCAGAGGCATTTTTCAGAATCCCTATTTACCACCTAACATAACCACAACAAAATGCTGTCTTTGGGGATGCAGTTCACCAGGCTGGCATTACTACCATGCTCTAACTGTTTTGATGGCACTATGATCCTGTGTGGATCAGACTGATATTGCTAAGTGGGCTGGTAGTGCCAGACCTAATTATCCATCTGGGACAAGCAACTCCTGGTTAGGTTCACATTAATTGCAAACTCTGTCTTTCAGGCAGAAATGCTCTGCATGGTGGCAGCTGCCTGCAGACAGCTCCAGGTTTCCATAGGGTATAGCCCCATGGTCTGCCACATGGAGAAAGAGCTCCTGAACTGGGCAGAGGATTTTTGGCACTTCTTCCTGCTGTTTCTATGTCTTCTATTTGTATAGGAAGGCAAAGCAAGGTCAGGCTCTGCAGTGCATGCTGATGGGGAAGTAAGACTGCCTAGACCCAGTGTTTTGTGAGGTAAAATGGTTGGTTGAGATGCTACTAAAAAACAAGTTAGTGAGGTAAGAACTTTAATTCCTTATTGTTCCCACGCATGTGTGGGATCATCCACTCATGATGGAGAAGGTGTAAAATAAAAAAGCACTAACAGTGCTTTTGCTTTTTCTGTGTATGCATATGGGAGTGGGTACCATGGTGCTTTATACTAATATGTTTTGATCCAGTGCCACAAATAAGGGAAAGTTTGTCCTTGCCGCAAGGGGAGCTGTGGAAAGACATTAGGACCTTTATGGATGCCTGGAGAGCAGGCAAGCACTGAACTGAATTGACCTGGAGCCCAGGTTACCGTGCAGCTTAGAGTCACTTAGGCTAGGCTAGCCTAGCTCAAAGCACCTCTTGTAGCAGGGGCTGGGTGACAGTAAGGACACTGGTGGAGAAGCTGGCTGACTGCCCAGACTAGCACTGCAGCAGTAGAAGTGGGCATTTTGTGTGGAGACAGAAATCCTGATCTCAGATTCTCAGCAGCTGCTTGGTGTGCAGCCAGGAGCTTGCCAAAAAGCTGGGTTTGTCCGCACTGCTAAAATTGTGTGTGACTTACTGTGGCTTCATTAACAAAAAAAAAAATCCAAATGAAGACAAACTCCATGTAGCTTTTTCCGAGCAGCAGCTCGGCTGCATCAGCAGGCCTTCTCTGTAGTGAGAAACGATGGTGGAAGCTGTTTTTTCCTGAAGTGACAGGGTAAGGTAGCAAGGAGTAAAGCTGTGCTGGTTATAAGCAGAACAAAATGACAGATATTTAATTGGATATTACCTTAAAATCAGAGTTTAAATTTTGCCTGGAAGTATCTCAGGTACATCAGGAACTTACATAACTTGGAAGTCTCCCAATTCTTTCCTCCTTGCATTTGAACTTTGATCTTTCTTTTTTTTCTGAGTTTTGAGACATCTAAACCAGTAATTTTCACCAGAGTGGTGGAAATTCTGTCATGTGAATATGACCACAGCATGTATACTAATAAATCCCTTTAAAAATAAAATCAGCACATGGTTCACTAGATATTGACTGTCATCCTTTACTATGGGCAAATGCAATTTATACATTACATATAAATACATGCATATAGATTAATAAAATGTATGTATTTTATAAATGTTCTCATTATTTCAGTGTTATTTTTTTCCTTTGTATAAGTTACCGTTTTTATAAGCCCAAAATCCTTACCACAAACTGGGCTCTTTGTAGGGTTCCCCCTCCTGAATTGTAATGTATAAAATTACAGTTTAAATCAATATATTAAGGTTCTACAGGAAAAGTTTAACATACTGAGAGTACCTATTAATCTATACTATATAATCTATAAAATATATGCTATTTCTGAAAAGGTTAAGAACAGATTTGCTATCTGTGGTAGAAAGCACACACATAAACCTCTCTCCTGCAGGCAGATTTATTTTCTGTATATCCTAATGACATTCTTTGAAGAAAAAAAAATAAATTATCTAACATGAACTTTCATCCAAAAAAGATTTAAGTAGAGAAGCGTTAAAAGATGTCAGAATTAGTAGAGGACATTTGGCAAAACTATACAAGTCACTACAAATGTTCTTGCCAAGATCATCTTGGATATAAAAGTCCCTGTGAAATGCAAATCAAATTAACAGCAACATAAAATATCAATTGTACTGATGTAATCCATGTTGTAGTTCAGGCTGCAATCCAGTTGCCATAGCTCTGCACGTTCATGACATGTCAGATATGTGTGACTTTCTTGGAGCTGGTATTTCCCACAGCTGGGCTCAGAGACTGATTTCAAGCAAAAGAGAAAAATCTGAAGACATTCCTCTTATTGGTTTTTTGGGTCTGCACCACTGGGAATATCCACTTGCAAATTATCTGAACCATACTCTTCTATGGAAAGCTACTGCTCATACAGGTAGTCAGCTGCAAGTCTTAATTTACTATAGGTAGTTTTTCCTAGGCCATGGGATGGAAGGCAAATTGTTATAAATGACTGAAGAATAATTTTAAGTATTCCTGAGGGGCAGCTTATTCATATTAGCACCAAGTGGTCCCTTATTCCCTCAATCCAAGTTCTTCTCATACAGCTACATCAGCACAGGGAGTAAGAGCAACTCCTTCCACAGGAGCCATTAGCACAAGGCATAATCACAAGCAAACACATGAAGTAATTACCCAGCCCACAACAGCAATTTCTTCTGGGGGTGAGAGGGTGAAGAGGTTGTTAGTTTTTGTATTTTGCAATGTACCACTAGTTTTGCATTTTTTTTCCAGACAATTTATGCATTTTTCCATAACTTGCATAATAACATGTGCATGCTGGAAGTGTGTTCCTTGGCCATCAGGGAGCTGAGCAGGGATAGCACTACCTGTGTTGGTTGCTACATGCGTTCAGGTAGACACTCTTACTTGAACTGTTCACTATGGATATATGGGAACAACTAAATAAACTGCCACTCTCTTTTGCCTATGGGGAGAAGAGGTGGTTGGGAGAAAGTCAAGAGGATCCTAAAGAAGAAATACTAATTTTTACAGGCTGGGACCAGAGGAAAGAATGACCAGATTGAAGAAGGTGGCTGAGAGGTGAGTTGTAACTCCCCAGTATTCACCAAAGCTTGGCAAAGGCTCCAGGCAGCTCGGGAGCCAGCTGTGGGTGCTAAGCTGATGAAGCAGCCAGGCTGTGGCTGGGCACAACTCAACTCGTTTCCCCTCAGCTACCACCTTGGAGGAAGGGAGGTTAAATCATTGAATGTAAGGTGAAGTAGGTCTGAACTTCAAGTCAGGGATGGGAGACAGCTGGGTTTTCTCATTAGCTTTAAGAGGAATCAGAGTGGGCCTTTATGCTTCTTCGTAAGATAGTTTCATACTTTTTCTCCTCCTGTGGCAATGAAGGACTTGTTATCTCCTTCATCTAAACATCCTCTTCAGAATTTCCTAAGAGTTAAAGATTTATTATGAGTCCACCTCACCCCAAAGTAACAGGCATGCATTTCGAAATGTGCCACACACACAGCCCCCTCCCTTTGGCCACGCTTTTTGGTGAATACTAATATGTGTGTTTTCTTTTTTGATTTACATAAACCAGTTAACGTGTTTGGTTTTGCAAGGCTATTGGATCAGCTGCTGTGGCAAGCCTGGCCTCCTGGGTTAAACCAAGTACAATGACGTTATTTACAGGGTATTTTAATGTGTTCAGCTGGAACTGATGTGATGTTTTCAAAGAAAGCCAGCTCTTCAGATTTCAGTATCTTATCTCATGCTATGTTATTTCTATGTTATTTCCAGTAAGCAGGCAAGTAACTGGTAAACCATTTATCACATGTCATTTGGATGTCAAATTAAGTATATTTTATCAGTGTTTCAGGAACTATCTAGTTCCTTTAAGATATGTGTATATCTATAAAAAAATTTCTGAGTACCAACTCAGATACCAGACACCACATCTTATGCTGTAATATGCTGTTAAGCATTTAGTAACATATAGCAAGATTCTTCCGTGATGTATCTTCACTGAATGCACTAGAGTGGTATTAGAAATTTATTTGGTCCATATTCATATTTTTTTTAAGTAAGTAGATATTCTTATATTTTATAAATAAGCAGAGGACATCTCAGAGGCACTTAAAGATAAAGAAACAACAAAAATTAAAAAGGTGAAATGAAACAAAAATACACGGCACAAGAATTTGTGAAGTACGTAAGGTAGTGATGACTTAACTATACCCTATTTACCCCAACTGTTTTTTGTAAAAGTGCCCTGGTCAGATTATCCAGGAGTTAAATCTAAAATTAATGTCCCTCATCTGACCCATATTCAAAAGACTACCATACATGTGGCACTGCATCAGAAATAAGTATCAAAGATCATTTTCTGGAGAGCCCATTCAACGAAAGAGACATTAGTAGAACCCAGAGCACAAATTTATATTAACTGCATCTTTATTTTTTTAAAAAAGGCAAAAATATCCATAAATAAACAAAACCCCACCCCCATTGCCAAGGACACCCATTTGTACACTCCAGACAGACACATCCATGAATTGCGTTGCCATCTCTATGCCAGCACTTACCAAATAACTTTGTTGACTCCCTCTATAATCATGTCTGATTACTTGGTAAAATGTAAGGGACGCCACAACTGAATGAAACAATTATTATAATACATTACTATGACTCTTATTAATTGAGTTTTTAAGTCAAACCAGGCCATGTGGGGCAGTTCTGTGTTCTGCTTTATGGCGTCTCCCTGCCCAGTTACACTTTGAAGATCTCTGAGCCAGTTCTCAGGTTTCTGGCTTCAGCAACCAGAAACGTTTTGGAGACTCCAGACTAGTGGTGAGGAAAGCACTGGAGTAAAATTATATTAAATCAAATTATATTCACTCTGTAAATCATTCAATACACAAATGAGTACATTGACAGACCACTACCCTGGCTTTTCCCTTATTTTCCACAGGTCTGTAGATTCCTCATCTTTGATGGAATTTTGGTTCTCTAAATAATTCTAGTTCAGATGTGCAGTTTTTTTTAGCATAGCAGAGGTAACAAAACGCATAAAAAAGCAAGGAGTGTCATCAGAGAGCAAACAAAACTTATTCTGAATTTGAGGATAAACAAACCTTACCAGTCTACAAACAGGCAAAGTTAATTAAGTCTTATGATGCCTAATAATGTATTTAAATTCAGGTACTTAGCATAAGTAAGTAATTAAGAGGTTTGGGGTTGAGCAATTACTGAGCATTAAACTCTTAAAGACAAGTCCACCCTTTCTCTGCTGTCCAACGTAACTTGCATTGTCCCTCTATAAATCTATCATCTCCAACTGGTACAAGTTATTATTTACAAAAACATGTAATGAAACTACAAACATTTTTAAAAGAAATCTCCTTCCTTACTAGTGTTTCTCTTCAAACTTCCTCACTCCTGTCATACTGAAGAAGCAGTGCCAAGGAAGCTGCTTGCAGAACCAGTTCAGTGACTTCTCATCTCCCTGACTGCTGGTGGCTCCTGAAGGTGGCAACAGGTAGGATCACAATGAAGTTGGATCACTAAATCTGGGAGAAAAGTGCAGATTGTGCTGTTACCTAGATGCGTACCTTCTTTTTTTTTTTTCTTTTTTTCTTTTTTTTTTCCTGGGTTCTCACTAAAGTATGGTAAAGGTGCCTTTTTCAGGGCACCACTGCATTTAAAATATCAGCTGCCATCAAATGTTTGTTGGCTTTGTGTTTATGAGAGTAACATTAGCTCAGCTGTGTGCAGCCTCCTAAGGCATATTTAAAGGACTGTTGTTTTTCTTCTCAGTTTTATGAATATGTCAGCTTTGGTTTTTTGTAGGAAATGCTAATAACTTCTCTGGATTTTTAGTTCTTAAGCTTTTTCTGTTTTCATTCTGCTGTAAGAAAAGCAGATGTTAATATTTTTATACATGAATCCTTATACCAATGTCATTCCCACATTTGACAACAAGCTTTGTTAACTAGTTAGTTAGGCCTAACAAACTATGGACCAGTTAGCTTATCACTGAACTTTGTTTCAATAACAGAATTATTCCTCTGCCAGAATGTTAACAAATAATTCCAGGATAAGAATAGAATTGTATTTTATCTGGAACAGCTGCTATATAGTCTCATGGATGTAGGTCATGTCAAACAAGGCAGCGTAAATAAGCTTTGGTCAACAGAGATAGTGGAATTGGTATCATATATTTGGATTTTGCCAGGGCAATTTTAACTGTAAAGATGGATCATATATGGAATTGACTTGGTCATGACAGCAGGGTATAACAAGAACCCATAGAGAGATTTCGGAACAAGGGGACAATAGTGATTGGTATCGTTTGTAGAAGTCCATAGATAATTTTCATATTCTACACTGTGCTAAAGGAGCTTTAATGACAATGTTTCTAATTTACACAGGGATTGACAAGATACTAATACCAATCTAAGGCCACTGCTGTATCAGGACCCAGATCATTCTAATACTGCCCAGTGCTTATGTCCATAAACCAGATACAAGGCAAGGAGTGCCAGCTATATCCCAAATATGGGTGGCTGGTTTGGAAACCTCTTCCTGCATTAAGATTTTGGATAAAGCACTTGATGTGTTCCCAGTGCTTTGCTGTGACAGAAAAAGATGATTCAGACAGTGTCTCCAAAGACAGTGTCTAGTGAAGACCTTGCTTCTGTTGAAACAAAAAATGTTAAAGCTCTGTTAAAATACTGTGTTTAATTCTGATACCTACACTTGAGAAATTATCAGAGCTCAAAGGATACTACAGAGGATACTATAGCTGGAAACTGTCATTCTTATCTGACACTCCTCATGAAGCAAAGCAGGCCACAAACAGATGTGTGGGTTGTGGGCAGGCAGCTGTCTTACCTGTGACCAGCAGTGCTTCATATAGGGTAAAGTAATCATGATGATACCTTAGGGCAGTTAAATATAATGTCCTGCCAGAAAGTAGGGAATTGTTTTTTATCAGCCTGCAATCAGTTTTTCCTTTGCCACGGGAGACTGGCAGAATGTCACAAAAGACTGGCCTAAAAAAGCTGTTGTTCACAAGGAGAGAAAAAGTAGCCAAGTGGCATGGGTCAGGAAGAGCCAGCACAACTACAGGGAAGTGCAAAACACACATTGCAGAATACGAAGCTGTTTCATGTAACCTTCCTTGGAAACGTAGGCTCCTCAGCCAGGCAGAAAGCTTACAGTTTGTCCTGGTCTGTTTGTCCTGAATTTGACAGGCTTCCCAGGAAATAAGGATGTTCTGGGAAGAGAAACAGGCAACTGGGTATTATCTTCTAAGTCGATGTTTCCTGTTGGATATGCAAGCATGAAAGAATTCTGCTGAAACACACCTCCAGGTAGGTAGCTTTAGTAAAAGCCTCTTGTTCAATGTGCATAAATCAGAGTTACTGTCGAAAGCTCCAGCCAGAGGGTCAGGTGCTCTCCCTGCTGCCTGCCTGAGACCACTCAAACCTAACACTGCTGCTCTCTTTCACCTCTGCTGTGCTCAGCTCCAAAACAAGCCACTAGAGCTCAGTGAAAATCCACCCTGCTGCTCTGTAGGAACCCGGAAGAAATGCCAGACACTTCCCTTCTAAGCATCACCTCATTGATAGGAACAGAATGCCCTGCTGATAGCCTGGTATTTTGAAATTACCTTTCAGTCGAGCAAAATTAATGAAGAAGCCAAACACAGTTTTCAATTAAGGCACATAAGACAGGCAAGAAAGTTTGCAGAAAGAAAACTGGTAAAAAAAAACCCCAAAACATTAAAATTAAAATAAATTTTAAAAGAGTGAGATTTATTCTTCTTCAAAGCAGCAAATTAAAAAATCTTCTCTCAGCATCCTTTTAGTGTGGGACAGATGCTCATCTAGACTATGCAGTTAGGGCACACTTTGTCCTCTCAAACTGCTTTCATGCTGGCAAACAGGCTCTCACCTGTTGTTGCAAACTCCTGGGGCTTGCTGGGGATGCTTTCTCATTCCTTCTCTCTCCTTGACCTTGAAATATTTTGTTTCTGGAGTCCCTTGGTAGAAATTTTGAAGTTGTCCTCCTGGGATAGTAAATGATATTTCTGGTGGCCTGATACTGAGTAGCTTCCTCAATCCTACAGAAATTAACTCTTTCTTATCAGGCAGATTGTGTTCCAGTTTGGAATGAAGATTTGACATGTGCTGAATTTCATACTTCATAAAAAATGTACATCTTAGAGTAGGCACTTGACACAAATGGGACTTATGCCTTTGAAGGATACTGTGATCACAGCTGAGAAGTGGGGAATTGCAGGTAGTGGATGCTGTGATTTGGTTACTTTCACTCGCAGACTTGCTGGACAACCCCAAGCAAGAATTACTTTGTATGCTTCAGTCTGCTTATCTGCAAAAAGTGCTCACAGAACATACTTGCAGGAGTGTGATAAAAGTGACGTTATCTTTAAATGCTTCAAGCTTCTTCAATACAGGGTGTGATGAGCACACCAAGGTTTGTGGCACTTGCATTCACCACACACTAAGAAATCTCAGATACTTCCCCCCCCATATTGTTTCATCCCACATTGCAGCTAAAGCAATATTCTCCAATCATAGAATAGCTAGGGTTGGAGAAGACCTTCAGATCATCAAGTCCAACCATCAGCCCTAACCACTAAACCATCTCCCAAAGCACCACATCTACCCATTTTTTTTAACACCTCCCAGGACGGTGCCTCCACCACCTCCCTGGGCAGCCTGTTTCAATGTCTCACCACTCTTTCTGTGAAGAAATTTTTTCTAGTATCTAATCTGAACTACCCTGGCACCACTTGACCCCATTTCCTCTTGTCCTGTTGCTGGTCACTAAGGAGAAGAGGCCAATGCCCACCTCACCACAACATCCTTTCAGGTAGCTGGAGAGAGCAATGAGGTCTCCCCTCAGCCTCCTCTTCTCCAGGCTGAATAGCCCCAGCTCTCTCAACCTCTCCTCAGAAGACCTGTTCTCCAGACCCCTCATCAGCCTCATTGCCCTTCTCTGCACCCTCTCCAGCACCTCAGTGTCCTTCCTGGACTGTGGTGCCCAAAACTTGCACCTGGGAACGCGTAACCCTGGAGTGCAGTTCAGACTGGGATCCACCTGACTGGATAGCAGCCCTGTGGAAAGGGACGTGAGGGTCTTGGTGGATAACAGGCTCAACATGAGTGAGCAGTGCACTGCAGTGGCAAGGAAGGACAATAGGAGCTGGGCTGCATCAACAAGGGCATCACCAGCACAGATAAAGAAGTCATCATCCCACTCTACTTGGTGCTTGTCAGACCACACCTGGAGTGTTGCGTTCAGTTTTGGTGCCTGCTCTACAAAAAGATGTGGACAGGCTGGAGAGGGTCCAGAGAAGTGCCACAGGGATGATCAGAGGACATGCAATATGAGGAGAGGATGAGAAAACTGGGTTTGTTCAGCCTTGAGAAAAGAAAGCTCTGGGGAGACCTTCTTACTACGTTCCAGTACTTAAAGGGTGGTTACAAAGAAGGTGGAGACTCCCTATTTACAAGGAGTCACATGGAAAAGACAAGGGGTAATGGGCACAAGTTGCTCCTGGGGAGATTCCGATTGGACACAAGAGGTGAATTTTTCACCACAAGGACAGTCAAACATTGGAATAGTCTCCCAAGGGAAGTGGTAGATTCCCCCACATTGGACAGTTTTAAGTTCCAGCTTGACAGGGTGCTGAGCCACCTCATATAAACTATAGTAGTACCTAGAAAGGTTGGACTTGAGATCCCTTCCAACCTGGCACTCCATGATTCTGTAGGACATTGCTCCAACCTGATCAATGTATGCATAAGTTCCAGCTTGACAGGGTGCTGAGCCACCAATGTATGCCTTTCTTAAAGATAATTTTTGACATTTTGATATTTCATCTTTGGTCCTAGTCAACTCAATGGCTCTCCTGAACCACTGCCAGATGCTAGTTGGCTGCATCTAAAGATGAAGAACACCTTCCAGGGAACAAATGGTAAAATGTTTGTTCTGCTTAACCTTTTTCCTGCGTTGAGTAGTGTTCTTGTCTATTAGTCTGATGCCATTGCACAGGATAGTTGTCCTTCTAACATCATGTGTTCTTCCCAGAGAGGTTTATAATATAGCATCATAAGAAATAGCTCCTTAGTTTGTATTGGCATCTACTCTCGATTTGTTGAATTCATTTTCCAAAACTGAATGGCATGTGTTGACATTTAAGATCTAACGGTATAGAGATGTTTAAACAGTCCCACAGACCACAATGAGGTTCAAACCTGGTAAGATTTTTTCAACAAAATACTCCAAAACAATCTGAGGCAATTACTCCTTTATTTGCATCTAAGGCTTTTTTAAACTGCTGTTATAACTCACAGGACTGGCCAGAAGTTCTGTGTTTTGCTCCCAAATGACATGATGAAAAAGACACTCTTCAACGAACCACTAAGATCTGAACAAAATACAGTTAGACAAGCATTTTACATGAGGGATACAAATATGTGATGAGCATAGAGGAGAAAATATTTGCATTGGCTTCAGCAAAAAGGTCAGCCGTAGCACAACACTTATTTTTCATTACTGTGAAAGCAGATCAGGTTTTCACTAAAAATGCCTTGATACCATCTACAACACAGCAGCAAAAAGGCACAATATAACCTCATTTTAAATGCCATTTTTACTTGAGTGATGACATTTTATTTCTTTCAGTTTGATTCAAACATTCTAGAATGCTTAATGGAATATAAATAGGAAGGATGCCAGGAATTATGCTTTTGGTGTTCTTTACACCAATAATATATGTCATTCTACTCACATCTAAAACTGACTAATAAGGCCCTAATAAGGCCTGGCAGCTGTTTCAGTGCTTAGAGTTTGGATGCATAACTGTCTGTGCCCAACAGTGAAAAGCAAGTTGGGAAAGGGAAGCAGGAGGAGTTTCCAGTATCTGATAATGCTCTTTTGCTTCTTCGCTGCATTGTTCACAAAGAAAATTAACTTCATCATGGGCTCTGACTGCAGCACAATTATCATTTGGTTATTCTTCCCTAAAATGTTTGCCTGGCTTTAGTTCCTCTGCCAAGTTGTTGGCAGTGATGGCATCACTAGTGTGTCATGCCACCAGGAGGCCTCTGGCCACCCAGGAGCACTGATGAGCCTTGCATGTCTGACATCCTGCATTTACCAATGGAAGCTCCTTTGGATTTTTCCCACGACATTTTGCCAAGCTTCAATTTAACTTTCAATCTCCTTTTTAACTAGAGCTGTTTTAAAAATATATATAAAAATTAAAAAAAAAATCTGAAATTTCTTCTCGAAGCTATAAGAAATTTGCTTGTTCAGAGATTTTCTTTATAAATACTATCCCCTTTCAAAATCCATTTTTAAGTGTTCATCAGAGATGGGTCACCTCCCTCTTCTGAACTTCTCACCTACACAGTCACAGCTGCATGACTGCCACCTCAGAGGAAGAGTCCTTCCCCCTGTGACTGTGTGTCCATCCTCACATGACCAAGCACAGGCTGCCAGTCCCACACCAGCACCAGGTGATGGGAGGCTGAACACTACTGGAAAGCTACCACCTGTGCATGAAGTTTGTGCTTGGAACATAGTCTTAATGTTTTCTTTGATGTTTAGTTTGTTCTTCTCGACGTCTTCAGAACCCCAAGATAAGTATCTGATCAGAGAGCAACAGTTTCCTGACAAAGGGGAGGCCAGCGAGTCAAACTCGGAAATGAAAATAGAGCACAAACCCCCACCTTACCTGTATGTCTGCACTCCGACTGCGCTCAGCCAAACGTACCCGTTTATTTTAGGACTTTCTAGGCCCTCAAATACCTTCCAAACCTTGGGCACGACGCGCCCTTCATCAGCAGGGGCCAACCTGACAGGCGGGACGGGCAGGGCAGACAAGGGGAGTTCCCGCAGGGCCCCCCAGCAGGACCCGCTGCCCCGGGGGGGCTGCCCTCCCGGCCGCGCCCTCCCTGCCTTTCCACGCCCGGTTTTACAAACTTCTCCGGG